>NC_143014.1:320140898-320740898 GCF_055824585.1 Amblyomma mixtum
CAAGCATCACCTTCACCATAGCAAGCATCACCTTCACCATAGCAAGCATCACCTTCACCATAGCAAGCATCACCTTCACCATAGCAAGCATCACCTTCACCATAGCAAGCATCACCTTCACCATAGCAAGCATCACCTTCACCGTACCAAGTATCACCTTCACCGTACCAAGTATCACCTTCACCGTACCAAGCATCACCTTCACCGTACCAAGCATCACCTTCACCGTACCAAGTATCATCTTCACCGTACCAAGTATCACCTTCACCGTACCAAGTATCACCTTCACCGTACCAAGTATCACCTTCACCGTACCAAGTATCACCTTCACCGTACCAAGTATCACCTTCACCGTACCAAGTATCACCTTCACCGTACCAAGTATCACCTTCACTGTACCAAGTATCACCTTCACCATAGCAAGCATCACCTTCACCATACCAAGTATCACCTTCACCATAGCAAGCATCACCTTCACCATACCAAGCATCACCTTCACCATAGCAAGCATCACCTTCACCATAGCAAGCATCACCTTCACCATAGCAAGCATCACCTTCACCATAGCAAGCATCACCTTCACCATAGCAAGCATCACCTTCACCATACCAAGCATCACCTTCAACATAGCAAGCATCACCTTCACCATAGCAAGCATCACCTTCACCATAGCAAGCATCACCTTCACCATACCAAGCATCAACTTCACCATACCAAGCATCAACTTCACCATACCAAGCATCACCTTCACCATACCAAGCATCACCTTCACCATACCAAGCATCACCTTCACCATAGCAAGCATCACCTTCACCATAGCAAGCATCACCTTCACCACAGCAAACATCACCTTCACCATAGCAAGCATCACCTTCACCATAGCAAGCATCACCTTCACCGTAGCAAGCATCACCTTCACCGTAGCAAGCATCACCTTCACCGTAGCAAGCATCACCTTCACCGTAGCAAGCATCACCTTCACCGTAGCAAGCATCACCTTCACCGTAGCAAGCATCACCTTCACCGTAGCAAGCATCACCTTCACCGTAGCAAGCATCACCTTCACCATAGCAAGCATCACCTTCCATACCAAGCATCACCTTCACCATAGCAAGCATCACCTTCACCATAGCAAGCATCACCTTGACCATAGCAAGCATCACCTTCACCATAGCAAGCATCACCTTCACCATAGCAAGCATCACCTTCACCATAGCAAGCATCACCTTCACCATAGCAAGCATCACCTTCACCATAGCAAGCATCACCTTCACCATAGCAAGCATCACCTTCACCATAGCAAGCATCACCTTCACCGTACCAAGCATCACCTTCACCGTACCAAGGATCACCTTCACCGTACCAAGCATCACCTTCACCGTACCAAGCATCACCTTCACCGTACCAAGCATCACCTTCACTGTACCAAGTATCACCTTCACCGTACCAAGTATCACCTTCACCGTACCAAGTATCACCTTCACCGTACCAAGTATCACCTTCACCATACCAAGTATCACCTTCACCATACCAATTATCACCTTCACCATACCAAGTATCACCTTCACCATACCAAATATCACCTTCACCATACCAAGTATCACCTTCACCATACCAAGTATCACCTTCACCATACCAAGCATCACCTTCACCATACCAAGCATCACCTTCACCATACCCCATAGCAAGCATCGCCTTCACCATAGCAATCATCG
The DNA here is from genome assembly GCF_055824585.1 of Amblyomma mixtum. NCBI lineage: Eukaryota > Metazoa > Arthropoda > Arachnida > Ixodida > Ixodidae > Amblyomma > Amblyomma mixtum. The sequence continues at coordinate 320,142,614 of NC_143014.1, forward strand.
CCTTCACCATAGCAAGCATCACCTTCACCATAGCAAGCATCACCTTCACCATAGCAAGCATCACCTTCACCATAGCAAGCATCTCCTTCACCATAGCAAGCATCACCTTCACCATAGCAAGCATCACCTTCACCATAGCAAGCATCACCTTCACCATAGCAAGCATCACCTTCACCATAGCAAGCATCACCTTCACCATAGCAAGCATCACCTTCACCATAGCAAGCATCACCTTCACCATAGCAAGCATCACCTTCACCATAGGAAGCATCACCTTCACCATAGCAAGCATCACCTTCACCATAACAAGCATCACCTTCACCATAGCAAGCATCACCTTCACCATAGCAAGCATCACCTTCACCATACCAAGCATCACCTTCACCATACCAAGCATCACCTTCACCATACCAAGCATCACCTTCCAAAAACCAAGCATCACCTTCACCATACCAAGCATCACCTTCACCATACCAAGCATCACCTTCACCATACCAAGCATCACCTTCACCATAGCAAGCATCACCTTCACCATAGCAAGCGTCACCTTCGCCATAGCAAGCGTCACCATAGCAAGCGTCACCTTCACCATAGCAAGCATCACCTTCACCATAGCAAGCATCACCTTCACCATAGCAAGCATCACCTTCACCATAGCATCACCTTCACCGTAGCAAGCATCACCTTCACCGTAGCAAGCATCACCTTCACCGTAGCAAGCATCACCTTCACCATAGCAAGCATCACGTTCACCATAGCAAGCATCACCTTCACCATAGCAAGCATCACCTTCACCATAGCAAGCATCACCTTCACCATAGCAAGCATCACCTTCACCATAGCAAGCATCACCTTCACCATAGCAAGCATCACCTTCACCATAGCAAGCATCACCTTCACCATTGCAAGCATCACCTTCACCATAGCAAGCATCACCTTCACCGTACCAAGCATCACCTTCACCGTACCAAGGATCACCTTCACCGTACCAAGCATCACCTTCACCGTACCAAGCATCACCTTCACCGTACCAAGCATCACCTTCACCGTACCAAGCATCACCTTCACCGTACCAAGTATCACCTTCACCGTACCAAGTATCACCTTCACCGTACCAAGTATCACCTTCACTGTACCAAGTATCACCTTCACCATACCAAGTATCACCTTCACCATACCAAGTATCACCTTCACCATACCAAGTATCACCTTCACCATACCAAATATCACCTTCACCATACCAAGTATCACCTTCACCATACCAAGTATCACCTTCACCATACCAAGCATCACCTTCACCATACCAAGCATCACCTTCAACATACCAAGTATCACCTTCAACATACCAAGCATCACCTTCACCATAGCAAGCATCGCCTTCACCATAGCAAGCATCTCCTTCACCATAGCAATCATCGCCTTCACCATAGCAAGCATCACCTTCACCATAGCAAGCATCACCTTCACCATAGCAAGCATCACCTTCACCATAGCAAGCATCTCCTTCACCATAGCAAGCATCACCTTCACCATAGCAAGCATCACCTTCACCATAGCAAGCATCACCTTCACCATACCAAGCATCACCTTCACCATACCAAGCATCACCTTCCAAAAACCAAGCATCACCTTCACCATACCAAGCATCACCTTCACCATACCAAGCATCACCTTCACCATACCAAGCATCACCTTCACCATAGCAAGCATCACCTTCACCATAGCAAGCGTCACCTTCACCATAGCAAGCGTCACCATAGCAAGCGTCACCTTCACCATAGCAAGCATCACCTTCATCATAGCAAGCATCACCTTCACCATAGCAAGCATCACCTTCACCATAGCAAGCATCACCTTCACCATAGCATCACCTTCACCGTAGCAAGCATCACCTTCACCGTAGCAAGCATCACCTTCACCGTAGCAAGCATCACCTTCACCGTAGCATGCATCACCTTCACCGTAGCAAGCATCACCTTCACCGTAGCAAGCATCACCTTCACCGTAGCAAGCATCACCTTCACCGTAGCAAGCATCACCTTCACAATAGCAAGCATCACCTTCACCATAGCAAGCATCACCTTCACCATAGCAAGCATCACCTTCACCATAGCAAGCATCACCTTCACCATAGCAAGCATCACCTTCACCGTACCAAGCATCACCTTCACCGTACCAAGCATCACCTTCACTGTACCAAGTATCACCTTCACCGTACCAAGTATCACCTTCACCGTACCAAGCATCACCTTCACCGTACCAAGCATCACCTTCACCGTACCAAGTATCACCTTCACCGTACCAAGTATCACCTTCACCGTACCAAGTATCACCTTCACCGTACTAAGTATCACCTTCACCGTACCAAGTATCACCTTCACAATACCAAGTATCACCTTCACCATACCAAGTATCACCTTCACCATACCAAGTATCACCTTCACCATACCAAGTATCACCTTCACCATACCAAGTATCACCCTCACCATACCAAGCATCACCTTCACCATACCAAGCATCACCTTCAACATACCAAGCATCACCTTCAACATACCAAGCATCACCTTCACCATACCAAGCATCACCTTCACCATACCAAGCATCACCTTCACCATACCAAGCATCACCTTCACCATACCAAGCATCACCTTCACCATACCAAGCATCACCTTCACCATACCAAGCATCACCTTCACCATACCAAGCATCACCTTCACCATACCAAGCATCACCTTCACCATACCAAGCATCACCTTCAACATACTGAGCATCACCTTCACCATACCGAGCATCACCTTCACCATACCGAGCATCACCTTCACCATACCGAGCATCACCTTCACCATACCGAGCATCACCTTCACCATACCGAGCATCACCTTCACCATAGCAAGCATCACCTTCACCATAGCAAGCATCACCTCCACCATAGCAAGCATCACCTTCACCATAGCAAGCATCACCTTCACCATAGCAAGCATCACCTTCACCATAGCAAGCATCACCTTCACCATAGCAAGCATCACCTCCACCATAGCAAGCATCACCTTCACCATACCAAGTATCACCTTCACCATACCAAGTATCACCTTCACCATACCAAGTATCACCTTCACCATACCAAGTATCACCTTCACCATACCAAGCATCACCTTAACCATACCAAGCATCACCTTCAACATACCAAGCATCACCTTCACCATACCAAGCATCACCTTCACCATACCAAGCAGCACCTTCACCATACCAAGCATCACCTTCACCATACCATGCATCACCTTCACCATACCAAGCATCACCTTCACCATACCAAGCATCACCTTCACCATAGCAAGCATCACCTTCACCATAGCAAGCATCACCTTCACCATAGCAAGCATCACCTTCACCATAGCAAGCATCACCTTCACCATACCAAGCATCACCTTCACCGTACCAAGCATTACCTTCACCGTACCAAGGATCACCTTCACCGTACCAAGCATCACCTTCACCGTACCAAGCATCACCTTCACCGTACCAAGCATCACCTTCACTGTACCAAGTATCACCTTCACCGTACCAAGTATCACCTTCACCGTACCAAGTATCACCTTCACCGTACCAAGTATCACCTTCACCGTACCAAGTATCACCTTCACCATACCAAGTATCACCTTCACCATACCAATTATCACCTTCACCATACCAAGTATCACCTTCACCATACCAAATATCACCTTCACCATACCAAGTATCACCTTCACCATACCAAGTATCACCTTCACCATACCAAGCATCACCTTCACCATACCAAGCATCACCTTCACCATACCAAGCATCACCTTCAACATACCAAGAATCACCTTCAACATACCAAGCATCGCCTTCACCATAGCAAGCATCGCCTTCACCATAGCAATCATCGCCTTCACCATAGCAAGCATCACCTTCACCATAGCAAGCATCACCTTCACCATAGCAAGCATCACCTTCACCATAGCAAGCATCTCCTTCACCATAGCAAGCATCACCTTCACCATAGCAAGCATCACCTTCACCATAGCAAGCATCACCTTCACCATAGCAAGCATCACCTTCACCATAGCAAGCATCACCTTCACCATAGCAAGCATCACCTTCACCATAGCAAGCATCACCTTCACCATAGCAAGCATCACCTTCACCATAGCAAGCATCACCTTCACCATAACAAGCATCACCTTCACCATAGCAAGCATCACCTTCACCATAGCAAGCATCACCTTCACCATAGCAAGCATCACCTTCACCATACCAAGCATCACCTTCACCATACCAAGCATCACCTTCACCATACCAAGCATCACCTTCCAAAAACCAAGCATCACCTTCACCATACCAAGCATCACCTTCACCATACCAAGCATCACCTTCACCATACCAAGCATCACCTTCACCATAGCAAGCATCACCTTCACCATAGCAAGCGTCACCTTCACCATAGCAAGCGTCACCATAGCAAGCGTCACCTTCACCATAGCAAGCATCACCTTCACCATAGCAAGCATCACCTTCACCATAGCAAGCATCACCTTCACCATAGCAAGCATCACCTTCACCATAGCAAGCATCACCTTCACCATAGCATCACCTTCACCGTAGCAAGCATCACCTTCACCGTAGCAAGCATCACCTTCACCGTAGCAAGCATCACCTTCACCGTAGCATGCATCACCTTCACCGTAGCAAGCATCACCTTCACCGTAGCAAGCATCACCTTCACCGTAGCAAGCATCACCTTCACCGTAGCAAGCATCACCTTCACCGTAGCAAGCATCACCTTCACAATAGCAAGCATCACCTTCACCATAGCAAGCATCACCTTCACCATAGCAAGCATCACCTTCACCATAGCAAGCATCACCTTCACCATAGCAAGCATCACCTTCACCATAGCAAGCATCACCTTCACCATAGCAAGCATCACCTTCACCATAGCAAGCATCACCTTCACCATTGCAAGCATCACCTTCACCATAGCAAGCATCACCTTCACCGTACCAAGCATCACCTTCACCGTACCAAGCATCACCTTCACCGTACCAAGGATCACCTTCACCGTACCAAGCATCACCTTCACCGTACCAAGCATCACCTTCACCGTACCAAGCATCACCTTCACCGTACCAAGCATCACCTTCACCGTACCAAGTATCACCTTCACCGTACCAAGTATCACCTTCACCGTACCAAGTATCACCTTCACTGTACCAAGTATCACCTTCACCATACCAAGTATCACCTTCACCATACCAAGTATCACCTTCACCATACCAAGTATCACCTTCACCATACCAAATATCACCTTCACCATACCAAGTATCACCTTCACCATACCAAGTATCACCTTCACCATACCAAGCATCACCTTCACCATACCAAGCATCACCTTCAACATACCAAGTATCACCTTCAACATACCAAGCATCACATTCACCATAGCAAGCATCGCCTTCACCATAGCAAGCATCTCCTTCACCATAGCAATCATCGCCTTCACCATAGCAAGCATCACCTTCACCATAGCAAGCATCACCTTCACCATAGCAAGCATCACCTTCACCATAGCAAGCATCTCCTTCACCATAGCAAGCATCACCTTCACCATAGCAAGCATCACCTTCACCATAGCAAGCATCACCTTCACAATAGCAAGCATCACCTTCACCATAGCAAGCATCACCTTCACCATAGCAAGCATCACCTTCACCATAGCAAGCATCACCTTCACCATAGCAAGCATCACCTTCACCATAGCAAGCATCACCTTCACCATAGCAAGCATCACCTTCACCATAACAAGCGTCACCTTCACCATAGCAAGCATCACCTTCACCATAGCAAGCATCGCCTTCACCATAGCAATCATCGCCTTCACCATAGCAAGCATCACCTTCACCATAGCAAGCATCACCTTCACCATAGCAAGCATCACCTTCACCATAGCAAGCATCTCCTTCACCATAGCAAGCATCACCTTCACCATAGCAAGCATCACCTTCACCATAGCATCACCTTCACAATAGCAAGCATCACCTTCACCATAGCAAGCATCACCTTCACCATAGCAAGCATCACCTTCACCATAGCAAGCATCACCTTCACCATAGCAAGCATCACCTTCACCATAGCAAGCATCACCTTCACCATAACAAGCGTCACCTTCACCATAGCAAGCATCACCTTCACCGTAGCAAGCATCACCTTCACCGTAGCAAGCATCACCTTCACTGTAGCAAGCATCACCTTCACCGTAGCAAGCATCACCTTCACCGTAGCAAGCATCACCTTCACCGTAGCAAGCATCACCTTCACCGTAGCAAGTATCACCTTCACCGTACCAAGCATCACCTTCACCGTACCAAGTATCACCTCCACCATACCAAGTATCACCTTCACCATACCAAGTATCACCTTCACCATACGAAGTATCACCTTCCCCATACCAAATATCACCTTCACCATACCAAGTATCACCTTCACCATAGCAAGCATCACCTTCACCATAGCAAGCATCACCTTCCATACCAAGCATCACCTTCACCATAGCAAGCATCACCTTGACCATACCAAGCATCACCTTCACCATAGCAAGCATCACCTTCACCATAGCAAGCATCACCTTCACCATAGCAAGCATCACCTTCACCATAGCAAGCATCACCTTCACCATAGCAAGCATCACCTTCACCATAGCAAGCATCACCTTCACCATAGCAAGCATCACCTTCACCATAGCAAGCATCACCTTCACCATAGCAAGCATCACCTTCACCATAGCAAGCATCACCTTCACCGTACCAAGTATCACCTTCACCGTACCAAGTATCACCTTCACCGTACCAAGCATCACCTTCACCGTACCAAGCATCACCTTCACCGTACCAAGTATCACCTTCACCGTACCAAGTATCACCTTCACCGTACCAAGTATCACCTTCACCGTACCAAGTATCACCTTCACCGTACCAAGTATCACCTTCACCGTACCAAGTATCACCTTCACCGTACCAAGTATCACCTTCACCGTACCAAGTATCACCTTCACTGTACCAAGTATCACCTTCACCATAGCAAGCATCACCTTCACCATACCAAGTATCACCTTCACCATAGCAAGCATCACCTTCACCATACCAAGCATCACCTTCACCATAGCAAGCATCACCTTCACCATAGCAAGCATCACCTTCACCATAGCAAGCATCACCTTCACCATAGCAAGCATCACCTTCACCATAGCAAGCATCACCTTCACCATACCAAGCATCACCTTCAACATAGCAAGCATCACCTTCACCATAGCAAGCATCACCTTCACCATAGCAAGCATCACCTTCACCATACCAAGCATCAACTTCACCATACCAAGCATCAACTTCACCATACCAAGCATCACCTTCACCATACCAAGCATCACCTTCACCATACCAAGCATCACCTTCACCATAGCAAGCATCACCTTCACCATAGCAAGCATCACCTTCACCACAGCAAACATCACCTTCACCATAGCAAGCATCACCTTCACCATAGCAAGCATCACCTTCACCGTAGCAAGCATCACCTTCACCGTAGCAAGCATCACCTTCACCGTAGCAAGCATCACCTTCACCGTAGCAAGCATCACCTTCACCGTAGCAAGCATCACCTTCACCGTAGCAAGCATCACCTTCACCGTAGCAAGCATCACCTTCACCGTAGCAAGCATCACCTTCACCATAGCAAGCATCACCTTCCATACCAAGCATCACCTTCACCATAGCAAGCATCACCTTCACCATAGCAAGCATCACCTTGACCATAGCAAGCATCACCTTCACCATAGCAAGCATCACCTTCACCATAGCAAGCATCACCTTCACCATAGCAAGCATCACCTTCACCATAGCAAGCATCACCTTCACCATAGCAAGCATCACCTTCACCATAGCAAGCATCACCTTCACCATAGCAAGCATCACCTTCACCGTACCAAGCATCACCTTCACCGTACCAAGGATCACCTTCACCGTACCAAGCATCACCTTCACTGTACCAAGCATCACCTTCACCGTACCAAGCATCACCTTCACTGTACCAAGTATCACCTTCACCGTACCAAGTATCACCTTCACCGTACCAAGTATCACCTTCACCGTACCAAGTATCACCTTCACCATACCAAGTATCACCTTCACCATACCAATTATCACCTTCACCATACCAAGTATCACCTTCACCATACCAAATATCACCTTCACCATACCAAGTATCACCTTCACCATACCAAGTATCACCTTCACCATACCAAGCATCACCTTCACCATACCAAGCATCACCTTCACCATACCCCATAGCAAGCATCGCCTTCACCATAGCAATCATCGCCTTCACCATAGCAAGCATCACCTTCACCATAGCAAGCATCACCTTCACCATAGCAAGCATCACCTTCACCATAGCAAGCATATCCTTCACCATAGCAAGCATCACCTTCACCATAGCAAGCATCACCTTCACCATAGCAAGCATCACCTTCACCATAGCAAGCATCACCTTCACCATAGCAAGCATCACCTTCACCATAGCAAGCATCACCTTCACCATAGCAAGCATCACCTTCACCATAGCAAGCATCACCTTCACCATAGGAAGCATCACCTTCACCATAGAAAGCATCACCTTCACCATAACAAGCATCACCTTCACCATAGCAAGCATCACCTTCACCATAGCAAGCATCACCTTCACCATACCAAGCATCACCTTCACCATACCAAGCATCACCTTCACCATACCAAGCATCACCTTCCAAAAACCAAGCATCACCTTCACCATACCAAGCATCACCTTCACCATACCAAGCATCACCTTCACCATACCAAGCATCACCTTCACCATAGCAAGCATCACCTTCACCATAGCAAGCGTCACCTTCGCCATAGCAAGCGTCACCATAGCAAGCGTCACCTTCACCATAGCAAGCATCACCTTCACCATAGCAAGCATCACCTTCACCATAGCAAGCATCACCTTCACCATAGCAAGCATCACCTTCACCATAGCATCACCTTCACCATAGCAAGCATCACCTTCACCGTAGCAAGCATCACCTTCACCGTAGCAAGCATCACCTTCACCATAGCAAGCATCACGTTCACCATAGCAAGCATCACCTTCACCATAGCAAGCATCACCTTCACCATAGCAAGCATCACCTTCACCATAGCAAGCATCACCTTCACCATAGCAAGCATCACCTTCACCATAGCAAGCATCACCTTCACCATAGCAAGCATCACCTTCACCATTGCAAGCATCACCTTCACCATAGCAAGCATCACCTTCACCGTACCAAGCATCACCTTCACCGTACCAAGGATCACCTTCACCGTACCAAGCATCACCTTCACCGTACCAAGCATCACCTTCACCGTACCAAGCATCACCTTCACCGTACCAAGCATCACCGTCACCGTACCAAGTATCACCTTCACCGTACCAAGTATCACCTTCACCGTACCAAGTATCACCTTCACTGTACCAAGTATCACCTTCACCATACCAAGTATCACCTTCACCATACCAAGTATCACCTTCACCATACCAAGTATCACCTTCACCATACCAAATATCACCTTCACCATACCAAGTATCACCTTCACCATAGCAAGCATCACCTTCACCATACCAAGTATCACCTTCACCATAGCAAGCATCACCTTCACCATACCAAGCATCACCTTCACCATAGCAAGCATCACCTTCACCATAGCAAGCATCACCTTCACCATAGCAAGCATCACCTTCACCATAGCAAGCATCACCTTCACCATAGCAAGCATCACCTTCACCATAGCAAGCATCACCTTCACCATAGCAAGCATCACCTTCACCATAACAAGCGTCACCTTCACCATAGCAAGCATCACCTTCACCATAGCAAGCATCACCTTCACCGTAGCAAGCATCACCTTCACCGTAGCAAGCATCACCTTCACTGTAGCAAGCATCACCTTCACCGTAGCAAGCATCACCTTCACCGTAGCAAGCATCACCTTCACCGTAGCAAGCATCACCTTCACCGTAGCAAGTATCACCTTCACCGTACCAAGCATCACCTTCACCGTACCAAGTATCACCTCCACCATACCAAGCATCACCTTCACCATACCAAGCATCACCTTCACCATACCCCATAGCAAGCATCGCCTTCACCATAGCAATCATCGCCTTCACCATAGCAAGCATCACCTTCACCATAGCAAGCATCACCTTCACCATAGCAAGCATCACCTTCACCATAGCAAGCATCTCCTTCACCATAGCAAGCATCACCTTCACCATAGCAAGCATCACCTTCACCATAGCAAGCATCACCTTCACCATAGCAAGCATCACCTTCACCATAGCAAGCATCACCTTCACCATAGCAAGCATCACCTTCACCATAGCAAGCATCACCTTCACCATAGCAAGCATCACCTTCACCATAGGAAGCATCACCTTCACCATAGAAAGCATCACCTTCACCATAACAAGCATCACCTTCACCATAGCAAGCATCACCTTCACCATAGCAAGCATCACCTTCACCATACCAAGCATCACCTTCACCATACCAAGCATCACCTTCACCATACCAAGCATCACCTTCCAAAAACCAAGCATCACCTTCACCATACCAAGCATCACCTTCACCATACCAAGCATCACCTTCACCATACCAAGCATCACCTTCACCATAGCAAGCATCACCTTCACCATAGCAAGCGTCACCTTCGCCATAGCAAGCGTCACCATAGCAAGCGTCACCTTCACCATAGCAAGCATCACCTTCACCATAGCAAGCATCACCTTCACCATAGCAAGCATCACCTTCACCATAGCAAGCATCACCTTCACCATAGCATCACCTTCACCATAGCAAGCATCACCTTCACCGTAGCAAGCATCACCTTCACCGTAGCAAGCATCACCTTCACCATAGCAAGCATCACGTTCACCATAGCAAGCATCACCTTCACCATAGCAAGCATCACCTTCACCATAGCAAGCATCACCTTCACCATAGCAAGCATCACCTTCACCATAGCAAGCATCACCTTCACCATAGCAAGCATCACCTTCACCATAGCAAGCATCACCTTCACCATTGCAAGCATCACCTTCACCATAGCAAGCATCACCTTCACCGTACCAAGCATCACCTTCACCGTACCAAGGATCACCTTCACCGTACCAAGCATCACCTTCACCGTACCAAGCATCACCTTCACCGTACCAAGCATCACCTTCACCGTACCAAGCATCACCGTCACCGTACCAAGTATCACCTTCACCGTACCAAGTATCACCTTCACCGTACCAAGTATCACCTTCACTGTACCAAGTATCACCTTCACCATACCAAGTATCACCTTCACCATACCAAGTATCACCTTCACCATACCAAGTATCACCTTCACCATACCAAATATCACCTTCACCATACCAAGTATCACCTTCACCATACCAAGTATCACCTTCACCATACCAAGCATCACCTTCACCATACCAAGCATCACCTTCAACATACCAAGTATCACCTTCAACATACCAAGCATCACCTTCACCATAGCAAGCATCGCCTTCACCATAGCAAGCATCTCCTTCACCATAGCAATCATCGCCTTCACCATAGCAAGCATCACCTTCACCATAGCAAGCATCACCTTCACCATAGCAAGCATCACCTTCACCATAGCAAGCATCTCCTTCACCATAGCAAGCATCACCTTCACCATAGCAAGCATCACCTTCACCATAGCAAGCATCACCTTCACCATAGCAAGCATCACCTTCACCATAGCAAGCATCACCTTCACCGTACCAAGTATCACCTTCACCGTACCAAGTATCACCTTCACCGTACCAAGCATCACCTTCACCGTACCAAGCATCACCTTCACCGTACCAAGTATCACCTTCACCGTACCAAGTATCACCTTCACCGTACCAAGTATCACCTTCACCGTACCAAGTATCACCTTCACCGTACCAAGTATCACCTTCACCGTACCAAGTATCACCTTCACCGTACCAAGTATCACCTTCACCGTACCAAGTATCACCTTCACTGTACCAAGTATCACCTTCACCATAGCAAGCATCACCTTCACCATACCAAGTATCACCTTCACCATAGCAAGCATCACCTTCACCATACCAAGCATCACCTTCACCATAGCAAGCATCACCTTCACCATAGCAAGCATCACCTTCACCATAGCAAGCATCACCTTCACCATAGCAAGCATCACCTTCACCATAGCAAGCATCACCTTCACCATACCAAGCATCACCTTCAACATAGCAAGCATCACCTTCACCATAGCAAGCATCACCTTCACCATAGCAAGCATCACCTTCACCATACCAAGCATCAACTTCACCATACCAAGCATCAACTTCACCATACCAAGCATCACCTTCACCATACCAAGCATCACCTTCACCATACCAAGCATCACCTTCACCATAGCAAGCATCACCTTCACCATAGCAAGCATCACCTTCACCACAGCAAACATCACCTTCACCATAGCAAGCATCACCTTCACCATAGCAAGCATCACCTTCACCGTAGCAAGCATCACCTTCACCGTAGCAAGCATCACCTTCACCGTAGCAAGCATCACCTTCACCGTAGCAAGCATCACCTTCACCGTAGCAAGCATCACCTTCACCGTAGCAAGCATCACCTTCACCGTAGCAAGCATCACCTTCACCATAGCAAGCATCACCTTCCATACCAAGCATCACCTTCACCATAGCAAGCATCACCTTCACCATAGCAAGCATCACCTTGACCATAGCAAGCATCACCTTCACCATAGCAAGCATCACCTTCACCATAGCAAGCATCACCTTCACCATAGCAAGCATCACCTTCACCATAGCAAGCATCACCTTCACCATAGCAAGCATCACCTTCACCATAGCAAGCATCACCTTCACCATAGCAAGCATCACCTTCACCGTACCAAGCATCACCTTCACCGTACCAAGGATCACCTTCACCGTACCAAGCATCACCTTCACCGTACCAAGCATCACCTTCACCGTACCAAGCATCACCTTCACTGTACCAAGTATCACCTTCACCGTACCAAATATCACCTTCACCGTACCAAGTATCACCTTCACCGTACCAAGTATCACCTTCACCATACCAAGTATCACCTTCACCATACCAATTATCACCTTCACCATACCAAGTATCACCTTCACCATACCAAATATCACCTTCACCATACCAAGTATCACCTTCACCATACCAAGTATCACCTTCACCATACCAAGCATCACCTTCACCATACCAAGCATCACCTTCACCATACCCCATAGCAAGCATCGCCTTCACCATAGCAATCATCGCCTTCACCATAGCAAGCATCACCTTCACCATAGCAAGCATCACCTTCACCATAGCAAGCATCACCTTCACCATAGCAAGCATCTCCTTCACCATAGCAAGCATCACCTTCACCATAGCAAGCATCACCTTCACCATAGCAAGCATCACCTTCACCATAGCAAGCATCACCTTCACCATAGCAAGCATCACCTTCACCATAGCAAGCATCACCTTCACCATAGCAAGCATCACCTTCACCATAGCAAGCATCACCTTCACCATAGGAAGCATCACCTTCACCATAGAAAGCATCACCTTCACCATAACAAGCATCACCTTTACCATAGCAAGCATCACCTTCACCATAGCAAGCATCACCTTCACCATACCAAGCATCACCTTCACCATACCAAGCATCACCTTCACCATACCAAGCATCACCTTCCAAAAACCAAGCATCACCTTCACCATACCAAGCATCACCTTCACCATACCAAGCATCACCTTCACCATACCAAGCATCACCTTCACCATAGCAAGCATCACCTTCACCATAGCAAGCGTCACCTTCGCCATAGCAAGCGTCACCATAGCAAGCGTCAACTTCACCATAGCAAGCATCACCTTCACCATAGCAAGCATCACCTTCACCATAGCAAGCATCACCTTCACCATAGCAAGCATCACCTTCACCATAGCATCACCTTCACCATAGCAAGCATCACCTTCACCGTAGCAAGCATCACCTTCACCGTAGCAAGCATCACCTTCACCATAGCAAGCATCACGTTCACCATAGCAAGCATCACCTTCACCATAGCAAGCATCACCTTCACCATAGCAGGCATCACCTTCACCATAGCAAGCATCACCTTCACCATAGCAAGCATCACCTTCACCATAGCAAGCATCACCTTCACCATAGCAAGCATCACCTTCACCATTGCAAGCATCACCTTCACCATAGCAAGCATCACCTTCACCGTACCAAGCATCACCTTCACCGTACCAAGGATCACCTTCACCGTACCAAGCATCACCTTCACCGTACCAAGCATCACCTTCACCGTACCAAGCATCACCTTCACCGTACCAAGCATCACCGTCACCGTACCAAGTATCACCTTCACCGTACCAAGTATCACCTTCACCGTACCAAGTATCACCTTCACTGTACCAAGTATCACTTTCACCATACCAAGTATCACCTTCACCATACCAAGTATCACCTTCACCATACCAAGTATCACCTTCACCATACCAAATATCACCTTCACCATACCAAGTATCACCTTCACCATACCAAGTATCACCTTCACCATACCAAGCATCACCTTCACCATACCAAGCATCACCTTCAACATACCAAGTATCACCTTCAACATACCAAGCATCACCTTCACCATAGCAAGCATCGCCTTCACCATAGCAAGCATCTCCTTCACCATAGCAATCATCGCCTTCACCATAGCAAGCATCACCTTCACCATAGCAAGCATCACCTTCACCATAGCAAGCATCACCTTCACCATAGCAAGCATCTCCTTCACCATAGCAAGCATCACCTTCACCATAGAAAGCATCACCTTCACCATAGCAAGCATCACCTTCACCATAGCAAGCATCACCTTCACCATACCAAGCATCACCTTCACCATACCAAGCATCACCTTCACCATACCAAGCATCACCTTCCAAAAACCAAGCATCACCTTCACCATACCAAGCATCACCTTCACCATACCAAGCATCACCTTCACCATACCAAGCATCACCTTCACCATAGCAAGCATCACCTTCACCATAGCAAGCGTCACCTTCACCATAGCAAGCGTCACCATAGCAAGCGTCACCTTCACCATAGCAAGCATCACCTTCACCATAGCAAGCATCACCTTCACCATAGCAAGCATCACCTTCACCATAGCAAGCATCACCTTCACCATAGCATCACCTTCACCGTAGCAAGCATCACCTTCACCGTAGCAAGCATCACCTTCACCGTAGCAAGCATCACCTTCACCGTAGCATGCATCACCTTCACCGTAGCAAGCATCACCTTCACCGTAGCAAGCATCACCTTCACCGTAGCAAGCATCACCTTCACCGTAGCAAGCATCACCTTCACCGTAGCAAGCATCACCTTCACAATAGCAAGCATCACCTTCACCATAGCAAGCATCACCTTCACCATAGCAAGCATCACCTTCACCATAGCAAGCATCACCTTCACCATAGCAAGCATCACCTTCACCATAGCAAGCATCACCTTCACCATAGCAAGCATCACCTTCACCATAGCAAGCATCACCTTCACCATTGCAAGCATCACCTTCACCATAGCAAGCATCACCTTCACCGTACCAAGCATCACCTTCACCGTACCAAGGATCACCTTCACCGTACCAAGCATCACCTTCACCGTACCAAGCATCACCTTCACCGTACCAAGCATCACCTTCACCGTACCAAGCATCACCTTCACCGTACCAAGTATCACCTTCACCGTACCAAGTATCACCTTCACCGTACCAAGTATCACCTTCACTGTACCAAGTATCACCTTCACCATACCAAGTATCACCTTCACCATACCAAGTATCACCTTCACCATACCAAGTATCACCTTCACCATACCAAATATCACCTTCACCATACCAAGTATCACCTTCACCATACCAAGTATCACCTTCACCATACCAAGCATCACCTTCACCATACCAAGCATCACCTTCAACATACCAAGTATCACCTTCAACATACCAAGCATCACATTCACCATAGCAAGCATCGCCTTCACCATAGCAAGCATCTCCTTCACCATAGCAATCATCGCCTTCACCATAGCAAGCATCACCTTCACCATAGCAAGCATCACCTTCACCATAGCAAGCATCACCTTCACCATAGCAAGCATCTCCTTCACCATAGCAAGCATCACCTTCACCATAGCAAGCATCACCTTCACCATAGCAAGCATCACCTTCACCATAGCAAGCATCACCTTCACCATAGCAAGCATCACCTTCACCATAGCAAGCATCACCTTCACCATAGCAAGCATCACCTTCACCATAGCAAGCATCACCTTCACCATAGCAAGCATCACCTTCACCATAGCAAGCATCACCTTCACCATAGCAAGCATCACCTTCACCATAGCAAGCATCACCTTCACCATAGCAAGCATCACCTTCACCATAGCAAGCATCGCCTTCACCATAGCAAGCATCGCCTTCACCATAGCAAGCATCGCCTTCACCATAGCAAGCATCGCCTTCACCATAGCAAGCATCACCTTCACCATAGCAAGCATCACCTTCACCATAGCAAGCATCACCTTCACCATAGCAAGCATCTCCTTCACCATAGCAAGCATCACCTTCACCATAGCATCACCTTCACAATAGCAAGCATCACCTTCACCATAGCAAGCATCACCTTCACCATAGCAAGCATCACCTTCACCATAGCAAGCATCACCTTCACCATAGCAAGCATCACCTTCACCATAGCAAGCATCACCTTCACCATAGCAAGCATCACCTTCACCATAACAAGCGTCACCTTCACCATAGCAAGCATCACCTTCACCATAGCAAGCATCACCTTCACCGTAGCAAGCATCACCTTCACCGTAGCAAGCATCACCTTCACTGTAGCAAGCATCACCTTCACCGTAGCAAGCATCACCTTCACCGTAGCAAGCATCACCTTCACCGTAGCAAGCATCACCTTCACCGTAGCAAGTATCACCTTCACCGTTCCAAGCATCACCTTCACCGTACCAAGTATCACCTCCACCATACCAAGTATCACCTTCACCATACCAAGTATCACCTTCACCATACGAAGTATCACCTTCCCCATACCAAATATCACCTTCACCATACCAAGTATCACCTTCACCATAGCAAGCATCACCTTCACCATAGCAAGCATCACCTTCCATACCAAGCATCACCTTCACCATAGCAAGCATCACCTTGACCATACCAAGCATCACCTTCACCATAGCAAGCATCACCTTCACCATAGCAAGCATCACCTTCACCATAGCAAGCATCACCTTCACCATAGCAAGCATCACCTTCACCATAGCAAGCATCACCTTCACCATAGCAAGCATCACCTTCACCATAGCAAGCATCACCTTCACCATAGCAAGCATCACCTTCACCATAGCAAGCATCACCTTCACCATAGCAAGCATCACCTTCACCGTACCAAGTATCACCTTCACCGTACCAAGTATCACCTTCACCGTACCAAGCATCACCTTCACCGTACCAAGTATCACCTTCACCGTACCAAGTATCACCTTCACCGTACCAAGTATCACCTTCACCGTACCAAGTATCACCTTCACCGTACCAAGTATCACCTTCACCGTACCAAGTATCACCTTCACCGTACCAAGTATCACCTTCACCGTACCAAGTATCACCTTCAATGTACCAAGTATCACCTTCACCATAGCAAGCATCACCTTCACCATACCAAGTATCACCTTCACCATAGCAAGCATCACCTTCACCATACCAAGCATCACCTTCACCATAGCAAGCATCACCTTCACCATAGCAAGCATCACCTTCACCATAGCAAGCATCACCTTCACCATAGCAAGCATCACCTTCACCATAGCAAGCATCACCTTCACCATACCAAGCATCACCTTCAACATAGCAAGCATCACCTTCACCATAGCAAGCATCACCTTCACCATAGCAAGCATCACCTTCACCATACCAAGCATCAACTTCACCATACCAAGCATCAACTTCACCATACCAAGCATCACTTCACCATACCAAGCATCACCTTCACCATACCAAGCATCACCTTCACCATACCAAGCATCACCTTCACCATAGCAAGCATCACCTTCACCACAGCAAACATCACCTTCACCATAGCAAGCATCACCTTCACCATAGCAAGCATCACCTTCACCGTAGCAAGCATCACCTTCACCATAGCAAGCATCACCTTCACTGTACCAAGTATCACCTTCACCGTACCAAGTATCACCTTCACCGTACCAAGCATCACCTTCACCGTTCCAAGCATCACCTTCACCGTACCAAGTATCACCTTCACCGTACCAAGTATCACCTTCACCGTACCAAGTATCACCTTCACCGTACTAAGTATCACCTTCACCGTACCAAGTATCACCTTCACAATACCAAGTATCACCTTCACCATACCAAGTATCACCTTCACCATACCAAGTATCACCTTCACCATACCAAGTATCACCTTCACCATACCAAGTATCACCTTCACCATACCAAGCATCACCTTCACCATACCAAGCATCACCTTCAACATACCAAGCATCACCTTCAACATACCAAGCATCACCTTCACCATACCAAGCATCACCTTCACCATACCAAGCATCACCTTCACCATACCAAGCATCACCTTCACCATACCAAGCATCACCTTCACCATACCAAGCATCACCTTCACCATACCAAGCATCACCTTCACCATACCAAGCATCACCTTCACCATACCAAGCATCACCTTCACCATACCAAGCATCACCTTCACCATACCAAGCATCACCTTCAACATACTGAGCATCACCTTCACCATACCGAGCATCACCTTCACCATACCGAGCATCACCTTCACCATACCGAGCATCACCTTCACCATACCGAGCATCACCTTCACCATACCGAGCATCACCTTCACCATAGCAAGCATCACCTTCACCATAGCAAGCATCACCTCCACCATAGCAAGCATCACCTTCACCATAGCAAGCATCACCTTCACCATAGCAAGCATCACCTTCACCATAGCAAGCATCACCTTCACCATAGCAAGCATCACCTCCACCATAGCAAGCATCACCTTCACCATACCAAGTATCACCTTCACCATACCAAGTATCACCTTCACCATACCAAGTATCACCTTCACCATACCAAGTATCACCTTCACCATACCAAGCATCACCTTAACCATACCAAGCATCACCTTCAACATACCAAGCATCACCTTCACCATACCAAGCATCACCTTCACCATACCAAGCATCACCTTCACCATACCAAGCAGCACCTTCACCATACCAAGCATCACCTTCACCATACCATGCATCACCTTCACCATACCAAGCATCACCTTCACCATACCAAGCATCACCTTCACCATAGCAAGCATCACCTTCACCATAGCAAGCATCACCTTCACCATAGCAAGCATCACCTTCACCATAGCAAGCATCACCTTCACCATACCAAGCATCACCTTCACCGTACCAAGCATTACCTTCACCGTACCAAGGATCACCTTCACCGTACCAAGCATCACCTTCACCGTACCAAGCATCACCTTCACCGTACCAAGCATCACCTTCACTGTACCAAGTATCACCTTCACCGTACCAAGTATCACCTTCACCGTACCAAGTATCACCTTCACCGTACCAAGTATCACCTTCACCGTACCAAGTATCACCTTCACCATACCAAGTATCACCTTCACCATACCAATTATCACCTTCACCATACCAAGTATCACCTTCACCATACCAAATATCACCTTCACCATACCAAGTATCACCTTCACCATACCAAGTATCACCTTCACCATACCAAGCATCACCTTCACCATACCAAGCATCACCTTCACCATACCAAGCATCACCTTCAACATACCAAGAATCACCTTCAACATACCAAGCATCGCCTTCACCATAGCAAGCATCGCCTTCACCATAGCAATCATCGCCTTCACCATAGCAAGCATCACCTTCACCATAGCAAGCATCACCTTCACCATAGCAAGCATCACCTTCACCATAGCAAGCATCTCCTTCACCATAGCAAGCATCACCTTCACCATAGCAAGCATCACCTTCACCATAGCAAGCATCACCTTCACCATAGCAAGCATCACCTTCACCATAGCAAGCATCACCTTCACCATAGCAAGCATCACCTTCACCATAGCAAGCATCACCTTCACCATAGCAAGCATCACCTTCACCATAGCAAGCATCACCTTCACCATAACAAGCATCACCTTCACCATAGCAAGCATCACCTTCACCATAGCAAGCATCACCTTCACCATAGCAAGCATCACCTTCACCATACCAAGCATCACCTTCACCATACCAAGCATCACCTTCACCATACCAAGCATCACCTTCCAAAAACCAAGCATCACCTTCACCATACCAAGCATCACCTTCACCATACCAAGCATCACCTTCACCATACCAAGCATCACCTTCACCATAGCAAGCATCACCTTCACCATAGCAAGCGTCACCTTCACCATAGCAAGCGTCACCATAGCAAGCGTCACCTTCACCATAGCAAGCATCACCTTCACCATAGCAAGCATCACCTTCACCATAGCAAGCATCACCTTCACCATAGCAAGCATCACCTTCACCATAGCATCACCTTCACCGTAGCAAGCATCACCTTCACCGTAGCAAGCATCACCTTCACCGTAGCAAGCATCACCTTCACCGTAGCATGCATCACCTTCACCGTAGCAAGCATCACCTTCACCGTAGCAAGCATCACCTTCACCGTAGCAAGCATCACCTTCACCGTAGCAAGCATCACCTTCACCGTAGCAAGCATCACCTTCACCATAGCAAGCATCACCTTCACCATAGCAAGCATCACCTTCACCATAGCAAGCATCACCTTCACCATAGCAAGCATCACCTTCACCATAGCAAGCATCACCTTCACCATAGCAAGCATCACCTTCACCATAGCAAGCATCACCTTCACCATTGCAAGCATCACCTTCACCATAGCAAGCATCACCTTCACCGTACCAAGCATCACCTTCACCGTACCAAGGATCACCTTCACCGTACCAAGCATCACCTTCACCGTACCAAGCATCACCTTCACCGTACCAAGCATCACCTTCACCGTACCAAGCATCACCTTCACCGTACCAAGTATCACCTTCACCGTACCAAGTATCACCTTCACCGTACCAAGTATCACCTTCACTGTACCAAGTATCACCTTCACCATACCAAGTATCACCTTCACCATACCAAGTATCACCTTCACCATACCAAGTATCACCTTCACCATACCAAATATCACCTTCACCATACCAAGTATCACCTTCACCATACCAAGTATCACCTTCACCATACCAAGCATCACCTTCACCATACCAAGCATCACCTTCAACATACCAAGTATCACCTTCAACATACCAAGCATCACATTCACCATAGCAAGCATCGCCTTCACCATAGCAAGCATCTCCTTCACCATAGCAATCATCGCCTTCACCATAGCAAGCATCACCTTCACCATAGCAAGCATCACCTTCACCATAGCAAGCATCACCTTCACCATAGCAAGCATCTCCTTCACCATAGCAAGCATCACCTTCACCATAGCAAGCATCACCTTCACCATAGCAAGCATCACCTTCACAATAGCAAGCATCACCTTCACCATAGCAAGCATCACCTTCACCATAGCAAGCATCACCTTCACCATAGCAAGCATCACCTTCACCATAGCAAGCATCACCTTCACCATAGCAAGCATCACCTTCACCATAACAAGCGTCACCTTCACCATAGCAAGCATCACCTTCACCATAGCAAGCATCACCTTCACCATAGCAAGCATCGCCTTCACCATAGCAAGCATCGCCTTCACCATAGCAATCATCGCCTTCACCATAGCAAGCATCACCTTCACCATAGCAAGCATCACCTTCACCATAGCAAGCATCTCCTTCACCATAGCAAGCATCACCTTCACCATAGCAAGCATCACCTTCACCATAGCATCACCTTCACAATAGCAAGCATCACCTTCACCATAGCAAGCATCACCTTCACCATAGCAAGCATCACCTTCACCATAGCAAGCATCACCTTCACCATAGCAAGCATCACCTTCACCATAGCAAGCATCACCTTCACCATAGCAAGCATCACCTTCACCATAACAAGCGTCACCTTCACCATAGCAAGCATCACCTTCACCATAGCAAGCATCACCTTCACCGTAGCAAGCATCACCTTCACCGTAGCAAGCATCACCTTCACTGTAGCAAGCATCACCTTCACCGTAGCAAGCATCACCTTCACCGTAGCAAGCATCACCTTCACCGTAGCAAGCATCACCTTCACCGTAGCAAGTATCACCTTCACCGTACCAAGCATCACCTTCACCGTACCAAGTATCACCTCCACCATACCAAGTATCACCTTCACCATACCAAGTATCACCTTCACCATAGCAAGCATCACCTTCACCATAGCAAGCATCACCTTCCATACCAAGCATCACCTTCACCATAGCAAGCATCACCTTGACCATACCAAGCATCACCTTCACCATAGCAAGCATCACCTTCACCATAGCAAGCATCACCTTCACCATAGCAAGCATCACCTTCACCATAGCAAGCATCACCTTCACCATAGCAAGCATCACCTTCACCATAGCAAGCATCACCTTCACCATAGCAAGCATCACCTTCACCATAGCAAGCATCACCTTCACCATAGCAAGCATCACCTTCACCATAGCAAGCATCACCTTCACCGTACCAAGTATCACCTTCACCGTACCAAGTATCACCTTCACCGTACCAAGCATCACCTTCACCGTACCAAGCATCACCTTCACCGTACCAAGTATCATCTTCACCGTACCAAGTATCACCTTCACCGTACCAAGTATCACCTTCACCGTACCAAGTATCACCTTCACCGTACCAAGTATCACCTTCACCGTACCAAGTATCACCTTCACCGTACCAAGTATCACCTTCACTGTACCAAGTATCACCTTCACCATAGCAAGCATCACCTTCACCATACCAAGTATCACCTTCACCATAGCAAGCATCACCTTCACCATACCAAGCATCACCTTCACCATAGCAAGCATCACCTTCACCATAGCAAGCATCACCTTCACCATAGCAAGCATCACCTTCACCATAGCAAGCATCACCTTCACCATAGCAAGCATCACCTTCACCATACCAAGCATCACCTTCAACATAGCAAGCATCACCTTCACCATAGCAAGCATCACCTTCACCATAGCAAGCATCACCTTCACCATACCAAGCATCAACTTCACCATACCAAGCATCAACTTCACCATACCAAGCATCACCTTCACCATACCAAGCATCACCTTCACCATACCAAGCATCACCTTCACCATAGCAAGCATCACCTTCACCATAGCAAGCATCACCTTCACCACAGCAAACATCACCTTCACCATAGCAAGCATCACCTTCACCATAGCAAGCATCACCTTCACCGTAGCAAGCATCACCTTCACCGTAGCAAGCATCACCTTCACCGTAGCAAGCATCACCTTCACCGTAGCAAGCATCACCTTCACCGTAGCAAGCATCACCTTCACCGTAGCAAGCATCACCTTCACCGTAGCAAGCATCACCTTCACCGTAGCAAGCATCACCTTCACCATAGCAAGCATCACCTTCCATACCAAGCATCACCTTCACCATAGCAAGCATCACCTTCACCATAGCAAGCATCACCTTGACCATAGCAAGCATCACCTTCACCATAGCAAGCATCACCTTCACCATAGCAAGCATCACCTTCACCATAGCAAGCATCACCTTCACCATAGCAAGCATCACCTTCACCATAGCAAGCATCACCTTCACCATAGCAAGCATCACCTTCACCATAGCAAGCATCACCTTCACCGTACCAAGCATCACCTTCACCGTACCAAGGATCACCTTCACCGTACCAAGCATCACCTTCACCGTACCAAGCATCACCTTCACCGTACCAAGCATCACCTTCACTGTACCAAGTATCACCTTCACCGTACCAAGTATCACCTTCACCGTACCAAGTATCACCTTCACCGTACCAAGTATCACCTTCACCATACCAAGTATCACCTTCACCATACCAATTATCACCTTCACCATACCAAGTATCACCTTCACCATACCAAATATCACCTTCACCATACCAAGTATCACCTTCACCATACCAAGTATCACCTTCACCATACCAAGCATCACCTTCACCATACCAAGCATCACCTTCACCATACCCCATAGCAAGCATCGCCTTCACCATAGCAATCATCGCCTTCACCATAGCAAGCATCACCTTCACCATAGCAAGCATCACCTTCACCATAGCAAGCATCACCTTCACCATAGCAAGCATCTCCTTCACCATAGCAAGCATCACCTTCACCATAGCAAGCATCACCTTCACCATAGCAAGCATCACCTTCACCATAGCAAGCATCACCTTCACCATAGCAAGCATCACCTTCACCATAGCAAGCATCACCTTCACCATAGCAAGCATCACCTTCACCATAGGAAGCATCACCTTCACCATAGCAAGCATCACCTTCACCATAACAAGCATCACCTTCACCATAGCAAGCATCACCTTCACCATAGCAAGCATCACCTTCACCATACCAAGCATCACCTTCACCATACCAAGCATCACCTTCACCATACCAAGCATCACCTTCCAAAAACCAAGCATCACCTTCACCATACCAAGCATCACCTTCACCATACCAAGCATCACCTTCACCATACCAAGCATCACCTTCACCATAGCAAGCATCACCTTCACCATAGCAAGCGTCACCTTCGCCATAGCAAGCGTCACCATAGCAAGCATCACCTTCACCATAGCAAGCATCACCTTCACCATAGCAAGCATCACCTTCACCATAGCATCACCTTCACCGTAGCAAGCATCACCTTCACCGTAGCAAGCATCACCTTCACCGTAGCAAGCATCACCTTCACCATAGCAAGCATCACGTTCACCATAGCAAGCATCACCTTCACCATAGCAAGCATCACCTTCACCATAGCAAGCATCACCTTCACCATAGCAAGCATCACCTTCACCATAGCAAGCATCACCTTCACCATAGCAAGCATCACCTTCACCATAGCAAGCATCACCTTCACCATTGCAAGCATCACCTTCACCATAGCAAGCATCACCTTCACCGTACCAAGCATCACCTTCACCGTACCAAGGATCACCTTCACCGTACCAAGCATCACCTTCACTGTACCAAGCATCACCTTCACCGTACCAAGCATCACCTTCACCGTACCAAGCATCACCTTCACCGTACCAAGTATCACCTTCACCGTACCAAGTATCACCTTCACCGTACCAAGTATCACCTTCACTGTACCAAGTATCACCTTCACCATACCAAGTATCACCTTCACCATACCAAGTATCACCTTCACCATACCAAGTATCACCTTCACCATACCAAATATCACCTTCACCATACCAAGTATCACCTTCACCATACCAAGTATCACCTTCACCATACCAAGCATCACCTTCACCATACCAAGCATCACCTTCAACATACCAAGTATCACCTTCAACATACCAAGCATCACCTTCACCATAGCAAGCATCGCCTTCACCATAGCAAGCATCTCCTTCACCATAGCAATCATCGCCTTCACCATAGCAAGCATCACCTTCACCATAGCAAGCATCACCTTCACCATAGCAAGCATCACCTTCACCATACCAAGCATCACCTTCACCATACCAAGCATCACCTTCCAAAAACCAAGCATCACCTTCACCATACCAAGCATCACCTTCACCATACCAAGCATCACCTTCACCATACCAAGCATCACCTTCACCATAGCAAGCATCACCTTCACCATAGCAAGCGTCACCATAGCAAGCGTCACCATAGCAAGCGTCACCTTCACCATAGCAAGCATCACCTTCACCATAGCAAGCATCACCTTCACCATAGCAAGCATCACCTTCACCATAGCAAGCATCACCTTCACCATAGCAAGCATCACCTTCACCGTACCAAGCATCACCTTCACCGTACCAAGCATCACCTTCACTGTACCAAGTATCACCTTCACCGTACCAAGTATCACCTTCACCGTACCAAGCATCACCTTCACCGTACCAAGCATCACCTTCACCGTACCAAGTATCACCTTCACCGTACCAAGTATCACCTTCACCGTACCAAGTATCACCTTCACCGTACTAAGTATCACCTTCACCGTACCAAGTATCACCTTCACAATACCAAGTATCACCTTCACCATACCAAGTATCACCTTCACCATACCAAGTATCACCTTCACCATACCAAGTATCACCTTCACCATACCAAGTATCACCTTCACCATACCAAGCATCACCTTCACCATACCAAGCATCACCTTCAACATACCAAGCATCACCTTCAACATACCAAGCATCACCTTCACCATACCAAGCATCACCTTCACCATACCAAGCATCACCTTCACCATACCAAGCATCACCTTCACCATACCAAGCATCACCTTCACCATACCAAGCATCACCTTCACCATACCAAGCATCACCTTCACCATACCAAGCATCACCTTCACCATACCAAGCATCACCTTCACCATACCAAGCATCACCTTCAACATACTGAGCATCACCTTCACCATACCGAGCATCACCTTCACCATACCGAGCATCACCTTCACCATACCGAGCATCACCTTCACCATACCGAGCATCACCTTCACCATACCGAGCATCACCTTCACCATAGCAAGCATCACCTTCACCATAGCAAGCATCACCTCCACCATAGCAAGCATCACCTTCACCATAGCAAGCATCACCTTCACCATAGCAAGCATCACCTTCACCATAGCAAGCATCACCTTCACCATAGCAAGCATCACCTCCACCATAGCAAGCATCACCTTCACCATACCAAGTATCACCTTCACCATACCAAGTATCACCTTCACCATACCAAGTATCACCTTCACCATACCAAGTATCACCTTCACCATACCAAGCATCACCTTAACCATACCAAGCATCACCTTCAACATACCAAGCATCACCTTCACCATACCAAGCATCACCTTCACCATACCAAGCAGCACCTTCACCATACCAAGCATCACCTTCACCATACCATGCATCACCTTCACCATACCAAGCATCACCTTCACCATACCAAGCATCACCTTCACCATAGCAAGCATCACCTTCACCATAGCAAGCATCACCTTCACCATAGCAAGCATCACCTTCACCATAGCAAGCATCACCTTCACCATACCAAGCATCACCTTCACCGTACCAAGCATTACCTTCACCGTACCAAGGATCACCTTCACCGTACCAAGCATCACCTTCACCGTACCAAGCATCACCTTCACCGTACCAAGCATCACCTTCACTGTACCAAGTATCACCTTCACCGTACCAAGTATCACCTTCACCGCACCAAGTATCACCTTCACCGTACCAAGTATCACCTTCACCGTACCAAGTATCACCTTCACCATACCAAGTATCACCTTCACCATACCAATTATCACCTTCACCATACCAAGTATCACCTTCACCATACCAAATATCACCTTCACCATACCAAGTATCACCTTCACCATACCAAGTATCACCTTCACCATACCAAGCATCACCTTCACCATACCAAGCATCACCTTCACCATACCAAGCATCACCTTCAACATACCAAGAATCACCTTCAACATACCAAGCATCGCCTTCACCATAGCAAGCATCGCCTTCACCATAGCAATCATCGCCTTCACCATAGCAAGCATCACCTTCACCATAGCAAGCATCACCTTCACCATAGCAAGCATCACCTTCACCATAGCAAGCATCTCCTTCACCATAGCAAGCATCACCTTCACCATAGCAAGCATCACCTTCACCATAGCAAGCATCACCTTCACCATAGCAAGCATCACCTTCACCATAGCAAGCATCACCTTCACCATAGCAAGCATCACCTTCACCATAGCAAGCATCACCTTCACCATAGCAAGCATCACCTTCACCATAGCAAGCATCACCTTCACCATAACAAGCATCACCTTCACCATAGCAAGCATCACCTTCACCATAGCAAGCATCACCTTCACCATAGCAAGCATCACCTTCACCATACCAAGCATCACCTTCACCATACCAAGCATCACCTTCACCATACCAAGCATCACCTTCCAAAAACCAAGCATCACCTTCACCATACCAAGCATCACCTTCACCATACCAAGCATCACCTTCACCATACCAAGCATCACCTTCACCATAGCAAGCATCACCTTCACCATAGCAAGCGTCACCTTCACCATAGCAAGCGTCACCATAGCAAGCGTCACCTTCACCATAGCAAGCATCACCTTCACCATAGCAAGCATCACCTTCACCATAGCAAGCATCACCTTCACCATAGCAAGCATCACCTTCACCATAGCAAGCATCACCTTCACCATAGCAAGCATCACCTTCACCATAGCATCACCTTCACCGTAGCACACCTTCACCGTAGCAAGCATCACCTTCACCGTAGCATGCATCACCTTCACCGTAGCAAGCATCACCTTCACCGTAGCAAGCATCACCTTCACCGTAGCAAGCATCACCTTCACCGTAGCAAGCATCACCTTCACAATAGCAAGCATCACCTTCACCATAGCAAGCATCACCTTCACCATAGCAAGCATCACCTTCACCATAGCAAGCATCACCTTCACCATAGCAAGCATCACCTTCACCATAGCAAGCATCACCTTCACCATAGCAAGCATCACCTTCACCATAGCAAGCATCACCTTCACCATTGCAAGCATCACCTTCACCATAGCAAGCATCACCTTCACCGTACCAAGCATCACCTTCACCGTACCAAGGATCACCTTCACCGTACCAAGCATCACCTTCACCGTACCAAGCATCACCTTCACCGTACCAAGCATCACCTTCACCGTACCAAGCATCACCTTCACCGTACCAAGTATCACCTTCACCGTACCAAGTATCACCTTCACCGTACCAAGTATCACCTTCACTGTACCAAGTATCACCTTCACCATACCAAGTATCACCTTCACCATACCAAGTATCACCTTCACCATACCAAGTATCACCTTCACCATACCAAATATCACCTTCACCATACCAAGTATCACCTTCACCATACCAAGTATCACCTTCACCATACCAAGCATCACCTTCACCATACCAAGCATCACCTTCAACATACCAAGTATCACCTTCAGCATACCAAGCATCACATTCACCATAGCAAGCATCGCCTTCACCATAGCAAGCATCTCCTTCACCATAGCAATCATCGCCTTCACCATAGCAAGCATCACCTTCACCATAGCAAGCATCACCTTCACCATAGCAAGCATCACCTTCACCATAGCAAGCATCTCCTTCACCATAGCAAGCATCACCTTCACCATAGCAAGCATCACCTTCACCATAGCAAGCATCACCTTCACAATAGCAAGCATCACCTTCACCATAGCAAGCATCACCTTCACCATAGCAAGCATCACCTTCACCATAGCAAGCATCACCTTCACCATAGCAAGCATCACCTTCACCATAGCAAGCATCACCTTCACCATAGCAAGCATCACCTTCACCATAACAAGCGTCACCTTCACCATAGCAAGCATCACCTTCACCATAGCAAGCATCGCCTTCACCATAGCAATCATCGCCTTCACCATAGCAAGCATCACCTTCACCATAGCAAGCATCACCTTCACCATAGCAAGCATCACCTTCACCATAGCAAGCATCTCCTTCACCATAGCAAGCATCACCTTCACCATAGCAAGCATCACCTTCACCATAGCATCACCTTCACAATAGCAAGCATCACCTTCACCATAGCAAGCATCACCTTCACCATAGCAAGCATCACCTTCACCATAGCAAGCATCACCTTCACCATAGCAAGCATCACCTTCACCATAGCAAGCATCACCTTCACCATAGCAAGCATCACCTTCACCATAACAAGCGTCACCTTCACCATAGCAAGCATCACCTTCACCATAGCAAGCATCACCTTCACCGTAGCAAGCATCACCTTCACCGTAGCAAGCATCACCTTCACTGTAGCAAGCATCACCTTCACCGTAGCAAGCATCACCTTCACCGTAGCAAGCATCACCTTCACCGTAGCAAGCATCACCTTCACCGTAGCAAGTATCACCTTCACCGTACCAAGCATCACCTTCACCGTACCAAGTATCACCTCCACCATACCAAGTATCACCTTCACCATACCAAGTATCACCTTCACCATACGAAGTATCACCTTCCCCATACCAAATATCACCTTCACCATACCAAGTATCACCTTCACCATAGCAAGCATCACCTTCACCATAGCAAGCATCACCTTCCATACCAAGCATCACCTTCACCATAGCAAGCATCACCTTGACCATACCAAGCATCACCTTCACCATAGCAAGCATCACCTTCACCATAGCAAGCATCACCTTCACCATAGCAAGCATCACCTTCACCATAGCAAGCATCACCTTCACCATAGCAAGCATCACCTTCACCATAGCAAGCATCACCTTCACCATAGCAAGCATCACCTTCACCATAGCAAGCATCACCTTCACCATAGCAAGCATCACCTTCACCATAGCAAGCATCACCTTCACCGTACCAAGTATCACCTTCACCGTACCAAGTATCACCTTCACCGTACCAAGCATCACCTTCACCGTACCAAGCATCACCTTCACCGTACCAAGTATCACCTTCACCGTACCAAGTATCACCTTCACCATACCAAGTATCACCTTCACCGTACCAAGTATCACCTTCACCGTACCAAGTATCACCTTCACCGTACCAAGTATCACCTTCACCGTACCAAGTATCACCTTCACCGTACCAAGTATCACCTTCACTGTACCAAGTATCACCTTCACCATAGCAAGCATCACCTTCACCATACCAAGTATCACCTTCACCATAGCAAGCATCACCTTCACCATACCAAGCATCACCTTCACCATAGCAAGCATCACCTTCACCATAGCAAGCATCACCTTCACCATAGCAAGCATCACCTTCACCATAGCAAGCATCACCTTCACCATAGCAAGCATCACCTTCACCATACCAAGCATCACCTTCAACATAGCAAGCATCACCTTCACCATAGCAAGCATCACCTTCACCATAGCAAGCATCACCTTCACCATACCAAGCATCAACTTCACCATACCAAGCATCAACTTCACCATACCAAGCATCACCTTCACCATACCAAGCATCACCTTCACCATACCAAGCATCACCTTCACCATAGCAAGCATCACCTTCACCATAGCAAGCATCACCTTCACCACAGCAAACATCACCTTCACCATAGCAAGCATCACCTTCACCATAGCAAGCATCACCTTCACCGTAGCAAGCATCACCTTCACCGTAGCAAGCATCACCTTCACCGTAGCAAGCATCACCTTCACCGTAGCAAGCATCACCTTCACCGTAGCAAGCATCACCTTCACCGTAGCAAGCATCACCTTCACCGTAGCAAGCATCACCTTCACCGTAGAAAGCATCACCTTCACCATAGCAAGCATCACCTTCCATACCAAGCATCACCTTCACCATAGCAAGCATCACCTTCACCATAGCAAGCATCACCTTGAACATAGCAAGCATCACCTTCACCATAGCAAGCATCACCTTCACCATAGCAAGCATCACCTTCACCATAGCAAGCATCACCTTCACCATAGCAAGCATCACCTTCACCATAGCAAGCATCACCTTCACCATAGCAAGCATCACCTTCACCATAGCAAGCATCACCTTCACCGTACCAAGCATCACCTTCACCGTACCAAGGATCACCTTCACCGTACCAAGCATCACCTTCACCGTACCAAGCATCACCTTCACCGTACCAAGCATCACCTTCACTGTACCAAGTATCACCTTCACCGTACCAAGTATCACCTTCACCGTACCAAGTATCACCTTCACCGTACCAAGTATCACCTTCACCATACCAAGTATCACCTTCACCATACCAATTATCACCTTCACCATACCAAGTATCACCTTCACCATACCAAATATCACCTTCACCATACCAAGTATCACCTTCACCATACCAAGTATCACCTTCACCATACCAAGCATCACCTTCACCATACCAAGCATCACCTTCACCATACCCCATAGCAAGCATCGCCTTCACCATAGCAATCATCGCCTTCACCATAGCAAGCATCACCTTCACCATAGCAAGCATCACCTTCACCATAGCAAGCATCACCTTCACCATAGCAAGCATCTCCTTCACCATAGCAAGCATCACCTTCACCATAGCAAGCATCACCTTCACCATAGCAAGCATCACCTTCACCATAGCAAGCATCACCTTCACCATAGCAAGCATCACCTTCACCATAGCAAGCATCACCTTCACCATAGCAAGCATCACCTTCACCATAGCAAGCATCACCTTCACCATAGGAAGCATCACCTTCACCATAGAAAGCATCACCTTCACCATAACAAGCATCACCTTCACCATAGCAAGCATCACCTTCACCATAGCAAGCATCACCTTCACCATACCAAGCATCACCTTCACCATACCAAGCATCACCTTCACCATACCAAGCATCACCTTCCAAAAACCAAGCATCACCTTCACCATACCAAGCATCACCTTCACCATACCAAGCATCACCTTCACCATACCAAGCATCACCTTCACCATAGCAAGCATCACCTTCACCATAGCAAGCGTCACCTTCGCCATAGCAAGCGTCACCATAGCAAGCGTCACCTTCACCATAGCAAGCATCACCTTCACCATAGCAAGCATCACCTTCACCATAGCAAGCATCACCTTCACCATAGCATCACCTTCACCATAGCAAGCATCACCTTCACCGTAGCAAGCATCACCTTCACCGTAGCAAGCATCACCTTCACCATAGCAAGCATCACGTTCACCATAGCAAGCATCACCTTCACCATAGCAAGCATCACCTTCACCATAGCAAGCATCACCTTCACCATAGCAAGCATCACCTTCACCATAGCAAGCATCACCTTCACCATAGCAAGCATCACCTTCACCATAGCAAGCATCACCTTCACCATTGCAAGCATCACCTTCACCATAGCAAGCATCACCTTCACCGTACCAAGCATCACCTTCACCGTACCAAGGATCACCTTCACCGTACCAAGCATCACCTTCACCGTACCAAGCATCACCTTCACCGTACCAAGCATCACCTTCACCGTACCAAGCATCACCGTCACCGTACCAAGTATCACCTTCACCGTACCAAGTATCACCTTCACCGTACCAAGTATCACCTTCACTGTACCAAGTATCACCTTCACCATACCAAGTATCACCTTCACCATACCAAGTATCACCTTCACCATACCAAGTATCACCTTCACCATACCAAATATCACCTTCACCATACCAAGTATCACCTTCACCATACCAAGTATCACCTTCACCATACCAAGCATCACCTTCACCATACCAAGCATCACCTTCAACATACCAAGTATCACCTTCAACATACCAAGCATCACCTTCACCATAGCAAGCATCGCCTTCACCATAGCAAGCATCTCCTTCACCATAGCAATCATCGCCTTCACCATAGCAAGCATCACCTTCACCATAGCAAGCATCACCTTCACCATAGCAAGCATCTCCTTCACCATAGCAAGCATCACCTTCACCATAGCAAGCATCACCTTCACCATAGCAATCATCACCTTCACCATAGCAAGCATCACCTTCACCATAGCAAGCATCACCTTCACCGTACCAAGTATCACCTTCACCGTACCAAGTATCACCTTCACCGTACCAAGCATCACCTTCACCGTACCAAGCATCACCTTCACCGTACCAAGTATCACCTTCACCGTACCAAGTATCACCTTCACCGTACCAAGTATCACCTTCACCGTACCAAGTATCACCTTCACCGTACCAAGTATCACCTTCACCGTACCAAGTATCACCTTCACCGTACCAAGTATCACCTTCACCGTACCAAGTATCACCTTCACTGTACCAAGTATCACCTTCACCATAGCAAGCATCACCTTCACCATACCAAGTATCACCTTCACCATAGCAAGCATCACCTTCACCATACCAAGCATCACCTTCACCATAGCAAGCATCACCTTCACCATAGCAAGCATCACCTTCACCATAGCAAGCATCACCTTCACCATAGCAAGCATCACCTTCACCATAGCAAGCATCACCTTCACCATACCAAGCATCACCTTCAACATAGCAAGCATCACCTTCACCATAGCAAGCATCACCTTCACCATAGCAAGCATCACCTTCACCATACCAAGCATCAACTTCACCATACCAAGCATCAACTTCACCATACCAAGCATCACCTTCACCATACCAAGCATCACCTTCACCATACCAAGCATCACCTTCACCATAGCAAGCATCACCTTCACCATAGCAAGCATCACCTTCACCACAGCAAACATCACCTTCACCATAGCAAGCATCACCTTCACCATAGCAAGCATCACCTTCACCGTAGCAAGCATCACCTTCACCGTAGCAAGCATCACCTTCACCGTAGCAAGCATCACCTTCACCGTAGCAAGCATCACCTTCACCGTAGCAAGCATCACCTTCACCGTAGCAAGCATCACCTTCACCGTAGCAAGCATCACCTTCCATACCAAGCATCACCTTCACCATAGCAAGCATCACCTTCACCATAGCAAGCATCACCTTGACCATAGCAAGCATCACCTTCACCATAGCAAGCATCACCTTCACCATAGCAAGCATCACCTTCACCATAGCAAGCATCACCTTCACCATAGCAAGCATCACCTTCACCATAGCAAGCATCACCTTCACCATAGCAAGCATCACCTTCACCATAGCAAGCATCACCTTCACCATAGCAAGCATCACCTTCACCGTACCAAGCATCACCTTCACCGTACCAAGGATCACCTTCACCGTACCAAGCATCACCTTCACCGTACCAAGCATCACCTTCACCGTACCAAGCATCACCTTCACTGTACCAAGTATCACCTTCACCGTACCAAGTGTCACCTTCACCGTACCAAGTATCACCTTCACCGTACCAAGTATCACCTTCACCATACCAAGTATCACCTTCACCATACCAATTATCACCTTCACCATACCAAGTATCACCTTCACCATACCAAATATCACCTTCACCATACCAAGTATCACCTTCACCATACCAAGTATCACCTTCACCATACCAAGCATCACCTTCACCATACCAAGCATCACCTTCACCATACCCCATAGCAAGCATCGCCTTCACCATAGCAATCATCGCCTTCACCATAGCAAGCATCACCTTCACCATAGCAAGCATCACCTTCACCATAGCAAGCATCACCTTCACCATAGCAAGCATCTCCTTCACCATAGCAAGCATCACCTTCACCATAGCAAGCATCACCTTCACCATAGCAAGCATCACCTTCACCATAGCAAGCATCACCTTCACCATAGCAAGCATCACCTTCACCATAGCAAGCATCACCTTCACCATAGCAAGCATCACCTTCACCATAGCAAGCATCACCTTCACCATAGGAAGCATCACCTTCACCATAGAAAGCATCACCTTCACCATAACAAGCATCACCTTCACCATAGCAAGCATCACCTTCACCATACCAAGCATCACCTTCACCATACCAAGCATCACCTTCACCATACCAAGCATCACCTTCCAAAAACCAAGCATCACCTTCACCATACCAAGCATCACCTTCACCATACCAAGCATCACCTTCACCATACCAAGCATCACCTTCACCATAGCAAGCATCACCTTCACCATAGCAAGCTTCACCTTCGCCATAGCAAGCGTCACCATAGCAAGCGTCACCTTCACCATAGCAAGCATCACCTTCACCATAGCAAGCATCACCTTCACCATAGCAAGCATCACCTTCACCATAGCAAGCATCACCTTCACCATAGCAAGCATCACCTTCACCATAGCAAGCATCACCTTCACCATAGCAAGCATCACCTTCACCATAGCAAGCATCACCTTCACCATAGCAAGCATCACCTTCACCATAGCAAGCATCACCTTCACCATAGCAAGCATCACCTTCACCATAGCAAGCATCACCTTCACCATAGCAAGCATCACCTTCACCATAGCAAGCATCACCTTCACCGTACCAAGTATCACCTTCACCGTACCAAGTATCACCTTCACCGTACCAAGCATCACCTTCACCGTACCAAGCATCACCTTCACCGTACCAAGTATCACCTTCACCGTACCAAGTATCACCTTCACCGTACCAAGTATCACCTTCACCGTACCAAGTATCACCTTCACCGTACCAAGTATCACCTTCACCGTACCAAGTATCACCTTCACCGTACCAAGTATCACCTTCACCGTACCAAGTATCACCTTCACTGTACCAAGTATCACCTTCACCATAGCAAGCATCACCTTCACCATACCAAGTATCACCTTCACCATAGCAAGCATCACCTTCACCATACCAAGCATCACCTTCACCATAGCAAGCATCACCTTCACCATAGCAAGCATCACCTTCACCATAGCAAGCATCACCTTCACCATAGCAAGCATCACCTTCACCATAGCAAGCATCACCTTCACCATACCAAGCATCACCTTCAACATAGCAAGCATCACCTTCACCATAGCAAGCATCACCTTCACCATAGCAAGCATCACCTTCACCATACCAAGCATCAACTTCACCATACCAAGCATCAACTTCACCATACCAAGCATCACCTTCACCATACCAAGCATCACCTTCACCATACCAAGCATCACCTTCACCATAGCAAGCATCACCTTCACCATAGCAAGCATCACCTTCACCACAGCAAACATCACCTTCACCATAGCAAGCATCACCTTCACCATAGCAAGCATCACCTTCACCGTAGCAAGCATCACCTTCACCGTAGCAAGCATCACCTTCACCGTAGCAAGCATCACCTTCACCGTAGCAAGCATCACCTTCACCGTAGCAAGCATCACCTTCACCGTAGCAAGCATCACCTTCACCGTAGCAAGCATCACCTTCACCGTAGCAAGCATCACCTTCACCATAGCAAGCATCACCTTCCATACCAAGCATCACCTTCACCATAGCAAGCATCACCTTCACCATAGCAAGCATCACCTTGACCATAGCAAGCATCACCTTCACCATAGCAAGCATCACCTTCACCATAGCAAGCATCACCTTCACCATAGCAAGCATCACCTTCACCATAGCAAGCATCACCTTCACCATAGCAAGCATCACCTTCACCATAGCAAGCATCACCTTCACCATAGCAAGCATCACCTTCACCGTACCAAGCATCACCTTCACCGTACCAAGGATCACCTTCACCGTACCAAGCATCACCTTCACCGTACCAAGCATCACCTTCACCGTACCAAGCATCACCTTCACTGTACCAAGTATCACCTTTACCGTACCAAGTATCACCTTCACCGTACCAAGTATCACCTTCACCGTACCAAGTATCACCTTCACCATACCAAGTATCACCTTCACCATACCAATTATCACCTTCACCATACCAAGTATCACCTTCACCATACCAAATATCACCTTCACCATACCAAGTATCACCTTCACCATACCAAGTATCACCTTCACCATACCAAGCATCACCTTCACCATACCAAGCATCACCTTCACCATACCCCATAGCAAGCATCGCCTTCACCATAGCAATCATCGCCTTCACCATAGCAAGCATCACCTTCACCATAGCAAGCATCACCTTCACCATAGCAAGCATCACCTTCACCATAGCAAGCATCTCCTTCACCATAGCAAGCATCACCTTCACCATAGCAAGCATCACCTTCACCATAGCAAGCATCACCTTCACCATAGCAAGCATCACCTTCACCATAGCAAGCATCACCTTCACCATAGCAAGCATCACCTTCACCATAGCAAGCATCACCTTCACCATAGCAAGCATCACCTTCACCATAGGAAGCATCACCTTCACCATAGAAAGCATCACCTTCACCATAACAAGCATCACCTTCACCATAGCAAGCATCACCTTCACCATAGCAAGCATCACCTTCACCATACCAAGCATCACCTTCACCATACCAAGCATCACCTTCACCATACCAAGCATCACCTTCCAAAAACCAAGCATCACCTTCACCATACCAAGCATCACCTTCACCATACCAAGCATCACCTTCACCA
This sequence comes from Amblyomma mixtum, assembly GCF_055824585.1. Classification (NCBI taxonomy): domain Eukaryota; kingdom Metazoa; phylum Arthropoda; class Arachnida; order Ixodida; family Ixodidae; genus Amblyomma; species Amblyomma mixtum. The sequence goes on from NC_143014.1 coordinate 320,181,205, forward strand.
TACCAAGCATCACCTTCACCATAGCAAGCATCACCTTCACCATAGCAAGCGTCACCTTCGCCATAGCAAGCGTCACCATAGCAAGCATCACCTTCACCATAGCAAGCATCACCTTCACCATAGCAAGCATCACCTTCACCATAGCAAGCATCACCTTCACCATAGCATCACCTTCACCATAGCAAGCATCACCTTCACCGTAGCAAGCATCACCTTCACCGTAGCAAGCATCACCTTCACCATAGCAAGCATCACGTTCACCATAGCAAGCATCACCTTCACCATAGCAAGCATCACCTTCACCATAGCAAGCATCACCTTCACCATAGCAAGCATCACCTTCACCATAGCAAGCATCACCTTCACCATAGCAAGCATCACCTTCACCATAGCAAGCATCACCTTCACCATTGCAAGCATCACCTTCACCATAGCAAGCATCACCTTCACCGTACCAAGCATCACCTTCACCGTACCAAGGATCACCTTCACCGTACCAAGCATCACCTTCACCGTACCAAGCATCACCTTCACCGTACCAAGCATCACCTTCACCGTACCAAGCATCACCGTCACCGTACCAAGTATCACCTTCACCGTACCAAGTATCACCTTCACCGTACCAAGTATCACCTTCACTGTACCAAGTATCACCTTCACCATACCAAGTATCACCTTCACCATACCAAGTATCACCTTCACCATACCAAGTATCACCTTCACCATACCAAATATCACCTTCACCATACCAAGTATCACCTTCACCATACCAAGTATCACCTTCACCATACCAAGCATCACCTTCACCATACCAAGCATCACCTTCAACATACCAAGTATCACCTTCAACATACCAAGCATCACCTTCACCATAGCAAGCATCGCCTTCACCATAGCAAGCATCTCCTTCACCATAGCAATCATCGCCTTCACCATAGCAAGCATCACCTTCACCATAGCAAGCATCACCTTCACCATAGCAAGCATCACCTTCACCATAGCAAGCATCTCCTTCACCATAGCAAGCATCACCTTCACCATAGCAAGCATCACCTTCACCATAGCAAGCATCACCTTCACCATAGCAAGCATCACCTTCACCGTACCAAGTATCACCTTCACCGTACCAAGTATCACCTTCACCGTACCAAGCATCACCTTCACCGTACCAAGCATCACCTTCACCGTACCAAGTATCACCTTCACCGTACCAAGTATCACCTTCACCGTACCAAGTATCACCTTCACCGTACCAAGTATCACCTTCACCGTACCAAGTATCACCTTCACCGTACCAAGTATCACCTTCACCGTACCAAGTATCACCTTCACCGTACCAAGTATCACCTTCACCGTACCAAGTATCACCTTCACCATAGCAAGCATCACCTTCACCATACCAAGTATCACCTTCACCATAGCAAGCATCACCTTCACCATACCAAGCATCACCTTCACCATAGCAAGCATCACCTTCACCATAGCAAGCATCACCTTCACCATAGCAAGCATCACCTTCACCATAGCAAGCATCACCTTCACCATAGCAAGCATCACCTTCACCATACCAAGCATCACCTTCAACATAGCAAGCATCACCTTCACCATAGCAAGCATCACCTTCACCATAGCAAGCATCACCTTCACCATACCAAGCATCAACTTCACCATACCAAGCATCAACTTCACCATACCAAGCATCACCTTCACCATACCAAGCATCACCTTCACCATACCAAGCATCACCTTCACCATAGCAAGCATCACCTTCACCATAGCAAGCATCACCTTCACCACAGCAAACATCACCTTCACCATAGCAAGCATCACCTTCACCATAGCAAGCATCACCTTCACCGTAGCAAGCATCACCTTCACCGTAGCAAGCATCACCTTCACCGTAGCAAGCATCACCTTCACCGTAGCAAGCATCACCTTCACCGTAGCAAGCATCACCTTCACCGTAGCAAGCATCACCTTCACCGTAGCAAGCATCACCTTCACCATAGCAAGCATCACCTTCCATACCAAGCATCACCTTCACCATAGCAAGCATCACCTTCACCATAGCAAGCATCACCTTGACCATAGCAAGCATCACCTTCACCATAGCAAGCATCACCTTCACCATAGCAAGCATCACCTTCACCATAGCAAGCATCACCTTCACCATAGCAAGCATCACCTTCACCATAGCAAGCATCACCTTCACCATAGCAAGCATCACCTTCACCGTACCAAGCATCACCTTCACCGTACCAAGGATCACCTTCACCGTACCAAGCATCACCTTCACCGTACCAAGCATCACCTTCACCGTACCAAGCATCACCTTCACTGTACCAAGTATCACCTTCACCGTACCAAGTATCACCTTCACCGTACCAAGTATCACCTTCACCGTACCAAGTATCACCTTCACCATACCAAGTATCACCTTCACCATACCAATTATCACCTTCACCATACCAAGTATCACCTTCACCATACCAAATATCACCTTCACCATACCAAGTATCACCTTCACCATACCAAGTATCACCTTCACCATACCAAGCATCACCTTCACCATACCAAGCATCACCTTCACCATACCCCATAGCAAGCATCGCCTTCACCATAGCAATCATCGCCTTCACCATAGCAAGCATCACCTTCACCATAGCAAGCATCACCTTCACCATAGCAAGCATCACCTTCACCATAGCAAGCATCTCCTTCACCATAGCAAGCATCACCTTCACCATAGCAAGCATCACCTTCACCATAGCAAGCATCACCTTCACCATAGCAAGCATCACCTTCACCATAGCAAGCATCACCTTCACCATAGCAAGCATCACCTTCACCATAGCAAGCATCACCTTCACCATAGCAAGCATCACCTTCACCATAGGAAGCATCACCTTCACCATAGAAAGCATCACCTTCACCATAACAAGCATCACCTTCACCATAGCAAGCATCACCTTCACCATAGCAAGCATCACCTTCACCATACCAAGCATCACCTTCACCATACCAAGCATCACCTTCACCATACCAAGCATCACCTTCCAAAAACCAAGCATCACCTTCACCATACCAAGCATCACCTTCACCATACCAAGCATCACCTTCACCATACCAAGCATCACCTTCACCATAGCAAGCATCACCTTCACCATAGCAAGCTTCACCTTCGCCATAGCAAGCGTCACCATAGCAAGCGTCACCTTCACCATAGCAAGCATCACCTTCACCATAGCAAGCATCACCTTCACCATAGCAAGCATCACCTTCACCATAGCAAGCATCACCTTCACCATAGCATCACCTTCACCATAGCAAGCATCACCTTCACCGTAGCAAGCATCACCTTCACCGTAGCAAGCATCACCTTCACCATAGCAAGCATCACGTTCACCATAGCAAGCATCACCTTCACCATAGCAAGCATCACCTTCACCATAGCAGGCATCACCTTCACCATAGCAAGCATCACCTTCACCATAGCAAGCATCACCTTCACCATAGCAAGCATCACCTTCACCATAGCAAGCATCACCTTCACCATTGCAAGCATCACCTTCACCATAGCAAGCATCACCTTCACCGTACCAAGCATCACCTTCACCGTACCAAGGATCACCTTCACCGTACCAAGCATCACCTTCACCGTACCAAGCATCACCTTCACCGTACCAAGCATCACCTTCACCGTACCAAGCATCACCGTCACCGTACCAAGTATCACCTTCACCGTACCAAGTATCACCTTCACCGTACCAAGTATCACCTTCACTGTACCAAGTATCACCTTCACCATACCAAGTATCACCTTCACCATACCAAGTATCACCTTCACCATACCAAGTATCACCTTCACCATACCAAGTATCACCTTCACCATACCAAGTATCACCTTCACCATACCAAGCATCACCTTCACCATACCAAGCATCACCTTCAACATACCAAGTATCACCTTCAACATACCAAGCATCACCTTCACCATAGCAAGCATCGCCTTCACCATAGCAAGCATCTCCTTCACCATAGCAATCATCGCCTTCACCATAGCAAGCATCACCTTCACCATAGCAAGCATCACCTTCACCATAGCAAGCATCACCTTCACCATAGCAAGCATCTCCTTCACCATAGCAAGCATCACCTTCACCATAGCAAGCATCACCTTCACCATAGCAAGCATCACCTTCACCATAGCAAGCATCACCTTCACCATACCAAGCATCACCTTCACCATACCAAGCATCACCTTCACCATACCAAGCATCACCTTCCAAAAACCAAGCATCACCTTCACCATACCAAGCATCACCTTCACCATACCAAGCATCACCTTCACCATACCAAGCATCACCTTCACCATAGCAAGCATCACCTTCACCATAGCAAGCGTCACCTTCACCATAGCAAGCGTCACCATAGCAAGCGTCACCTTCACCATAGCAAGCATCACCTTCACCATAGCAAGCATCACCTTCACCATAGCAAGCATCACCTTCACCATAGCAAGCATCACCTTCACCATAGCATCACCTTCACCGTAGCAAGCATCACCTTCACCGTAGCAAGCATCACCTTCACCGTAGCAAGCATCACCTTCACCGTAGCATGCATCACCTTCACCGTAGCAAGCATCACCTTCACCGTAGCAAGCATCACCTTCACCGTAGCAAGCATCACCTTCACCGTAGCAAGCATCACCTTCACCGTAGCAAGCATCACCTTCACAATAGCAAGCATCACCTTCACCATAGCAAGCATCACCTTCACCATAGCAAGCATCACCTTCACCATAGCAAGCATCACCTTCACCATAGCAAGCATCACCTTCACCATAGCAAGCATCACCTTCACCATAGCAAGCATCACCTTCACCATTGCAAGCATCACCTTCACCATAGCAAGCATCACCTTCACCGTACCAAGCATCACCTTCACCGTACCAAGGATCACCTTCACCGTACCAAGCATCACCTTCACCGTACCAAGCATCACCTTCACCGTACCAAGCATCACCTTCACCGTACCAAGCATCACCTTCACCGTACCAAGTATCACCTTCACCGTACCAAGTATCACCTTCACCGTACCAAGTATCACCTTCACTGTACCAAGTATCACCTTCACCATACCAAGTATCACCTTCACCATACCAAGTATCACCTTCACCATACCAAGTATCACCTTCACCATACCAAATATCACCTTCACCATACCAAGTATCACCTTCACCATACCAAGTATCACCTTCACCATACCAAGCATCACCTTCACCATACCAAGCATCACCTTCAACATACCAAGTATCACCTTCAACATACCAAGCATCACATTCACCATAGCAAGCATCGCCTTCACCATAGCAAGCATCTCCTTCACCATAGCAATCATCGCCTTCACCATAGCAAGCATCACCTTCACCATAGCAAGCATCACCTTCACCATAGCAAGCATCACCTTCACCATAGCAAGCATCTCCTTCACCATAGCAAGCATCACCTTCACCATAGCAAGCATCACCTTCACCATAGCAAGCATCACCTTCACAATAGCAAGCATCACCTTCACCATAGCAAGCATCACCTTCACCATAGCAAGCATCACCTTCACCATAGCAAGCATCACCTTCACCATAGCAAGCATCACCTTCACCATAGCAAGCATCACCTTCACCATAGCAAGCATCACCTTCACCATAACAAGCGTCACCTTCACCATAGCAAGCATCACCTTCACCATAGCAAGCATCACCTTCACCATAGCAAGCATCGCCTTCACCATAGCAAGCATCGCCTTCACCATAGCAATCATCGCCTTCACCATAGCAAGCATCACCTTCACCATAGCAAGCATCACCTTCACCATAGCAAGCATCACCTTCACCATAGCAAGCATCTCCTTCACCATAGCAAGCATCACCTTCACCATAGCATCACCTTCACAATAGCAAGCATCACCTTCACCATAGCAAGCATCACCTTCACCATAGCAAGCATCACCTTCACCATAGCAAGCATCACCTTCACCATAGCAAGCATCACCTTCACCATAGCAAGCATCACCTTCACCATAGCAAGCATCACCTTCACCATAACAAGCGTCACCTTCACCATAGCAAGCATCACCTTCACCATAGCAAGCATCACCTTCACCGTAGCAAGCATCACCTTCACCGTAGCAAGCATCACCTTCACTGTAGCAAGCGTCACCTTCACCGTAGCAAGCATCACCTTCACCGTAGCAAGCATCACCTTCACCGTAGCAAGCATCACCTTCACCGTAGCAAGTATCACCTTCACCGTTCCAAGCATCACCTTCACCGTACCAAGTATCACCTCCACCATACCAAGTATCACCTTCACCATACCAAGTATCACCTTCACCATACGAAGTATCACCTTCCCCATACCAAATATCACCTTCACCATACCAAGTATCACCTTCACCATAGCAAGCATCACCTTCACCATAGCAAGCATCACCTTCCATACCAAGCATCACCTTCACCATAGAAAGCATCACCTTGACCATACCAAGCATCACCTTCACCATAGCAAGCATCACCTTCACCATAGCAAGCATCACCTTCACCATAGCAAGCATCACCTTCACCATAGCAAGCATCACCTTCACCATAGCAAGCATCACCTTCACCATAGCAAGCATCACCTTCACCATAGCAAGCATCACCTTCACCATAGCAAGCATCACCTTCACCATAGCAAGCATCACCTTCACCGTACCAAGTATCACCTTCACCGTACCAAGTATCACCTTCACCGTACCAAGCATCACCTTCACCGTACCAAGTATCACCTTCACCGTACCAAGTATCACCTTCACCGTACCAAGTATCACCTTCACCGTACCAAGTATCACCTTCACCGTACCAAGTATCACCTTCACCGTACCAAGTATCACCTTCACCGTACCAAGTATCACCTTCACCGTACCAAGTATCACCTTCACTGTACCAAGTATCACCTTCACCATAGCAAGCATCACCTTCACCATACCAAGTATCACCTTCACCATAGCAAGCATCACCTTCACCATACCAAGCATCACCTTCACCATAGCAAGCATCACCTTCACCATAGCAAGCATCACCTTCACCATAGCAAGCATCACCTTCACCATAGCAAGCATCACCTTCACCATAGCAAGCATCACCTTCACCATACCAAGCATCACCTTCAACATAGCAAGCATCACCTTCACCATAGCAAGCATCACCTTCACCATAGCAAGCATCACCTTCACCATACCAAGCATCAACTTCACCATACCAAGCATCAACTTCACCATACCAAGCATCACTTCACCATACCAAGCATCACCTTCACCATACCAAGCATCACCTTCACCATACCAAGCATCACCTTCACCATAGCAAGCATCACCTTCACCATAGCAAGCATCACCTTCACCGTAGCAAGCATCACCTTCACCGTAGCAAGCATCACCTTCACCGTAGCAAGCATCACCTTCACCGTAGCAAGCATCACCTTCACCGTAGCAAGCATCACCTTCACCGTAGCAAGCATCACCTTCACCGTAGCAAGCATCACCTTCACCATAGCAAGCATCACCTTCCATACCAAGCATCACCTTCACCATAGCAAGCATCACCTTCACCATACCAAGCATCACCTTCACCATAGCAAGCATCACCTTCACCATAGCAAGCGTCACCTTCGCCATAGCAAGCGTCACCATAGCAAGCGTCACCTTCACCATAGCAAGCATCACCTTCACCATAGCAAGCATCACCTTCACCATAGCAAGCATCACCTTCACCATAGCAAGCATCACCTTCACCATAGCATCACCTTCACCGTAGCAAGCATCACCTTCACCGTAGCAAGCATCACCTTCACCGTAGCAAGCATCACCTTCACCATAGCAAGCATCACGTTCACCATAGCAAGCATCACCTTCACCATAGCAAGCATCACCTTCACCATAGCAAGCATCACCTTCACCATAGCAAGCATCACCTTCACCATAGCAAGCATCACCTTCACCATAGCAAGCATCACCTTCACCATTGCAAGCATCACCTTCACCATAGCAAGCATCACCTTCACCGTACCAAGCATCACCTTCACCGTACCAAGGATCACCTTCACCGTACCAAGCATCACCTTCACCGTACCAAGCATCACCTTCACCGTACCAAGCATCACCTTCACCGTACCAAGTATCACCTTCACCGTACCAAGTATCACCTTCACCGTACCAAGTATCACCTTCACCGTACCAAGTATCACCTTCACTGTACCAAGTATCACCTTCACCATACCAAGTATCACCTTCACCATACCAAGTATCACCTTCACCATACCAAGTATCACCTTCACCATACCAAATATCACCTTCACCATACCAAGTATCACCTTCACCATACCAAGTATCACCTTCACCATACCAAGCATCACCTTCACCATACCAAGCATCACCTTCAACATACCAAGTATCACCTTCAACATACCAAGCATCACCTTCACCATAGCAAGCATCGCCTTCACCATAGCAAGCATCTCCTTCACCATAGCAATCATCGCCTTCACCATAGCAAGCATCACCTTCACCATAGCAAGCATCACCTTCACCATAGCAAGCATCACCTTCACCATAGCAAGCATCTCCTTCACCATAGGAAGCATCACCTTCACCATAGCAAGCATCACCTTCACCATAGCAAGCATCACCTTCACAATAGCAAGCATCACCTTCACCATAGCAAGCATCACCTTCACCATAGCAAGCATCACCTTCACCATAGCAAGCATCACCTTCACCATAGCAAGCATCACCTTCACCATAGCAAGCATCACCTTCACCATAGCAAGCATCACCTTCACCATAACAAGCGTCACCTTCACCATAGCAAGCATCACCTTCACCATAGCAAGCATCACCTTCACCATAGCAAGCATCGCCTTCACCATAGCAATCATCGCCTTCACCATAGCAAGCATCACCTTCACCATAGCAAGCATCACCTTCACCATAGCAAGCATCACCTTCACCATAGCAAGCATCTCCTTCACCATAGCAAGCATCACCTTCACCATAGCAAGCATCACCTTCACCATAGCATCACCTTCACAATAGCAAGGATCACCTTCACCATAGCAAGCATCACCTTCACCATAGCAAGCATCACCTTCACCATAGCAAGCATCACCTTCACCATAGCAAGCATCACCTTCACCATAGCAAGCATCACCTTCACCATAGCAAGCATCACCTTCACCATAACAAGCGTCACCTTCACCATAGCAAGCATCACCTTCACCATAGCAAGCATCACCTTCACCGTAGCAAGCATCACCTTCACCGTAGCAAGCATCACCTTCACTGTAGCAAGCATCACCTTCACCGTAGCAAGCATCACCTTCACCGTAGCAAGCATCACCTTCACCGTAGCAAGCATCAATTTCACCGTAGCAAGTATCACCTTCACCGTACCAAGCATCACCTTCACCGTACCAAGTATCACCTTCACCATACCAAGTATCACCTTCACCATACCAAGTATCACCTTCACCATACGAAGTATCACCTTCACCATACCAAATATCACCTTCACCATACCAAGTATCACCTTCACCATAGCAAGCATCACCTTCACCATAGCAAGCATCACCTTCCATACCAAGCATCACCTTCACCATAGCAAGCATCACCTTCCATACCAAGCATCACCTTCACCATAGCAAGCATCACCTTGACCATACCAAGCATCACCTTCACCATAGCAAGCATCACCTTCACCATAGCAAGCACCACCTTCACCATAGCAAGCATCACCTTCACCATAGCAAGCATCACCTTCACCATAGCAAGCATCACCTTCACCATAGCAAGCATCACCTTCACCATAGCAAGCATCACCTTCACCATAGCAAGCATCACCTTCACCGTACCAAGTATCACCTTCACCGTACCAAGTATCACCTTCACCGTACCAAGCATCACCTTCACCGTACCAAGTATCACCTTCACCGTACCAAGTATCACCTTCACCGTACCAAGTATCACCTACACCGTACCAAGTATCACCTTCACCGTACCAAGTATCACCTTCACCGTACCAAGTATCACCTTCACCGTACCAAGTATCACCTTCACCGTACCAAGTATCACCTTCACTGTACCAAGTATCACCTTCACCATAGCAAGCATCACCTTCACCATACCAAGTATCACCTTCACCATAGCAAGCATCACCTTCACCATACCAAGCATCACCTTCACCATAGCAAGCATCACCTTTACCATAGCAAGCATCACCTTCACCATAGCAAGCATCACCTTCACCATAGCAAGCATCACCTTCACCATAGCAAGCATCACCTTCACCATACCAAGCATCACCTTCAACATAGCAAGCATCACCTTCACCATAGCAAGCATCACCTTCACCATAGCAAGCATCACCTTCACCATACCAAGCATCAACTTCACCATACCAAGCATCAACTTCACCATACCAAGCATCACTTCACCATACCAAGCATCACCTTCACCATACCAAGCATCACCTTCACCATACCAAGCATCACCTTCACCATACCAAGCATCACCTTCACCATAGCAAGCATCACCTTCACCATAGCAAGCATCACCTTCACCATAGCAAACATCACCTTCACCATAGCAAGCATCACCTTCACCATAGCAAGCATCACCTTCACCGTAGCAAGCATCACCTTCACCGTAGCAAGCATCACCTTCACCGTAGCAAGCATCACCTTCACCGTAGCAAGCATCACCTTCACCGTAGCAAGCATCACCTTCACTGTACCAAGTATCACCTTCACCATACCAAGTATCACCTTCACCATACCAAGTATCACCTTCACCATACCAAGTATCACCTTCACCATACCAAATATCACCTTCACCATACCAAGTATCACCTTCACCATACCAAGTATCACCTTCACCATACCAAGTATCACCTTCACCATACCAAGTATCACCTTCACCATACCAAGCATCACCTTCACCATACCAAGCATCACCTTCACCATACCCCATAGCAAGCATCGCCTTCACCATAGCAATCATCGCCTTCACCATAGCAAGCATCACCTTCACCATAGCAAGCATCACCTTCACCATAGCAAGCATCACCTTCACCATAGCAAGCATCTCCTTCACCATAGCAAGCATCACCTTCACCATAGCAAGCATCACCTTCACCATAGCAAGCATCACCTTCACCATAGCAAGCATCACCTTCACCATAGCAAGCATCACCTTCACCATAGCAAGCATCACCTTCACCATAGCAAGCATCACCTTCACCATACCAAGTATCACCTTCACCATACCAATTATCACCTTCACCATACCAAGTATCACCTTCACCATACCAAATATCACCTTCACCATACCAAGTATCACCTTCACCATACCAAGTATCACCTTCACCATACCAAGCATCACCTTCACCATACCAAGCATCACCTTCACCATACCCCATAGCAAGCATCGCCTTCACCATAGCAATCATCGCCTTCACCATAGCAAGCATCACCTTCACCATAGCAAGCATCACCTTCACCATAGCAAGCATCACCTTCACCATAGCAAGCATCTCCTTCACCATAGCAAGCATCACCTTCACCATAGGAAGCATCACCTTCACCATAGCAAGCATCACCTTCACCATAGCAAGCATCACCTTCACCATAGCAAGCATCACCTTCACCATAGCAAGCATCACCTTCACCATAGCAAGCATCACCTTCACCATAGCAAGCATCACCTTCACCATAGGAAGCATCACCTTCACCATAGCAAGCATCACCTTCACCATAACAAGCATCACCTTCACCATAGCAAGCATCACCTTCACCATACCAAGCATCACCTTCACCATACCAAGCATCACCTTCACCATACCAAGCATCACCTTCCAAAAACCAAGCATCACCTTCACCATACCAAGCATCACCTTCACCATACCAAGCATCACCTTCACCATACCAAGCATCACCTTCACCATAGCAAGCATCACCTTCACCATAGCAAGCGTCACCTTCGCCATAGCAAGCGTCACCATAGCAAGCGTCACCTTCACCATAGCAAGCATCACCTTCACCATAGCAAGCATCACCTTCACCATAGCAAGCATCACCTTCACCATAGCAAGCATCACCTTCACCATAGCATCACCTTCACCGTAGCAAGCATCACCTTCACCGTAGCAAGCATCACCTTCACCGTAGCAAGCATCACCTTCACCGTAGCAAGCATCACCTTCACCGTAGCAAGCATCACCTTCACCGTAGCAAGCATCACCTTCACCGTAGCAAGCATCACCTTCACCGTAGCAAGCATCACCTTCACCGTAGCAAGCATCACCTTCACAATAGCAAGCATCACCTTCACCGTAGCAAGCATCACCTTCACCGTAGCAAGCATCACCTTCACCGTAGCAAGCATCACCTTCACCGTAGCAAGCATCACCTTCACCGTAGCAAGCATCACCTTCACCGTAGCAAGCATCACCTTCACTGTAGCAAGCATCACCTTCACCGTAGCAAGCATCACCTTCACCATAGCAAGCATCACCTTCACCATAGCAAGCATCACCTTGACCGTACCAAGCATCACCTTCACCATAGCAAGCATCACCTTCACCATAGCAAGCATCACCTTCACCATAGCAAGCATCACCTTCACCATAGCAAGCATCACCTTCACCATAGCAAGCATCACCTTCACCATAGCAAGCATCACCTTCACCATAGCAAGCATCACCTTCACCATAGCAAGCATCACCTTCACCATAGCAAGCATCACCTTCACCATAGCAAGCATCACCTTCACCATAGCAAGCATCACCTTCACCGTACCAAGCATCACCTTCACCGTACCAAGTATCACCTTCACCGTACCAAGTATCACCTTCACCGTACCAAGCATCACCTTCACCGTACCAAGCATCACCTTCACCGTACCATGTATCACCTTCACCGTACCAAGTATCACCTTCACCGTACCAAGTATCACCTTCACCGTACTAAGTATCACCTTCACCGTACCAAGTATCACCTTCACAATACCAAGTATCACCTTCACCATACCAAGTATCACCTTCACCATACCAAGTATCACCTTCACTATACCAAGTATCACCTTCACCATACCAAGTATCACCTTCACCATACCAAGCATCACCTTCACCATACCAAGCATCACCTTCAACATACCAAGCATCACCTTCAACATACCAAGTATCACCTTCAACATACCAAGCATCACCTTCACCATACCAAGCATCACCTTCACCATACCAAGCATCACCTTCACCATACCAAGCATCACCTTCACCATACCAAGCATCACCTTCACCATACCAAGCATCACCTTCACCATACCAAGCATCACCTTCACCATACCAAGCATCACCTTCACCATACCAAGCATCACCTTCACCATACCAAGCATCACCTTCACCATACCAAGCATCACCTTCACCATACCAAGCATCACCTTCAACATACCAAGCATCACCTTCACCATACCGAGCATCACCTTCACCATACCAAGCATCACCTTCACCATACCGAGCATCACCTTCACCATACCGAGCATCACCTTCACCATAGCGAGCATCACCTTCACCATAGCAAGCATCACCTTCACCATAGCAAGCATCACCTCCACCATAGCAAGCATCACCTTCACCATAGCAAGCATCACCTTCACCATAGCAAGCATCACCTTCACCATAGCAAGCATCACCTTCACCATAGCAAGCATCACCTCCACCATAGCAAGCATCACCTTCACCATACCAAGTATCACCTTCACCATACCAAGTATCACCTTCACCATACCAAGTATCACCTTCACCATACCAAGTATCACCTTCGCCATACCAAGCATCACCTTAACCATACCAAGCATCACCTTCAACATACCAAGCATCACCTTCACCATACCAAGCATCACCTTCACCATACCAAGCATCACCTTCACCATACGAAGCATCACCTTCACCATACCAAGCATCACCTTCACCATACCAAGCAGCACCTTCACCATACCAAGCATCACCTTCACCATACCAAGCATCACCTTCACCATACCAAGCATCACCTTCACCATACCAAGTATCACCTTCACCATACCAAGCATCACCTTCACCATACCAAGCATCACCTTCACCATACCAAGCATCACCTTCACCATACCAAGCAACACCTTCACCATACCAAGCATCACCTTCACCATACCAAGCAACACCTTCACCATACCAAGCATCACCTTCACCATACCAAGCAACACCTTCACCATACCAAGCAACACCTTCACCATGCCAAGCATCACCTTCACCACAGCAAGCATCACCTTCACCATAGCAAGCATCACCTTCACCATAGCAAGCATCACCTTCACCATAGCAAGCATCACCTTCACCATAGCAAGCATCACCTTCACCATAGCAAGCATCACCTTCACCATAGCAAGCATCACCTTCACCATAGCAAGCATCACCTTCACCATAGCAAGCATCACCTTCACCGTACCAAGTATCACCTTCACCGTACCAAGCATCACCTTCACCGTACCAAGCATCACCTTCACCATACCAAGCATCACCTTCACCGTACCAAGCATCACCTTCACCATACCAAGCATCACCTTCACCATACCGAGCATCACCTTCACCATACCGAGCATCACCTTCACCATAGCAAGCATCACCTTCACCATAGCAAGCATCACCTTCACCATACCAAGCATCATCTTCACCATAGCAAGCATCACCTTCACCATAGCAAGCATCACCTTCACCATACCAAGCATCACCTTCACAATAGCAAGCATCACCTTCACCATAGCAAGCATCACCTTCCATACCAAGCATCACCTTCACCATAGCAAGCATCACCTTGACCATACCCAGCATCACCTTCACCATAGCAAGCATCACGTTCACCATAGCAAGCATCACCTTCACCATAGCAAGCATCACCTTCACCATAGCAAGCATCACCTTCACCATAGCAAGCATCACCTTCACCATAGCAAGCATCACCTTCACCATAGCAAGCATCACCTTCACCATAGCAAGCATCACCTTCACCATAGCAAGCATCACCTTCACCATAGCAAGCATCACCTTCACCGTACCAAGCATCACCTTCACCGTACCAAGCATCACCTTCATCGTACCAAGCATCACCTTCACCGTACCAAGTATCACCTTCACCGTACCAAGTATCACCTTCACCGTACCAAGTATCACCTTCACCGTACCAAGTATCACCTTCACTGTACCAAGTATCACCTTCACCATACCAAGTATCACCTTCACCATACCAAGTATCACCTTCACCATACCAAGTATCACCTTCACCATACCAAATATCACCTTCACCATACCAAGTATCACCTTCACCATACCAAGTATCACCTTCACCATACCAAGTATCACCTTCACCATACCAAGCATCACCTTCACCATACCAAGCATCACCTTTAACATACCAAGTATCACCTTCAACATACCAAGCATCACCTTCACCATAGCAAGCATCGCCTTCACCATAGCAATCATCGCCTTCACCATAGCAAGCATCACCTTCACCATAGCAAGCATCACCTTCACCATAGCAAGCATCACCTTCACCATAGCAAGCATCTCCTTCACCATAGCAAGCATCACCTTCACCATAGCAAGCATCTCCTTCACCATAGCAAGCATCACCTTCACCATAGCAAGCATCACCTTCACCATAGCAAGCATCACCTTCACAATAGCAAGCATCACCTTCACCATAGCAAGCATCACCTTCACCATAGCAAGCATCACCATCACCATAGCAAGCATCACCTTCACCATAGCAAGCATCACCTTCACCATAGCAAGCATCACCTTCACCATAGCAAGCATCACCTTCACCATAGCAAGCATCACCTTCACCATAGCAAGCATCACCTTCACCATAGCAAGCATCACCTTCACCATAGCAAGCATCACCTTCACCATAGCAAGCATCACCTTCACCGTACCAAGTATCACCTTCACCGTACCAAGCATCACCTTCACCGTACCAAGCATCACCTTCACCATACCAAGCATCACCTTCACCGTACCAAGCATCACCTTCACCATACCAAGCATCACCTTCACCATACCGAGCATCACCTTCACCATACCGAGCATCACCTTCACCATAGCAAGCATCACCTTCACCATAGCAAGCATCACCTTCACCATACCAAGCATCATCTTCACCATAGCAAGCATCACCTTCACCATAGCAAGCATCACCTTCACCATACCAAGCATCACCTTCACAATAGCAAGCATCACCTTCACCATAGCAAGCATCACCTTCCATACCAAGCATCACCTTCACCATAGCAAGCATCACCTTGACCATACCCAGCATCACCTTCACCATAGCAAGCATCACGTTCACCATAGCAAGCATCACCTTCACCATAGCAAGCATCACCTTCACCATAGCAAGCATCACCTTCACCATAGCAAGCATCACCTTCACCATAGCAAGCATCACCTTCACCATAGAAAGCATCACCTTCACCATAGCAAGCATCACCTTCACCATAGCAAGCATCACCTTCACCGTACCAAGGATCACCTTCACCGTACCAAGCATCACCTTCACCGTACCAAGCATCACCTTCACCGTACCAAGCATCACCTTCACCGTACCAAGTATCACCTTCACCGTACCAAGTATCACCTTCACCGTACCAAGTATCACCTTCACCGTACCAAGTATCACCTTCACTGTACCAAGTATCACCTTCACCATACCAAGTATCACCTTCACCATACCAAGTATCACCTTCACCATACCAAGTATCACCTTCACCATACCAAATATCACCTTCACCATACCAAGTATCACCTTCACCATACCAAGTATCACCTTCACCATACCAAGTATCACCTTCACCATACCAAGTATCACCTTCACCATACCAAGCATCACCTTCACCATACCAAGCATCACCTTCACCATACCCCATAGCAAGCATCGCCTTCACCATAGCAATCATCGCCTTCACCATAGCAAGCATCACCTTCACCATAGCAAGCATCACCTTCACCATAGCAAGCATCACCTTCACCATAGCAAGCATCTCCTTCACCATAGCAAGCATCACCTTCACCATAGCAAGCATCACCTTCACCATAGCAAGCATCACCTTCACCATAGCAAGCATCACCTTCACCATAGCAAGCATGACCTTCACCATAGCAAGCATCACCTTCACCATAGCAAGCATCACCTTCACCATAGCAAGCATCACCTTCACCATAGCAAGCATCACCTTCACCATAGCAGGCATCACCTTCACCATAACAAGCATCACCTTCAACATACCAAGCATCGCCTTCACCATAGCAAGCATCGCCTTCACCATAGCAAGCATCGCCTTCACCATAGCAATCATCGCCTTCACCATAGCAAGCATCACCTTCACCATAGCAAGCATCACCTTCACCATAGCAAGCATCACCTTCACCATAGCAAGCATCTCCTTCACCATAGCAAGCATCACCTTCACCATAGCAAGCATCACCTTCACCATAGCAAGCATCACCTTCACAATAGCAAGCATCACCTTCACCATAGCAAGCATCACCTTCACCATAGCAAGCATCACCTTCACCATAGCAAGCATCACCTTCACCATAGCAAGCATCACCTTCACCATAACAAGCGTCACCTTCACCATAGCAAGCATCACCTTCACCATAGCAAGCATCACCTTCACCATAGCAAGCATCACCTTCACCATACCAAGCATCACCTTCACCATACCAAGCATCACCTTCACCATACCAAGCATCACCTTCACCATACCAAGCATCACCTTCCAAAAACCAAGCATCACCTTCACCGTAGCAAGCATCACCTTCACCATAGCAAGCATCACCTTCCATACCAAGCATCACCTTCACCATAGCAAGCATCACCTTCACCATAGCAAGCATCACCTTGACCATAGCAAGCATCACCTTCACCATAGCAAGCATCACCTTCACCATAGCAAGCATCACCTTCACCATAGCAAGCATCACCTTCACCATAGCAAACATCACCTTCACCATAGCAAGCATCACCTTCACCATAGCAAGCATCACCTTCACCGTACCAAGCATCACCTTCACCGTACCAAGGATCACCTTCACCGTACCAAGCATCACCTTCACCGTACCAAGCATCACCTTCACCGTACCAAGCATCACCTTCACCGTACCAAGCATCACCTTCACCGTACCAAGTATCACCTTCACCGTACCAAGTATCACCTTCACCGTACCAAGTATCACCTTCACCGTACCAAGCATCACCTTCACCGTACCAAGCATCACCTTCACCATACCAAGCATCACCTTCACCATACCAAGCATCACCTTCACCATACCAAGCATCACCTTCACCATACCAAGCATCACCTTCACCATACCAAGCATCACCTTCACCATACCAAGCATCACCTTCACCATAGCAAGCATGACCTTCACCATACCAAGCATCACCTTCACCATAGCAAGCATCACCTTCACCATACCAAGCATCACCTTCACCATAGCAAGCATCACCTTCACCATAGCAAGCATCACCTTCCATACCAAGCATCACCTTCACCATAGCAAGCATCACCTTGACCATACCAAGCATCACCTTGACCATACCAAGCATCACGTTCACCATAGCAAGCATCACCTTCACCATAGCAAGCATCACCTTCACCATAGCAAGCATCACCTTCACCATAGCAAGCATCACCTTCACCATAGCAAGCATCACCTTCACCATAGCAAGCATCACCTTCACCATAGCAAGCATCACCTTCACCATAGCAAACATCACCTTCACCATAGCAAGCATCACCTTCACCATAGCAAGCATCACCTTCACCGTACCAAGCATCACCTTCACCGTACCAAGGATCACCTTCACCGTACCAAGCATCACCTTCACCGTACCAAGCATCACCTTCACCGTACCAAGCATCACCTTCACTGTACCAAGTATCACCTTCACCGTACCAAGTATCACCTTCACCGTACCAAGTATCACCTTCACCGCACCAAGTATCACCTTCACCGTACCAAGTATCACCTTCACCATACCAAGTATCACCTTCACCATACCAAGCATCACCTTCACCATACCAAGCATCACCTTCACCATACCCCATAGCAAGCATCGCCTTCACCATAGCAATCATCGCCTTCACCATAGCAAGCATCACCTTCACCATAGCAAGCATCACCTTCACCATAGCAAGCATCACCTTCACCATAGCAAGCATCTCCTTCACCATAGCAAGCATCACCTTCACCATAGCAAGCATCACCTTCACCATAGCAAGCATCACCTTCACCATAGCAAGCATCACCTTCACCATAGCAAGCATCACCTTCACCATAGCAAGCATCACCTTCACCATAGCAAGCATCACCTTCACCATAGCAAGCATCACCTTCACCATAGCAAGCATCACCTTCACCATAGCAAGCATCACCTTCACCATAACAAGCATCACCTTCACCATAGCAAGCATCACCTTCACCATAGCAAGCATCACCTTCACCATAGCAAGCATCACCTTCACCATACCAAGCATCACCTTCACCATACCAAGCATCACCTTCACCATACCAAGCATCACCTTCCAAAAACCAAGCATCACCTTCACCATACCAAGCATCACCTTCACCATACCAAGCATCACCTTCACCATACCAAGCATCACCTTCACCATAGCAAGCATCACCTTCACCATAGCAAGCGTCACCTTCGCCATAGCAAGCGTCACCATAGCAAGCGTCACCTTCACCATAGCAAGCATCACCTTCACCATAGCAAGCATCACCTTCACCATAGCAAGCATCACCTTCACCATAGCAAGCATCACCTTCACCATAGCATCACCTTCACCGTAGCAAGCATCACCTTCACAGTAGCAAGCATCACCTTCACCGTAGCAAGCATCACCTTCACCGTAGCAAGCATCACCTTCACCGTAGCAAGCATCACCTTCACCGTAGCAAGCATCACCTTCACCGTAGCAAGCATCACCTTCACAATAGCAAGCATCACCTTCACCGTAGCAAGCATCACCTTCACCGTAGCAAGCATCACCTTCACCGTAGCAAGCATCACCTTCACCGTAGCAAGCATCACCTTCACCGTAGCAAGCATCACCTTCACCGTAGCAAGCATCACCTTCACCGTAGCAAGCATCACCTTCACCACAGCAAGCATCACCTTGACCGTACCAAGCATCACCTTGACCGTACCAAGCATCACCTTCACCATAGCAAGCATCACGTTCACCATAGCAAGCATCACCTTCACCATAGCAAGCATCACCTTCACCATAGCAAGCATCACCTTCACCATAGCAAGCATCACCTTCACCATAGCAAGCATCACCTTCGCCATAGCAAGCATCACCTTCACCATAGCAAGCATCACCTTCACCATAGCAAGCATCACCTTCACCATAGCAAGCATCACCTTCACCATAGCAAGCATCACCTTCACCGTACCAAGCATCACCTTCACCGTACCAAGCATCACCTTCACCGTACCAAGTATCATCTTCACCGTACCAAGTATCACCTTCACCGTACCAAGCATCACCTTCACCGTACCAAGCATCACCTTCACCGTACCAAGTATCACCTTCACCGTACCAAGTATCACCTTCACCGTACCAAGTATCACCTTCACCGTACTAAGTATCACCTTCACCGTACCAAGTATCACCTTCACAATACCAAGTATCACCTTCACCATACCAAGTATCACCTTCACCATACCAAGTATCACCTTCACTATACCAAGTATCACCTTCACCATACCAAGTATCACCTTCACCATACCAAGCATCACCTTCACCATACCAAGCATCACCTTCAACATACCAAGCATCACCTTCAACATACCAAGTATCACCTTCAACATACCAAGCATCACCTTCACCATACCAAGCATCACCTTCACCATACCAAGCATCACCTTCACCATACCAAGCATCACCTTCACCATACCAAGCATCACCTTCACCATACCAAGCATCACCTTCACCATACCAAGCATCACCTTCACCATACCAAGCATCACCTTCACCATACCAAGCATCACCTTCACCATACCAAGCATCACCTTCACCATACCAAGCATCACCTTCAACATACCGAGCATCACCTTCACCATACCGAGCATCACCTTCACCATACCGAGCATCACCTTCACCATACCGAGCATCACCTTCACCATACCGAGCATCACCTTCACCATACCGAGCATCACCTTCACCATAGCGAGCATCACCTTCACCATAGCAAGCATCACCTTCACCATAGCAAGCATCACCTTCACCATAGCAAGCATCACCTTCACCATAGCAAGCATCACCTTCACCATAGCAAGCATCACCTCCACCATAGCAAGCATCACCTTCACCATACCAAGTATCACCTTCACCATACCAAGTATCACCTTCACCATACCAAGTATCACCTTCACCATACCAAGTATCACCTTCACCATACCAAGCATCACCTTAACCATACCAAGCATCACCTTCAACATACCAAGCATCACCTTCACCATACCAAGCATCACCTTCACCATACCAAGCATCACCTTCACCATACCAAGCAGCACCTTCACCATACCAAGCATCACCTTCACCATACCATGCATCACCTTCACCATACCAAGCATCACCTTCACCATACCAAGCATCACCTTCACCATAGCAAGCATCACCTTCACCATAGCAAGCATCACCTTCACCATAGCAAGCATCACCTTCACCATAGCAAGCATCACCTTCACCGTACCAAGCATCACCTTCACCGTACCAAGCATTACCTTCACCGTACCAAGGATCACCTTCACCGTACCAAGCATCGCCTTCACCGTACCAAGCATCACCTTCACCGTACCAAGCATCACCTTCACCATAGCAAGCATCACCTTCACCATAGCAAGCATCACCTTCACCATAGCAAGCATCACCTTCACCGTACCAAGCATCACCTTCACCGTACCAAGCATTACCTTCACCGTACCAAGGATCACCTTCACCGTACCAAGCATCGCCTTCACCGTACCAAGCATCACCTTCACCGTACCAAGCATCACCTTCACTGTACGAAGTATCACCTTCACCGTACCAAGTATCACCTTCACCATACCAAGCATCACCTTCACCATACCAAGCATCACCTTCAACATACCAAGTATCACCTTCAACATACCAAGCATCACCTTCACCATAGCAAGCATCGCCTTCACCATAGCAAGCATTGCCTTCACCATAGCAACCATCGCCTTCACCATAGCAAGCATCACCTTCACCATAGCAAGCATCACCTTCACCATAGCAAGCATCACCTTCACCATAGCAAGCATCTCCTTCACCATAGCAAGCATCACCTTCACCATAGCAAGCATCACCTTCACCATAGCAAGCATCACCTTCACAATAGCAAGCATCACCTTCACCATAGCAAGCATCACCTTCACCATAGCAAGCATCACCTTCACCATAGCAAGCATCACCTTCACCATAGCAAGCATCACCTTCACCATAGCAAGCATCACCTTCACCATAGCAAGCATCACCTTCACCATAGCAAGCATCACCTTCACCATAGCAAGCATCACCTTCACCGTACCAAGTATCACCTTCACCGTACCAAGCATCACCTTCACCGTACCAAGCATCACCTTCACCATACCAAGCGTCACCTTCACCGTACCAAGCATCACCTTCACCATACCAAGCATCACCTTCACCATACCGAGCATCACCTTCACCATAGCAAGCATCACCTTCACCATAGCAAGCATCACCTTCACCATACCAAGCATCATCTTCACCATAGCAAGCATCACCTTCACCATAGCAAGCATCACCTTCACAATAGCAAGCATCACCTTCACCATAGCAAGCATCACCTTCCATACCAAGCATCACCTTCACCATAGCAAGCATCACCTTGACCATACCCAGCATCACCTTCACCATAGCAAGCATCACGTTCACCATAGCAAGCATCACCTTCACCATAGCAAGCATCACCTTCACCATAGCAAGCATCACCTTCACCATAGCAAGCATCACCTTCACCATAGCAAGCATCACCTTCACCATAGAAAGCATCACCTTCACCATAGCAAGCATCACCTTCACCATAGCAAGCATCACCTTCACCGTACCAAGGATCACCTTCACCGTACCAAGCATCACCTTCACCGTACCAAGCATCACCTTCATCGTACCAAGCATCACCTTCACCGTACCAAGTATCACCTTCACCGTACCAAGTATCACCTTCACCGTACCAAGTATCACCTTCACTGTACCAAGTATCACCTTCACTGTACCAAGTATCACCTTCACCATACCAAGTATCACCTTCACCATACCAAGTATCACCTTCACCATACCAAGTATCACCTTCACCATACCAAATATCACCTTCACCATACCAAGTATCACCTTCACCATACCAAGTATCACCTTCATCATACCAAGTATCACCTTCACCATACCAAGCATCACCTTCACCATACCAAGCATCACCTTCAACATACCAAGTATCACCTTCAACATACCAAGCATCACCTTCACCATAGCAAGCATCGCCTTCACCATAGCAAGCATCGCCTTCACCATAGCAATCATCGCCTTCACCATAGCAAGCATCACCTTCACCATAGCAAGCATCACCTTCACCATAGCAAGCATCACCTTCACCATAGCAAGCATCTCCTTCACCATAGCAAGCATCACCTTCACCATAGCAAGCATCACCTTCACCCTAGCAAGCATCACCTTCACAATAGCAAGCATCACCTTCACCATAGCAAGCATCACCTTCACCATAGCAAGCATCACCTTCACCATAGCAAGCATCACCTTCACCATAGCAAGCATCACCTTCACCATAGCAAGCATCACCTTCACCATAACAAGCGTCACCTTCACCATAGCAAGCATCACCTTCACCATAGCAAGCATCACCTTCACCATAGCAAGCATCACCTTCACCATACCAAGCATCACCTTCACCATACCAAGCATCACCTTCACCATACCAAGCATCACCTTCACCATACCAAGCATCACCTTCACCATACCAAGCATCACCTTCCAAAAACCAAGCATCACCTTCACCGTAGCAAGCATCACCTTCACCATAGCAAGCATCACCTTCCATACCAAGCATCACCTTCACCATAGCAAGCATCACCTTCACCATAGCAAGCATCACCTTGACCATAGCAAGCATCACCTTCACCATAGCAAGCATCACCTTCACCATAGCAAGCATCACCTTCACCATAGCAAGCATCACCTTCACCATAGCAAGCATCACCTTCACCATAGCAAGCATCACCTTCACCATAGCAAGCATCACCTTCACCGTACCAAGCATCACCTTCACCGTACCAAGGATCACCTTCACCGTACCAAGCATCACCTTCACCGTACCAAGCATCACCTTCACCGTACCAAGCATCACCTTCACCGTACCAAGCATCACCTTCACCGTACCAAGTATCACCTTCACCGTACCAAGTATCACCTTCACCGTACCAAGCATCACCTTCACCATACCAAGCATGACCTTCACCATACCAAGCATCACCTTCACCATACCAAGCATCACCTTCACGATACCAAGCATCACCTTCACCATACCAAGCATCACCTTCACCATACCAAGCATCACCTTCACCATACCAAGCATCACCTTCACCATAGCAAGCATGACCTTCACCATACCAAGCATCACCTTCACCATAGCAAGCATCACCTTCACCATACCAAGCATCACCTTCACCATAGCAAGCATCACCTTCACCATAGCAAGCATCACCTTCACCATAGCAAGCATCACCTTCACCGTACCAAGCATCACCTTCACCGTACCAAGCATTACCTTCACCGTACCAAGGATCACCTTCACCGTACCAAGCATCGCCTTCACCGTACCAAGCATCACCTTCACCGTACCAAGCATCACCTTCACTGTACGAAGTATCACCTTCACCGTACCAAGTATCACCTTCACCATACCAAGCATCACCTTCACCATACCAAGCATCACCTTCAACATACCAAGTATCACCTTCAACATACCAAGCATCACCTTCACCATAGCAAGCATCGCCTTCACCATAGCAAGCATCGCCTTCACCATAGCAACCATCGCCTTCACCATAGCAAGCATCACCTTCACCATAGCAAGCATCACCTTCACCATAGCAAGCATCACCTTCACCATAGCAAGCATCTCCTTCACCATAGCAAGCATCACCTTCACCATAGCAAGCATCACCTTCACCATAGCAAGCATCACCTTCACAATAGCAAGCATCACCTTCACCATAGCAAGCATCACCTTCACCATAGCAAGCATCACCTTCACCATAGCAAGCATCACCTTCACCATAGCAAGCATCACCTTCACCATAGCAAGCATCACCTTCACCATAGCAAGCATCACCTTCACTATAGCAATCATCACCTTCACCATAGCAAGCATCACCTTCACCATAGCAAGCATCACCTTCACCGTACCAAGTATCACCTTCACCGTACCAAGCATCACCTTCACCGTACCAAGCATCACCTTCACCATACCAAGCGTCACCTTCACCGTACCAAGCATCACCTTCACCATACCAAGCATCACCTTCACCATACCGAGCATCACCTTCACCATAGCAAGCATCACCTTCACCATAGCAAGCATCACCTTCACCATACCAAGCATCATCTTCACCATAGCAAGCATCACCTTCACCATAGCAAGCATCACCTTCACAATAGCAAGCATCACCTTCACCATAGCAAGCATCACCTTCACCATAGCAAGCATCACCTTCACCATAGCAAGCATCACCTTCACCATAGAAAGCATCACCTTCACCATAGCAAGCATCACCTTCACCATAGCAAGCATCACCTTCACCGTACCAAGGATCACCTTCACCGTACCAAGCATCACCTTCACCGTACCAAGCATCACCTTCATCGTACCAAGCATCACCTTCACCGTACCAAGTATCACCTTCACCGTACCAAGTATCACCTTCACCGTACCAAGTATCACCTTCACCATACCAAGTATCACCTTCACCATACCAAGTATCACCTTCACCATACCAAGTATCACCTTCACCATACCAAATATCACCTTCACCATACCAAGTATCACCTTCACCATACCAAGTATCACCTTCATCATACCAAGTATCACCTTCACCATACCAAGCATCACCTTCACCATACCAAGCATCACCTTCAACATACCAAGTATCACCTTCAACATACCAAGCATCACCTTCACCATAGCAAGCATCGCCTTCACCATAGCAAGCATCGCCTTCACCATAGCAATCATCGCCTTCACCATAGCAAGCATCACCTTCACCATAGCAAGCATCACCTTCACCATAGCAAGCATCACCTTCACCATAGCAAGCATCTCCTTCACCATAGCAAGCATCACCTTCACCATAGCAAGCATCACCTTCACCATAGCAAGCATCACCTTCACAATAGCAAGCATCACCTTCACCATAGCAAGCATCACCTTCACCATAGCAAGCATCACCTTCACCATAGCAAGCATCACCTTCACCATAGCAAGCATCACCTTCACCATAGCAAGCATCACCTTCACCATAACAAGCGTCACCTTCACCATAGCAAGCATCACCTTCACCATAGCAAGCATCACCTTCACCATAGCAAGCATCACCTTCACCATACCAAGCATCACCTTCACCATACCAAGCATCACCTTCACCATACCAAGCATCACCTTCACCATACCAAGCATCACCTTCACCATACCAAGCATCACCTTCCAAAAACCAAGCATCACCTTCACCGTAGCAAGCATCACCTTCACCATAGCAAGCATCACCTTCCATACCAAGCATCACCTTCACCATAGCAAGCATCACCTTCACCATAGCAAGCATCACCTTGACCATAGCAAGCATCACCTTCACCATAGCAAGCATCACCTTCACCATAGCAAGCATCACCTTCACCATAGCAAGCATCACCTTCACCATAGCAAGCATCACCTTCACCATAGCAAGCATCACCTTCACCATAGCAAGCATCACCTTCACCGTACCAAGCATCACCTTCACCGTACCAAGGATCACCTTCACCGTACCAAGCATCACCTTCACCGTACCAAGCATCACCTTCACCGTACCAAGCATCACCTTCACCGTACCAAGCATCACCTTCACCGTACCAAGTATCACCTTCACCGTACCAAGTATCACCTTCACCGTACCAAGCATCACCTTCACCATACCAAGCATGACCTTCACCATACCAAGCATCACCTTCACCATACCAAGCATCACCTTCACGATACCAAGCATCACCTTCACCATACCAAGCATCACCTTCACCATACCAAGCATCACCTTCACCATACCAAGCATCACCTTCACCATAGCAAGCATGACCTTCACCATACCAAGCATCACCTTCACCATAGCAAGCATCACCTTCACCATACCAAGCATCACCTTCACCATAGCAAGCATCACCTTCACCATAGCAAGCATCCATCACCTTCCATACCAAGCATCACCTTCACCATAGCAAGCATCACCTTGACCATACCAAGCATCACCTTCACCATAGCAAGCATCACGTTCACCATAGCAAGCATCACCTTCACCATAGCAAGCATCACCTTCACCATAGCAAGCATCACCTTCACCATAGCAAGCATCACCTTCACCATAGCAAGCATCACCTTCACCATAGCAAGTATCACCTTCACCATAGCAAGCATCACCTTCACCATAGCAAGCATCACCTTCACCATAGCGAGCATCACCTTCACCATAGCAAGCATCACCTTCACCGTACCAAGCATCACCTTCACCGTACCAAGGATCACCTTCACCGTACCAAGCATCACCTTCACCGTACCAAGCATCACCTTCACCGTACCAAGCATTACCTTCACTGTACCAAGTATCACCTTCACCGTACCAAGTATCACCTTCACCGTACCAAGTATCACCTTCACCGTACCAAGTATCACCTTCACCGTACCAAGTATCACCTTCACCATACCAAGTATCACCTTCACCATACCAATTATCACCTTCACCATACCAAGTATCACCTTCACCATACCAAATACCACCTTCACCATACCAAGTATCACCTTCACCATACCAAGTATCACCTTCACCATACCAAGCATCACCTTCACCATACCAAGCATCACCTTCACCATACCCCATAGCAAGCATCGCCTTCACCATAGCAATCATCGCCTTCACCATAGCAAGCATCACCTTCACCATAGCAAGCATCACCTTCACCATAGCAAGCATCACCTTCACCATAGCAAGCATCTCCTTCACCATAGCAAGCATCACCTTCACCATAGCAAGCATCACCTTCACCATAGCAAGCATCACCTTCACCATAGCAAGCATCACCTTCACCATAGCAAGCATCACCTTCACCATAGCAAGCATCACCTTCACCATAGCAAGCATCACCTTCACCATAGCAAGCATCACCTTCACCATAGCAAGCATCACCTTCACCATAACAAGCATCACCTTCACCATAGCAAGCATCACCTTCACCATAGCATCACCTTCACCATACCAAGCATCACCTTCACCATACCAAGCATCACCTTCACCATACCAAGCATCACCTTCCAAAAACCAAGCATCACCTTCACCATACCAAGCATCACCTTCACCATACCAAGCATCACCTTCACCATACCAAGCATCACCTTCACCATAGCAAGCATCACCTTCACCATAGCAAGCGTCACCTTCGCCATAGCAAGCGTCACCATAGCAAGCGTCACCTTCACCATAGCAAGCATCACCTTCACCATAGCAAGCATCACCTTCACCATAGCAAGCATCACCTTCACCATAGCAAGCATCACCTTCACCATAGCATCACCTTCACCGTAGCAAGCATCACCTTCACCGTAGCAAGCATCACCTTCACCGTAGCAAGCATCACCTTCACCGTAGCAAGCATCACCTTCACCGTAGCAAGCATCACCTTCACCGTAGCAAGCATCACCTTCACCGCAGCAAGCATCACCTTCACCGTAGCAAGCATCACCTTCACCGTAGCAAGCATCACCTTCACCGTAGCAAGCATCACCTTCACCGTAGCAAGCATCACCTTCACCGTAGCAAGCATCACCTTCACCATAGCAAGCATCACCTTGACCGTACCAAGCATCACCTTGACCGTACGAAGCATCACCTTCACCATAGCAAGCATCACGTTCACCATAGCAAGCATCACCTTCACCATAGCAAGCATCACCTTCACCATAGCAAGCATCACCTTCACCATAGCAAGCATCACCTTCACCATAGCAAGCATCACCTTCACCATAGCAAGCATCACCTTCACCATAGCAAGCATCACCTTCACCATAGCAAGCATCACCTTCACCATAGCAAGCATCACCTTCACCGTACCAAGCATCACCTTCACCGTACCAAGCATCACCTTCACCGTACCAAGTATCACCTTCACCGTACCAAGTATCACCTTCACCGTACCAAGCATCACCTTCACCGTACCAAGCATCACCTTCACCGTACCAAGTATCACCTTCACCGTACCAAGTATCACCTTCACCGTACCAAGCATCACCTTCACCGTACTAAGTATCACCTTCACCGTACCAAGTATCACCTTCACAATACCAAGTATCACCTTCACCATACCAAGTATCACCTTCACCATACCAAGTATCACCTTCACTATACCAAGTATCACCTTCACCATACCAAGTATCACCTTCACCATACCAAGCATCACCTTCACCATACCAAGCATCACCTTCAACATACCAAGCATCACCTTCAACATACCAAGTATCACCTTCAACATACCAAGCATCACCTTCACCATACCAAGCATCACCTTCACCATACCAAGCATCACCTTCACCATACCAAGCATCACCTTCACCATACCAAGCATCACCTTCACCATACCAAGCATCACCTTCACCATACCAAGCATCACCTTCACCATACCAAGCATCACCTTCACCATACCAAGCATCACCTTCACCATACCAAGCATCACCTTCACCATACCAAGCATCACCTTCACCATACCAAGCATCACCTTCAACATACCGAGCATCACCTTCACCATACCGAGCATCACCTTCACCATACCGAGCATCACCTTCACCATACCGAGCATCACCTTCACCATACCGAGCATCACCTTCACCATACCGAGCATCACCTTCACCATAGCGAGCATCACCTTCACCATAGCAAGCATCACCTTCACCATAGCAAGCATCACCTTCACCATAGCAAGCATCACCTTCACCATAGCAAGCATCACCTTCACCATAGCAAGCATCACCTTCACCATAGCAAGCATCACCTCCACCATAGCAAGCATCACCTTCACCATACCAAGTATCACCTTCACCATACCAAGTATCACCTTCACCATACCAAGTATCACCTTCACCATACCAAGCATCACCTTAACCATACCAAGCATCACCTTCAACATACCAAGCATCACCTTCAACATACCAAGCATCACCTTCACCATACCAAGCATCACCTTCACCATACCAAGCATCACCTTCACCATACCAAGCAGCACCTTCACCATACCAAGCATCACCTTCACCATACCAAGCATCACCTTCACCATACCAAGCATCACCTTCAACATACTGAGCATCACCTTCACCATACCGAGCATCACCTTCACCATACCGAGCATCACCTTCACCATACCGAGCATCACCTTCACCATACCGAGCATCACCTTCACCATACCGAGCATCACCTTCACCATAGCAAGCATCACCTTCACCATAGCAAGCATCACCTCCACCATAGCAAGCATCACCTTCACCATAGCAAGCATCACCTTCACCATAGCAAGCATCACCTTCACCATAGCAAGCATCACCTTCACCATACCAAGCATCACCTTCACCATACCAAGCATCACCTTCAACATACTGAGCATCACCTTCACCATACCAAGCATCACCTTCACCATACCAAGCATCACCTTCCAAAAACCAAGCATCACCTTCACCATACCAAGCATCACCTTCACCATACCAAGCATCACCTTCACCATACCAAGCATCACCTTCACCATAGCAAGCATCACCTTCACCATAGCAAGCGTCACCTTCACCATAGCAAGCGTCACCATAGCAAGCGTCACCTTCACCATAGCAAGCATCACCTTCACCATAGCAAGCATCACCTTCACCATAGCAAGCATCACCTTCACCATAGCAAGCATCACCTTCACCATAGCATCACCTTCACCGTAGCAAGCATCACCTTCACCGTAGCAAGCATCACCTTCACCGTAGCAAGCATCACCTTCACCGTAGCATGCATCACCTTCACCGTAGCAAGCATCACCTTCACCGTAGCAAGCATCACCTTCACCGTAGCAAGCATCACCTTCACCGTAGCAAGCATCACCTTCACCGTAGCAAGCATCACCTTCACAATCGCAAGCATCACCTTCACCGTAGCAAGCATCATCTTCACCGTAGCAAGCATCACCTTCACCGTAGCAAGCATCACCTTCACCGTAGCAAGCATCACCTTCACCGTAGCAAGCATCACCTTCACCGTAGCAAGCATCACCTTCACCGTAGCAAGCATCACCTTCACTGTACAAAGCATCACCTTCACCGTAGCAAGCATCACCTTCACCATAGCAAGCATCACCTTCACCATAGCAAGCATCACCTTGACCGTACCAAGCATCACCTTCACCATAGCAAGCATCACGTTCACCATAGCAAGCATCACCTTCACCATAGCAAGCATCACCTTCACCATAGCAAGCATCACCTTCACCATAGCAAGCATCACCTTCACCATAGCAAGCATCACCTTCACCATAGCAAGCATCACCTTCACCATAGCAAGCATCACCTTCACCATAGCAAGCATCACCTTCACCGTACCAAGCATCACCTTCACCGTACCAAGTATCACCTTCACCGTACCAAGTATCACCTTCACCGTACCAAGCATCACCTTCACCGTACCAAGCATCACCTTCACCGTACCAAGTATCACCTTCACCGTACCAAGTATCACCTTCACCGTACCAAGTATCACCTTCACCGTACTAAGTATCACCTTCACCGTACCAAGTATCACCTTCACAATACCAAGTATCACCTTCACCATACCAAGTATCACCTTCACCATACCAAGTATCACCTTCACTATACCAAGTATCACCTTCACCATACCAAGTATCACCTTCACCATACCAAGCGTCACCTTCACCATACCAAGCATCACCTTCAACATACCAAGCATCACCTTCAACATACCAAGCATCACCTTCACCATACCAAGCATCACCTTCACCATACCAAGCATCACCTTCACCATACCAAGCATCACCTTCACCATACCAAGCATCACCTTCACCATACCAAGCATCACCTTCACCATACCAAGCATCACCTTCACCATACCAAGCATCACCTTCACCATACCAAGCATCACCTTCACCATACCAAGCATCACCTTCACCATACCAAGCATCACCTTCACCATACCAAGCATCACCTTCAACATACCAAGCATCACCTTTACCATACCGAGCATCACCTTCACCATACCGAGCATCACCTTCACCATACCAAGCATCACCTTCACCATACCGAGCATCACCTTCACCATACCGAGCATCACCTTCACCATAGCGAGCATCACCTTCACCATAGCAAGCATCACCTTCACCATAGCAAGCATCACCTCCACCATAGCAAGCATCACCTTCACCATAGCAAGCATCACCTTCACCATAGCAAGCATCACCTTCACCATAGCAAGCATCACCTTCACCATAGCAAGCATCACCTCCACCATAGCAAGCATCACCTTCACCATACCAAGTATCACCTTCACCATACCAAGTATCACCTTCACCATACCAAGTATCACCTTCGCCATACCAAGCATCACCTTAACCATACCAAGCATCACCTTCAACATACCAAGCATCACCTTCACCATACCAAGCATCACCTTCACCATACCAAGCATCACCTTCACCATACGAAGCATCACCTTCACCATACCAAGCAGCACCTTCACCATACCAAGCATCACCTTCACCATACCAAGCATCACCTTCACCATACCAAGCATCACCTTCACCATACCAAGCATCACCTTCACCATACCAAGTATCACCTTCACCATACCAAGCATCACCTTCACCATACCAAGCATCACCTTCACCATACCAAGCATCACCTTCACCATACCAAGCAACACCTTCACCATACCAAGCATCACCTTCACCATACCAAGCAACACCTTCACCATACCAAGCATCACCTTCACCATACCAAGCAACACCTTCACCATGCCAAGCAACACCTTCACCATGCCAAGCATCACCTTCACCACAGCAAGCATCACCTTCACCATAGCAAGCATCACCTTCACCATAGCAAGCATCACCTTCACCATAGCAAGCATCACCTTCACCATAGCAAGCATCACCTTCACCATAGCAAGCATCACCTTCACCATAGCAAGCATCACCTTCACCATAGCAAGCATCACCTTCACCATAGCAAGCATCACCTTCACCATAGCAAGCATCACCTTCACCGTACCAAGTATCACCTTCACCGTACCAAGCATCACCTTCACCATACCAAGCAGCACCTTCACCATACCAAGCATCACCTTCACCATACCATGCATCACCTTCACCATACCAAGCATCACCTTCACCATACCAAGCATCACCTTCACCATAGCAAGCATCACCTTCACCATAGCAAGCATCACCTTCACCATAGCAAGCATCACCTTCACCATAGCAAGCATCACCTTCACCATACCAAGCATCACCTTCACCGTACCAAGCATTACCTTCACCGTACCAAGGATCACCTTCACCGTACCAAGCATCACCTTCACCGTACCAAGCATCACCTTCACTGTACCAAGTATCACCTTCACCGTACCAAGTATCACCTTCACCGTACCAAGTATCACCTTCACCGTACCAAGTATCACCTTCACCGTACCAAGTATCACCTTCACCATACCAAGTATCACCTTCACCATACCAATTATCACCTTCACCATACCAAGTATCACCTTCACCATACCAAATATCACCTTCACCATACCAAGTATCACCTTCACCATACCAAGTATCACCTTCACCATACCAAGCATCACCTTCACCATACCAAGCATCACCTTCACCATACCAAGCATCACCTTCAACATACCAAGAATCACCTTCAACATACCAAGCATCGCCTTCACCATAGCAAGCATCGCCTTCACCATAGCAATCATCGCCTTCACCATAGCAAGCATCACCTTCACCATAGCAAGCATCACCTTCACCATAGCAAGCATCACCTTCACCATAGCAAGCATCTCCTTCACCATAGCAAGCATCACCTTCACCATAGCAAGCATCACCTTCACCATAGCAAGCATCACCTTCACCATAGCAAGCATCACCTTCACCATAGCAAGCATCACCTTCACCATAGCAAGCATCACCTTCACCATAGCAAGCATCACCTTCACCATAACAAGCATCACCTTCACCATAGCAAGCATCACCTTCACCATAGCAAGCATCACCTTCACCATACCAAGCATCACCTTCACCATACCAAGCATCACCTTCACCATACCAAGCATCACCTTCACCATACCAAGCATCACCTTCACCATACCAAGCATCACCTTCACCATACCAAGCATCACCTTCACCATAGCAAGCATCACCTTCACCATAGCAAGCGTCACCTTCACCATAGCAAGCGTCACCATAGCAAGCGTCACCTTCACCATAGCAAGCATCACCTTCACCATAGCAAGCATCACCTTCACCATAGCAAGCATCACCTTCACCATAGCAAGCATCACCTTCACCATAGCAAGCATCACCTTCACCATAGCATCACCTTCACCGTAGCAAGCATCACCTTCACCGTAGCAAGCATCACCTTCACCGTAGCAAGCATCACCTTCACCGTAGCATGCATCACCTTCACCGTAGCAAGCATCACCTTCACCTTAGCAAGCATCACCTTCACCGTAGCAAGCATCACCTTCACCGTAGCAAGCATCACCTTCACCGTAGCAAGCATCACCTTCACCGTAGCAAGCATCACCTTCACCGTAGCAAGCATCACCTTCACCGTAGCAAGCATCACCTTCACCGTAGCAAGCATCACCTTCACCGTAGCAAGCATCACCTTCACTGTAGCAAGCATCACCTTCACCGTAGCAAGCATCACCTTCACCATAGCAAGCATCACCTTCACCATAGCAAGCATCACCTTGACCGTACCAAGCATCACCTTCACCATAGCAAGCATCACGTTCACCATAGCAAGCATCACCTTCACCATAGCAAGCATCACCTTCACCATAGCAAGCATCACCTTCACCATAGCAAGCATCACCTTCACCATAGCAAGCATCACCTTCACCATAGCAAGCATCACCTTCACCATAGCAAGCATCACCTTCACCATAGCAAGCATCACCTTCACCATAGCAAGCATCACCTTCACCATAGCAAGCATCACCTTCACCATAGCAAGCATCACCTTCACCGTACCAAGCATCACCTTCACCGTACCAAGTATCACCTTCACCGTACCAAGTATCACCTTCACCGTACCAAGCATCACCTTCACCGTACCAAGCATCACCTTCACCGTACCAAGTATCACCTTCACCGTACCAAGTATCACCTTCACCGTACCAAGTATCACCTTCACCGTACTAAGTATCACCTTCACCGTACCAAGTATCACCTTCACCATACCAAGTATCACCTTCACCATACCAAGTATCACCTTCACTATACCAAGTATCACCTTCACCATACCAAGTATCACCTTCACCATACCAAGCATCACCTTCACCATACCAAGCATCACCTTCAACATACCAAGCATCACCTTCAACATACCAAGTATCACCTTCAACATACCAAGCATCACCTTCACCATACCAAGCATCACCTTCACCATACCAAGCATCACCTTCACCATACCAAGCATCACCTTCACCATACCAAGCATCACCTTCACCATACCAAGCATCACCTTCACCATACCAAGCATCACCTTCACCATACCAAGCATCACCTTCACCATACCAAGCATCACCTTCACCATACCAAGCATCACCTTCACCATACCAAGCATCACCTTCACCATACCAAGCATCACCTTCAACATACCAAGCATCACCTTTACCATACCGAGCATCACCTTCACCATACCGAGCATCACCTTCACCATACCAAGCATCACCTTCACCATACCGAGCATCACCTTCACCATACCGAGCATCACCTTCACCATAGCGAGCATCACCTTCACCATAGCAAGCATCACCTTCACCATAGCAAGCATCACCTCCACCATAGCAAGCATCACCTTCACCATAGCAAGCATCACCTTCACCATAGCAAGCATCACCTTCACCATAGTAAGCATCACCTTCACCATAGCAAGCATCACCTCCACCATAGCAAGCATCACCTTCACCATACCAAGTATCACCTTCACCATACCAAGTATCACCTTCACCATACCAAGTATCACCTTCACCATACCAAGTATCACCTTCGCCATACCAAGCATCCCCTTAACCATACCAAGCATCACCTTCAACATACCAAGCATCACCTTCACCATACCAAGCATCACCTTCACCATACCAAGCATCACCTTCACCATACCAAGCATCACCTTCACCATACCAAGCATCACCTTCACCATACCAAGCAACACCTTCACCATACCAAGCATCACCTTCACCATACCAAGCAACACCTTCACCATACCAAGCATCACCTTCACCATACCAAGCAACACCTTCACCATACCAAGCAACACCTTCACCATGCCAATCATCACCTTCACCACAGCAAGCATCACCTTCACCATAGCAAGCATCACCTTCACCATAGCAAGCATCACCTTCACCATAGCAAGCATCACCTTCACCATAGCAAGCATCACCTTCACCATAGCAAGCATCACCTTCACCATAGCAAGCATCACCTTCACCATAGCAAGCATCACCTTCACCATAGCAAGCATCACCTTCACCATAGCAAGCATCACCTTCACCGTACCAAGTATCACCTTCACCGTACCAAGCATCACCTTCACCGTACCAAGCATCACCTTCACCATACCAAGCATCACCTTCACCGTACCAAGCATCACCTTCACCATACCAAGCATCACCTTCACCATACCGAGCATCACCTTCACCATACCGAGCATCACCTTCACCATAGCAAGCATCACCTTCACCATAGCAAGCATCACCTTCACCATACCAAGCATCATCTTCACCATAGCAAGCATCACCTTCACCATAGCAAGCATCACCTTCACCATACCAAGCATCACCTTCACAATAGCAAGCATCACCTTCACCATAGCAAGCATCACCTTCCATACCAAGCATCACCTTCACCATTGCAAGCATCACCTTGACCATACCCAGCATCACCTTCACCATAGCAAGCATCACGTTCACCATAGCAAGCATCACCTTCACCATAGCAAGCATCACCTTCACCATAGCAAGCATCACCTTCACCATAGCAAGCATCACCTTCACCATAGCAAGCATCACCTTCACCATAACAAGCATCACCTTCACCATAGCAAGCATCACCTTCACCATAGCAAGCATCACCTTCACCATAGCAAGCATCACCTTCACCGTACCAAGGATCACCTTCACCGTACCAAGCATCACCTTCACCGTACCAAGCATCACCTTCATCGTACCAAGCATCACCTTCACCGTACCAAGTATCACCTTCACCGTACCAAGTATCACCTTCACCGTACCAAGTATCACCTTCACCGTACCAAGTATCACCTTCACTGTACCAAGTAACACCTTCACCATACCAAGTATCACCTTCACCATACCAAGTATCACCTTCACCATACCAAGTATCACCTTCACCATACCAAATATCACCTTCACCATACCAAGTATCACCTTCACCATACCAAGTATCACCTTCACCATACCAAGTATCACCTTCACCATACCAAGCATCACCTTCACCATACCAAGCATCACCTTCAACATACCAAGTATCACCTTCAACATACCAAGCATCACCTTCACCATAGCAAGCATCGCCTTCACCATAGCAATCATCGCCTTCACCATAGCAAGCATCACCTTCACCATAGCAAGCATCACCTTCACCATAGCAAGCATCACCTTCACCATAGCAAGCATCTCCTTCACCATAGCAAGCATCACCTTCACCATAGCAAGCATCACCTTCACCATAGCAAGCATCACCTTCACAATAGCAAGCATCACCTTCACCATAGCAAGCATCACCTTCACCATAGCAAGCATCACCTTCACCATAGCAAGCATCACCTTCACCATAGCAAGCATCACCTTCACCATAGCAAGCATCACCTTCACCATAGCAAGCATCACCTTCACCATAGCAAGCATCACCTTCACCATAGCAAGCATCACCTTCACCATAGCAAGCATCACCTTCACCATAGCAAGCATCACCTTCACCATAGCAAGCATCACCTTCACCGTACCAAGTATCACCTTCACCGTACCAAGCATCACCTTCACCGTACCAAGCATCACCTTCACCATACCAAGCATCACCTTCACCGTACCAAGCATCACCTTCACCATACCAAGCATCACCTTCACCATACCGAGCATCACCTTCACCATACCGAGCATCACCTTCACCATAGCAAGCATCACCTTCACCATAGCAAGCATCACCTTCACCATACCAAGCATCACCTTCACCATAGCAAGCATCACCTTCACCATAGCAAGCATCACCTTCACCATACCAAGCATCACCTTCACAATAGCAAGCATCACCTTCACCATAGCAAGCATCACCTTCCATACCAAGCATCACCTTCACCATAGCAAGCATCACCTTCACAATAGCAAGCATCACCTTCACCATAGCAAGCATCACCTTCACCATAGCAAGCATCACCTTCACCATAGCAAGCATCACCTTCACCATAGCAAGCATCACCTTCACCATAGCAAGCATCACCTTCACCATAGCAAGCATCACCTTCACCATAGCAAGCATCACCTTCACCATAGCAAGCATCACCTTCACCATACCAAGCATCACCTTCACCATACCAAGCATCACCTTCACCATACCAAGCATCACCTTCACCATACCAAGCATCACCTTCACCATACCAAGCATCACCTTCACCATACCAAGCATCACCTTCACCATAGCAAGCATCACCTTCACCATAGCAAGCGTCACCTTCACCATAGCAAGCGTCACCATAGCAAGCGTCACCTTCACCATAGCAAGCATCACCTTCACCATAGCAAGCATCACCTTCACCATAGCAAGCATCACCTTCACCATAGCAAGCATCACCTTCACCATAGCAAGCATCACCTTCACCATAGCATCACCTTCACCGTAGCAAGCATCACCTTCACCGTAGCAAGCATCACCTTCACCGTAGCAAGCATCACCTTCACCGTAGCATGCATCACCTTCACCGTAGCAAGCATCACCTTCACCTTAGCAAGCATCACCTTCACCGTAGCAAGCATCACCTTCACCGTAGCAAGCATCACCTTCACCGTAGCAAGCATCACCTTCACCGTAGCAAGCATCACCTTCACCGTAGCAAGCATCACCTTCACCGTAGCAAGCATCACCTTCACCGTAGCAAGCATCACCTTCACCGTAGCAAGCATCACCTTCACCGTAGCAAGCATCACCTTCACTGTAGCAAGCATCACCTTCACCGTAGCAAGCATCACCTTCACCATAGCAAGCATCACCTTCACCATAGCAAGCATCACCTTGACCGTACCAAGCATCACCTTCACCATAGCAAGCATCACGTTCACCATAGCAAGCATCACCTTCACCATAGCAAGCATCACCTTCACCATAGCAAGCATCACCTTCACCATAGCAAGCATCACCTTCACCATAGCAAGCATCACCTTCACCATAGCAAGCATCACCTTCACCATAGCAAGCATCACCTTCACCATAGCAAGCATCACCTTCACCATAGCAAGCATCACCTTCACCATAGCAAGCATCACCTTCACCATAGCAAGCATCACCTTCACCGTACCAAGCATCACCTTCACCGTACCAAGTATCACCTTCACCGTACCAAGCATCACCTTCACCGTACCAAGCATCACCTTCACCGTACCAAGTATCACCTTCACCGTACCAAGTATCACCTTCACCGTACCAAGTATCACCTTCACCGTACTAAGTATCACCTTCACCGTACCAAGTATCACCTTCACCATACCAAGTATCACCTTCACCATACCAAGTATCACCTTCACTATACCAAGTATCACCTTCACCATACCAAGTATCACCTTCACCATACCAAGCATC
The DNA here is from genome assembly GCF_055824585.1 of Amblyomma mixtum. Taxonomy (NCBI): domain Eukaryota; kingdom Metazoa; phylum Arthropoda; class Arachnida; order Ixodida; family Ixodidae; genus Amblyomma; species Amblyomma mixtum. The sequence continues at coordinate 320,221,816 of NC_143014.1, forward strand.
ACCTTCACCATACCAAGCATCACCTTCAACATACCAAGCATCACCTTCAACATACCAAGTATCACCTTCAACATACCAAGCATCACCTTCACCATACCAAGCATCACCTTCACCATACCAAGCATCACCTTCACCATACCAAGCATCACCTTCACCATACCAAGCATCACCTTCACCATACCAAGCATCACCTTCACCATACCAAGCATCACCTTCACCATACCAAGCATCACCTTCACCATACCAAGCATCACCTTCACCATACCAAGCATCACCTTCACCATACCAAGCATCACCTTCACCATACCAAGCATCACCTTCACCATACCAAGCATCACCTTCAACATACCAAGCATCACCTTTACCATACCGAGCATCACCTTCACCATACCGAGCATCACCTTCACCATACCAAGCATCACCTTCACCATACCGAGCATCACCTTCACCATACCGAGCATCACCTTCACCATAGCGAGCATCACCTTCACCATAGCAAGCATCACCTTCACCATAGCAAGCATCACCTCCACCATAGCAAGCATCACCTTCACCATAGCAAGCATCACCTTCACCATAGCAAGCATCACCTTCACCATAGCAAGCATCACCTTCACCATAGCAAGCATCACCTCCACCATAGCAAGCATCACCTTCACCATACCAAGTATCACCTTCACCATACCAAGTATCACCTTCGCCATACCAAGTATCACCTTCGCCATACCAAGCATCCCCTTAACCATACCAAGCATCACCTTCAACATACCAAGCATCACCTTCACCATACCAAGCATCACCTTCACCATACCAAGCATCACCTTCACCATACGAAGCATCACCTTCACCATACCAAGCAGCACCTTCACCATACCAAGCATCACCTTCACCATACCAAGCATCACCTTCACCATACCAAGCATCACCTTCACCATACCAAGCATCACCTTCACCATACCAAGTATCACCTTCACCATACCAAGCATCACCTTCACCATACCAAGCATCACCTTCACCATACCAAGCATCACCTTCACCATACCAAGCAACACCTTCACCATACCAAGCATCACCTTCACCATACCAAGCAACACCTTCACCATACCAAGCATCACCTTCACCATACCAAGCAACACCTTCACCATACCAAGCAACACCTTCACCATGCCAAGCATCACCTTCACCACAGCAAGCATCACCTTCACCATAGCAAGCATCACCTTCACCATAGCAAGCATCACCTTCACCATAGCAAGCATCACCTTCACCATAGCAAGCATCACCTTCACCATAGCAAGCATCACCTTCACCATAGCAAGCATCACCTTCACCATAGCAAGCATCACCTTCACCATAGCAAGCATCACCTTCACCATAGCAAGCATCACCTTCACCGTACCAAGTATCACCTTCACCGTACCAAGCATCACCTTCACCGTACCAAGCATCACCTTCACCATACCAAGCATCACCTTCACCGTACCAAGCATCACCTTCACCATACCAAGCATCACCTTCACCATACCGAGCATCACCTTCACCATACCGAGCATCACCTTCACCATAGCAAGCATCACCTTCACCATAGCAAGCATCACCTTCACCATACCAAGCATCATCTTCACCATAGCAAGCATCACCTTCACCATAGCAAGCATCACCTTCACCATACCAAGCATCACCTTCACAATAGCAAGCATCACCTTCACCATAGCAAGCATCACCTTCCATACCAAGCATCACCTTCACCATAGCAAGCATCACCTTGACCATACCCAGCATCACCTTCACCATAGCAAGCATCACGTTCACCATAGCAAGCATCACCTTCACCATAGCAAGCATCACCTTCACCATAGCAAGCATCACCTTCACCATAGCAAGCATCACCTTCACCATAGCAAGCATCACCTTCACCATAGCAAGCATCACCTTCACCATAGCAAGCATCACCTTCACCATAGCAAGCATCACCTTCACCATAGCAAGCATCACCTTCACCGTACCAAGGATCACCTTCACCGTACCAAGCATCACCTTCACCGTACCAAGCATCACCTTCATCGTACCAAGCATCACCTTCACCGTACCAAGTATCACCTTCACCGTACCAAGTATCACCTTCACCGTACCAAGTATCACCTTCACTGTACCAAGTATCACCTTCACCATACCAAGTATCACCTTCACCATACCAAGTATCACCTTCACCATACCAAGTATCACCTTCACCATACCAAATATCACCTTCACCATACCAAGTATCACCTTCACCATACCAAGTATCACCTTCACCATACCAAGTATCACCTTCACCATACCAAGCATCACCTTCACCATACCAAGCATCACCTTCAACATACCAAGTATCACCTTCAACATACCAAGCATCACCTTCACCATAGCAAGCATCGCCTTCACCATAGCAAGCATCGCCTTCACCATAGCAATCATCGCCTTCACCATAGCAAGCATCACCTTCACCATAGCAAGCATCACCTTCACCATAGCAAGCATCACCTTCACCATAGCAAGCATCTCCTTCACCATAGCAAGCATCACCTTCACCATAGCAAGCATCACCTTCACCATAGCAAGCATCACCTTCACAATAGCAAGCATCACCTTCACCATAGCAAGCATCACCTTCACCATAGCAAGCATCACCTTCACCATAGCAAGCATCACCTTCACCATAGCAAGCATCACCTTCACCATAGCAAGCATCACCTTCACCATAGCAAGCATCACCTTCACCATAGCAAGCATCACCTTCACCATAGCAAGCATCACCTTCACCATAGCAAGCATCACCTTCACCATAGCAAGCATCACCTTCACCATAGCAAGCATCACCTTCACCGTACCAAGTATCACCTTCACCGTACCAAGCATCACCTTCACCGTACCAAGCATCACCTTCACCATACCAAGCATCACCTTCACCGTACCAAGCATCACCTTCACCATACCAAGCATCACCTTCACCATACCGAGCATCACCTTCACCATACCGAGCATCACCTTCACCATAGCAAGCATCACCTTCACCATAGCAAGCATCACCTTCACCATACCAAGCATCATCTTCACCATAGCAAGCATCACCTTCACCATAGCAAGCATCACCTTCACCATACCAAGCATCACCTTCACAATAGCAAGCATCACCTTCACCATAGCAAGCATCACCTTCCATACCAAGCATCACCTTCACCATAGCAAGCATCACCTTGACCATACCCAGCATCACCTTCACCATAGCAAGCATCACGTTCACCATAGCAAGCATCACCTTCACCATAGCAAGCATCACCTTCACCATAGCAAGCATCACCTTCACCATAGCAAGCATCACCTTCACCATAGCAAGCATCACCTTCACCATAGAAAGCATCACCTTCACCATAGCAAGCATCACCTTCACCATAGCAAGCATCACCTTCACCGTACCAAGGATCACCTTCACCATACCAAGCATCACCTTCACCGTACCAAGCATCACCTTCATCGTACCAAGCATCACCTTCACCGTACCAAGTATCACCTTCACCGTACCAAGTATCACCTTCACCGTACCAAGTATCACCTTCACCGTACCAAGTATCACCTTCACTGTACCAAGTATCACCTTCACCATACCAAGTATCACCTTCACCATACCAAGTATCACCTTCACCATACCAAGTATCACCTTCACCATACCAAGTATCACCTTCACCATACCAAGCATCACCTTCACCATACCAAGCATCACCTTCACCATACCCCATAGCAAGCATCGCCTTCACCATAGCAATCATCGCCTTCACCATAGCAAGCATCACCTTCACCATAGCAAGCATCACCTTCACCATAGCAAGCATCACCTTCACCATAGCAAGCATCTCCTTCACCATAGCAAGCATCTCCTTCACCATAGCAAGCATCACCTTCACCATAGCAAGCATCACCTTCACCATAGCAAGCATCACCTTCACCATAGCAAGCATCACCTTCACCATAGCAAGCATCACCTTCACCATAGCAAGCATCACCTTCACCATAGCAAGCATCACCTTCACCATAGCAAGCATCACCTTCACCATAGCAAGCATCACCTTCACCATAACAAGCATCACCTTCAACATACCAAGCATCACCTTCACCATAGCAAGCATCGCCTTCACCATAGCAATCATCGCCTTCACCATAGCAAGCATCACCTTCACCATAGCAAGCATCACCTTCACCATAGCAAGCATCTCCTTCACCATAGCAAGCATCACCTTCACCATAGCAAGCATCACCTTCACCATAGCAAGCATCACCTTCACAATAGCAAGCATCACCTTCACCATAGCAAGCATCACCTTCACCATAGCAAGCATCACCTTCACCATAGCAAGCATCACCTTCACCATAGCAAGCATCACCTTCACCATAGCAAGCATCACCTTCACCATAGCAAGCATCACCTTCACCATAACAAGCGTCACCTTCACCATAGCAAGCATCACCTTCACCATAGCAAGCATCACCTTCACCATACCAAGCATCACCTTCACCATACCAAGCATCACCTTCACCATACCAAGCATCACCTTCACCATACCAAGCATCACCTTCCAAAAACCAAGCATCACCTTCACCGTAGCAAGCATCACCTTCACCATAGCAAGCATCACCTTCCATACCAAGCATCACCTTCACCATAGCAAGCATCACCTTCACCATAGCAAGCATCACCTTGACCATAGCAAGCATCACCTTCACCATAGCAAGCATCACCTTCACCATAGCAAGCATCACCTTCACCATAGCAAGCATCACCTTCACCATAGCAAGCATCACCTTCACCATAGCAAGCATCACCTTCACCATAGCAAGCATCACCTTCACCGTACCAAGCATCACCTTCACCGTACCAAGGATCACCTTCACCGTACCAAGCATCACCTTCACCGTACCAAGCATCACCTTCACCGTACCAAGCATCACCTTCACCGTACCAAGCATCACCTTCACCGTACCAAGTATCACCTTCACCGTACCAAGTATCACCTTCACCGTACCAAGTATCACCTTCACCGTACCAAGCATCACCTTCACCATACCAAGCATCACCTTCACCATACCAAGCATCACCTTCACCATACCAAGCATCACTTTCACCATACCAAGCATCACCTTCACCATACCAAGCATCACCTTCACCATACCAAGCATCACCTTCACCATACCAAGCATCACCTTCACCATAGCAAGCATGACCTTCACCATACCAAGCATCACCTTCACCATAGCAAGCATCACCTTCACCATACCAAGCATCACCTTCACCATAGCAAGCATCACCTTCACCATAGCAAGCATCACCTTCCATACCAAGCATCACCTTCACCATAGCAAGCATCACCTTGACCATACCAAGCATCACCTTCACCATAGCAAGCATCACGTTCACCATAGCAAGCATCACCTTCACCATAGCAAGCATCACCTTCACCATAGCAAGCATCACCTTCACCATAGCAAGCATCACCTTCACCATAGCAAGCATCACCTTCACCATAGCAAGCATCACCTTCACCATAGCAAGCAGCACCTTCACCATAGCAAGCATCACCTTCACCATAGCAAGCATCACCTTCACCATAGCAAGCATCACCTTCACCATAGCAAGCATCACCTTCACCGTACCAAGCATCACCTTCACCGTACCAAGGATCACCTTCACCGTACCAAGCATCACCTTCACCGTACCAAGCATCACCTTCACCGTACCAAGCATCACCTTCACTGTACCAAGTATCACCTTCACCGTACCAAGTATCACCTTCACCGTACCAAGTATCACCTTCACCGTACCAAGTATCACCTTCACCGTACCAAGTATCACCTTCACCATACCAAGTATCACCTTCACCATACCAAGCATCACCTTCACCGTACCAAGGATCACCTTCACCGTACCAAGCATCACCTTCACCGTACCAAGCATCACCTTCACCGTACCAAGCATCACCTTCACTGTACCAAGTATCACCTTCACCGTACCAAGTATCACCTTCACCATACCAAGCATCACCTTCACCATACCCCATAGCAAGCATCGCCTTCACCATAGCAATCATCGCCTTCACCATAGCAAGCATCACCTTCACCATAGCAAGCATCACCTTCACCATAGCAAGCATCACCTTCACCATAGCAAGCATCTCCTTCACCATAGCAAGCATCACCTTCACCATAGCAAGCATCACCTTCACCATAGCAAGCATCACCTTCACCATAGCAAGCATCACCTTCACCATAGCAAGCATCACCTTCACCATAGCAAGCATCACCTTCACCATAGCAAGCATCACCTTCACCATAGCAAGCATCACCTTCACCATAGCAAGCATCACCTTCACCATAGCAAGCATCACCTTCACCATAACAAGCATCACCTTCAACATACCAAGCATCACCTTCACCATAGCAAGCATCGCCTTCACCATAGCAATCATCGCCTTCACCATAGCAAGCATCACCTTCACCATAGCAAGCATCACCTTCACCATAGCAAGCATCTCCTTCACCATAGCAAGCATCACCTTCACCATAGCAAGCATCACCTTCACCATAGCAAGCATCACCTTCACAATAGCAAGCATCACCTTCACCATAGCAAGCATCACCTTCACCATAGCAAGCATCACCTTCACCATAGCAAGCATCACCTTCACCATAGCAAGCATCACCTTCACCATAGCAAGCATCACCTTCACCATAGCAAGCATCACCTTCACCATAACAAGCGTCACCTTCACCATAGCAAGCATCACCTTCACCATAGCAAGCATCACCTTCACCATACCAAGCATCACCTTCACCATACCAAGCATCACCTTCACCATACCAAGCATCACCTTCACCATACCAAGCATCACCTTCCAAAAACCAAGCATCACCTTCACCGTAGCAAGCATCACCTTCACCATAGCAAGCATCACCTTCCATACCAAGCATCACCTTCACCATAGCAAGCATCACCTTCACCATAGCAAGCATCACCTTGACCATAGCAAGCATCACCTTCACCATAGCAAGCATCACCTTCACCATAGCAAGCATCACCTTCACCATAGCAAGCATCACCTTCACCATAGCAAGCATCACCTTCACCATAGCAAGCATCACCTTCACCATAGCAAGCATCACCTTCACCGTACCAAGCATCACCTTCACCGTACCAAGGATCACCTTCACCGTACCAAGCATCACCTTCACCGTACCAAGCATCACCTTCACCGTACCAAGCATCACCTTCACCGTACCAAGCATCACCTTCACCGTACCAAGTATCACCTTCACCGTACCAAGTATCACCTTCACCGTACCAAGTATCACCTTCACCGTACCAAGCATCACCTTCACCATACCAAGCATCACCTTCACCATACCAAGCATCACCTTCACCATACCAAGCATCACTTTCACCATACCAAGCATCACCTTCACCATACCAAGCATCACCTTCACCATACCAAGCATCACCTTCACCATACCAAGCATCACCTTCACCATAGCAAGCATGACCTTCACCATACCAAGCATCACCTTCACCATAGCAAGCATCACCTTCACCATACCAAGCATCACCTTCACCATAGCAAGCATCACCTTCCATACCAAGCATCACCTTCACCATAGCAAGCATCACCTTGACCATACCAAGCATCACCTTCACCATAGCAAGCATCACGTTCACCATAGCAAGCATCACCTTCACCATAGCAAGCATCACCTTCACCATAGCAAGCATCACCTTCACCATAGCAAGCATCACCTTCACCATAGCAAGCATCACCTTCACCATAGCAAGCATCACCTTCACCATAGCAAGCAGCACCTTCACCATAGCAAGCATCACCTTCACCATAGCAAGCATCACCTTCACCATAGCAAGCATCACCTTCACCATAGCAAGCATCACCTTCACCGTACCAAGCATCACCTTCACCGTACCAAGGATCACCTTCACCGTACCAAGCATCACCTTCACCGTACCAAGCATCACCTTCACCGTACCAAGCATCACCTTCACTGTACCAAGTATCACCTTCACCGTACCAAGTATCACCTTCACCGTACCAAGTATCACCTTCACCGTACCAAGTATCACCTTCACCGTACCAAGTATCACCTTCACCATACCAAGTATCACCTTCACCATACCAAGCATCACCTTCACCGTACCAAGGATCACCTTCACCGTACCAAGCATCACCTTCACCGTACCAAGCATCACCTTCACCGTACCAAGCATCACCTTCACTGTACCAAGTATCACCTTCACCGTACCAAGTATCACCTTCACCGTACCAAGTATCACCTTCACCGTACCAAGTATCACCTTCACCGTACCAAGTATCACCTTCACCATACCAAGTATCACCTTCACCATACCAAGCATCACCTTCACCATACCAAGCATCACCTTCACCATACCCCATAGCAAGCATCGCCTTCACCATAGCAATCATCGCCTTCACCATAGCAAGCATCACCTTCACCATAGCAAGCATCACCTTCACCATAGCAAGCATCACCTTCACCATAGCAAGCATCTCCTTCACCATAGCAAGCATCACCTTCACCATAGCAAGCATCACCTTCACCATAGCAAGCATCACCTTCACCATAGCAAGCATCACCTTCACCATAGCAAGCATCACCTTCACCATAGCAAGCATCACCTTCACCATAGCAAGCATCACCTTCACCATAGCAAGCATCACCTTCACCATAGCAAGCATCACCTTCACCATAGCAAGCATCACCTTCACCATAACAAGCATCACCTTCACCATAGCAAGCATCACCTTCACCATAGCAAGCATCACCTTCACCATACCAAGCATCACCTTCACCATACCAAGCATCACCTTCACCATACCAAGCATCACCTTCCAAAAACCAAGCATCACCTTCACCATACCAAGCATCACCTTCACCATACCAAGCATCACCTTCACCATAGCAAGCATCACCTTCACCATAGCAAGCATCACCTTCACCATAGCAAGCGTCACCTTCGGCATAGCAAGCGTCACCATAGCAAGCGTCACCTTCACCATAGCAAGCATCACCTTCACCATAGCAAGCATCACCTTCACCATAGCAAGCATCACCTTCACCATAGCATCACCTTCACCGTAGCAAGCATCACCTTCACCGTAGCAAGCATCACCTTCACCGTAGCAAGCATCACCTTCACCGTAGCAAGCATCACCTTCACCGTAGCAAGCATCACCTTCACCGTAGCAAGCATCACCTTCACCGTAGCAAGCATCACCTTCACCGTAGCAAGCATCACCTTCACAATAGCAAGCATCACCTTCACCGTAGCAAGCATCACCTTCACCGTAGCAAGCATCACCTTCACCGTAGCAAGCATCACCTTCACCGTAGCAAGCATCACCTTCACCGTAGCAAGCATCACCTTCACCGTAGCAAGCATCACCTTCACCGTAGCAAGCATCACCTTCACCATAGCAAGCATCACCTTGACTGTACCAAGCATCACCTTGACCGTACCAAGCATCACCTTCACCATAGCAAGCATCACGTTCACCATAGCAAGCATCACCTTCACCATAGCAAGCATCACCTTCACCATAGCAAGCATCACCTTCACCATAGCAAGCATCACCTTCACCATAGCAAGCATCACCTTCGCCATAGCAAGCATCACCTTCACCATAGCAAGCATCACCTTCACCATAGCAAGCATCACCTTCACCATAGCAAGCATCACCTTCACCGTACCAAGCATCACCTTCACCGTACCAAGCATCACCTTCACCGTACCAAGCATCACCTTCACCGTACCAAGTATCACCTTCACCGTACCAAGTATCACCTTCACCGTACCAAGCATCACCTTCACCGTACCAAGCATCACCTTCACCGTACCAAGTATCACCTTCACCGTACCAAGTATCACCTTCACCGTACCAAGTATCACCTTCACCGTACTAAGTATCACCTTCACCGTACCAAGTATCACCTTCACAATACCAAGTATCACCTTCACCATACCAAGTATCACCTTCACCATACCAAGTATCACCTTCACTATACCAAGTATCACCTTCACCATACCAAGTATCACCTTCACCATACCAAGCATCACCTTCACCATACCAAGCATCACCTTCAACATACCAAGCATCACCTTCAACATACCAAGTATCACCTTCAACATACCAAGCATCACCTTCACCATACCAAGCATCACCTTCACCATACCAAGCATCACCTTCACCATACCAAGCATCACCTTCACCATACCAAGCATCACCTTCACCATACCAAGCATCACCTTCACCATACCAAGCATCACCTTCACCATACCAAGCATCACCTTCACCATACCAAGCATCACCTTCACCATACCAAGCATCACCTTCACCATACCAAGCATCACCTTCACCATACCAAGCATCACCTTCAACATACCGAGCATCACCTTCACCATACCGAGCATCACCTTCACCATACCGAGCATCACCTTCACCATACCGAGCATCACCTTCACCATACCGAGCATCACCTTCACCATACCGAGCATCACCTTCACCATAGCGAGCATCACCTTCACCATAGCAAGCATCACCTTCACCATAGCAAGCATCACCTTCACCATAGCAAGCATCACCTTCACCATAGCAAGCATCACCTTCACCATAGCAAGCATCACCTTCACCATAGCAAGCATCACCTTCACCATACCAAGTATCACCTTCACCATACCAAGTATCACCTTCACCATACCAAGTATCACCTTCACCATACCAAGTATCACCTTCACCATACCAAGCATCACCTTAACCATACCAAGCATCACCTTCAACATACCAAGCATCACCTTCACCATACCAAGCATCACCTTCACCATACCAAGCATCACCTTCACCATACCAAGCAGCACCTTCACCATACCAAGCATCACCTTCACCATACCATGCATCACCTTCACCATACCAAGCATCACCTTCACCATACCAAGCATCACCTTCACCATAGCAAGCATCACCTTCACCATAGCAAGCATCACCTTCACCATAGCAAGCATCACCTTCACCATAGCAAGCATCACCTTCACCATAACAAGCATCACCTTCACCATAGCAAGCATCACCTTCACCATAGCAAGCATCACCTTCACCATACCAAGCATCACCTTCACCATACCAAGCATCACCTTCACCATACCAAGCATCACCTTCCAAAAACCAAGCATCACCTTCACCATACCAAGCATCACCTTCACCATACCAAGCATCACCTTCACCATAGCAAGCATCACCTTCACCATAGCAAGCATCACCTTCACCATAGCAAGCGTCACCTTCGCCATAGCAAGCGTCACCATAGCAAGCGTCACCTTCACCATAGCAAGCATCACCTTCACCATAGCAAGCATCACCTTCACCATAGCAAGCATCACCTTCACCATAGCAAGCATCACCTTCACCATAGCATCACCTTCACCGTAGCAAGCATCACCTTCACCGTAGCAAGCATCACCTTCACCGTAGCAAGCATCACCTTCACCGTAGCAAGCATCACCTTCACCGTAGCAAGCATCACCTTCACTGTAGCAAGCATCACCTTCACCGTAGCAAGCATCACCTTCACCGTAGCAAGCATCACCTTCACAATAGCAAGCATCACCTTCACCGTAGCAAGCATCACCTTCACCGTAGCAAGCATCACCTTCACCGTAGCAAGCATCACCTTCACCGTAGCAAGCATCACCTTCACCGTAGCAAGCATCACCTTCACCGTACCAAGCATCACCTTCACCGTACCAAGCATCACCTTCACCGTACCAAGTATCACCTTCACCGTACCAAGTATCACCTTCACCGTACCAAGTATCACCTTCACCGTACCAAGCATCACCTTCACCATACCAAGCATCACCTTCACCATACCAAGCATCACCTTCACCATACCAAGCATCACTTTCACCATACCAAGCATCACCTTCACCATACCAAGCATCACCTTCACCATACCAAGCATCACCTTCACCATACCAAGCATCACCTTCACCATAGCAAGCATGACCTTCACCATACCAAGCATCACCTTCACCATAGCAAGCATCACCTTCACCATACCAAGCATCACCTTCACCATAGCAAGCATCACCTTCACCATAGCAAGCATCACCTTCCATACCAAGCATCACCTTCACCATAGCAAGCATCACCTTGACCATACCAAGCATCACCTTCACCATAGCAAGCATCACGTTCACCATAGCAAGCATCACCTTCACCATAGCAAGCATCACCTTCACCATAGCAAGCATCACCTTCACCATAGCAAGCATCACCTTCACCATAGCAAGCATCACCTTCACCATAGCAAGCATCACCTTCACCATAGCAAGCAGCACCTTCACCATAGCAAGCATCACCTTCACCATAGCAAGCATCACCTTCACCATAGCAAGCATCACCTTCACCATAGCAAGCATCACCTTCACCGTACCAAGCATCACCTTCACCGTACCAAGGATCACCTTCACCGTACCAAGCATCACCTTCACCGTACCAAGCATCACCTTCACCGTACCAAGCATCACCTTCACTGTACCAAGTATCACCTTCACCGTACCAAGTATCACCTTCACCGTACCAAGTATCACCTTCACCGTACCAAGTATCACCTTCACCGTACCAAGTATCACCTTCACCATACCAAGTATCACCTTCACCATACCAAGCATCACCTTCACCGTACCAAGGATCACCTTCACCGTACCAAGCATCACCTTCACCGTACCAAGCATCACCTTCACCGTACCAAGCATCACCTTCACTGTACCAAGTATCACCTTCACCGTACCAAGTATCACCTTCACCATACCAAGCATCACCTTCACCATACCCCATAGCAAGCATCGCCTTCACCATAGCAATCATCGCCTTCACCATAGCAAGCATCACCTTCACCATAGCAAGCATCACCTTCACCATAGCAAGCATCACCTTCACCATAGCAAGCATCTCCTTCACCATAGCAAGCATCACCTTCACCATAGCAAGCATCACCTTCACCATAGCAAGCATCACCTTCACCATAGCAAGCATCACCTTCACCATAGCAAGCATCACCTTCACCATAGCAAGCATCACCTTCACCATAGCAAGCATCACCTTCACCATAGCAAGCATCACCTTCACCATAGCAAGCATCACCTTCACCATAGCAAGCATCACCTTCACCATAACAAGCATCACCTTCAACATACCAAGCATCACCTTCACCATAGCAAGCATCGCCTTCACCATAGCAATCATCGCCTTCACCATAGCAAGCATCACCTTCACCATAGCAAGCATCACCTTCACCATAGCAAGCATCTCCTTCACCATAGCAAGCATCACCTTCACCATAGCAAGCATCACCTTCACCATAGCAAGCATCACCTTCACAATAGCAAGCATCACCTTCACCATAGCAAGCATCACCTTCACCATAGCAAGCATCACCTTCACCATAGCAAGCATCACCTTCACCATAGCAAGCATCACCTTCACCATAGCAAGCATCACCTTCACCATAGCAAGCATCACCTTCACCATAACAAGCGTCACCTTCACCATAGCAAGCATCACCTTCACCATAGCAAGCATCACCTTCACCATACCAAGCATCACCTTCACCATACCAAGCATCACCTTCACCATACCAAGCATCACCTTCACCATACCAAGCATCACCTTCCAAAAACCAAGCATCACCTTCACCGTAGCAAGCATCACCTTCACCATAGCAAGCATCACCTTCCATACCAAGCATCACCTTCACCATAGCAAGCATCACCTTCACCATAGCAAGCATCACCTTGACCATAGCAAGCATCACCTTCACCATAGCAAGCATCACCTTCACCATAGCAAGCATCACCTTCACCATAGCAAGCATCACCTTCACCATAGCAAGCATCACCTTCACCATAGCAAGCATCACCTTCACCATAGCAAGCATCACCTTCACCGTACCAAGCATCACCTTCACCGTACCAAGGATCACCTTCACCGTACCAAGCATCACCTTCACCGTACCAAGCATCACCTTCACCGTACCAAGCATCACCTTCACCGTACCAAGCATCACCTTCACCGTACCAAGTATCACCTTCACCGTACCAAGTATCACCTTCACCGTACCAAGTATCACCTTCACCGTACCAAGCATCACCTTCACCATACCAAGCATCACCTTCACCATACCAAGCATCACCTTCACCATACCAAGCATCACTTTCACCATACCAAGCATCACCTTCACCATACCAAGCATCACCTTCACCATACCAAGCATCACCTTCACCATACCAAGCATCACCTTCACCATAGCAAGCATGACCTTCACCATACCAAGCATCACCTTCACCATAGCAAGCATCACCTTCACCATACCAAGCATCACCTTCACCATAGCAAGCATCACCTTCCATACCAAGCATCACCTTCACCATAGCAAGCATCACCTTGACCATACCAAGCATCACCTTCACCATAGCAAGCATCACGTTCACCATAGCAAGCATCACCTTCACCATAGCAAGCATCACCTTCACCATAGCAAGCATCACCTTCACCATAGCAAGCATCACCTTCACCATAGCAAGCATCACCTTCACCATAGCAAGCATCACCTTCACCATAGCAAGCAGCACCTTCACCATAGCAAGCATCACCTTCACCATAGCAAGCATCACCTTCACCATAGCAAGCATCACCTTCACCATAGCAAGCATCACCTTCACCGTACCAAGCATCACCTTCACCGTACCAAGGATCACCTTCACCGTACCAAGCATCACCTTCACCGTACCAAGCATCACCTTCACCGTACCAAGCATCACCTTCACTGTACCAAGTATCACCTTCACCGTACCAAGTATCACCTTCACCGTACCAAGTATCACCTTCACCGTACCAAGTATCACCTTCACCGTACCAAGTATCACCTTCACCATACCAAGTATCACCTTCACCATACCAAGCATCACCTTCACCGTACCAAGGATCACCTTCACCGTACCAAGCATCACCTTCACCGTACCAAGCATCACCTTCACCGTACCAAGCATCACCTTCACTGTACCAAGTATCACCTTCACCGTACCAAGTATCACCTTCACCGTACCAAGTATCACCTTCACCGTACCAAGTATCACCTTCACCGTACCAAGTATCACCTTCACCATACCAAGTATCACCTTCACCATACCAAGCATCACCTTCACCATACCAAGCATCACCTTCACCATACCCCATAGCAAGCATCGCCTTCACCATAGCAATCATCGCCTTCACCATAGCAAGCATCACCTTCACCATAGCAAGCATCACCTTCACCATAGCAAGCATCACCTTCACCATAGCAAGCATCTCCTTCACCATAGCAAGCATCACCTTCACCATAGCAAGCATCACCTTCACCATAGCAAGCATCACCTTCACCATAGCAAGCATCACCTTCACCATAGCAAGCATCACCTTCACCATAGCAAGCATCACCTTCACCATAGCAAGCATCACCTTCACCATAGCAAGCATCACCTTCACCATAGCAAGCATCACCTTCACCATAGCAAGCATCACCTTCACCATAACAAGCATCACCTTCACCATAGCAAGCATCACCTTCACCATAGCAAGCATCACCTTCACCATACCAAGCATCACCTTCACCATACCAAGCATCACCTTCACCATACCAAGCATCACCTTCCAAAAACCAAGCATCACCTTCACCATACCAAGCATCACCTTCACCATACCAAGCATCACCTTCACCATAGCAAGCATCACCTTCACCATAGCAAGCATCACCTTCACCATAGCAAGCGTCACCTTCGGCATAGCAAGCGTCACCATAGCAAGCGTCACCTTCACCATAGCAAGCATCACCTTCACCATAGCAAGCATCACCTTCACCATAGCAAGCATCACCTTCACCATAGCATCACCTTCACCGTAGCAAGCATCACCTTCACCGTAGCAAGCATCACCTTCACCGTAGCAAGCATCACCTTCACCGTAGCAAGCATCACCTTCACCGTAGCAAGCATCACCTTCACCGTAGCAAGCATCACCTTCACCGTAGCAAGCATCACCTTCACCGTAGCAAGCATCACCTTCACAATAGCAAGCATCACCTTCACCGTAGCAAGCATCACCTTCACCGTAGCAAGCATCACCTTCACCGTAGCAAGCATCACCTTCACCGTAGCAAGCATCACCTTCACCGTAGCAAGCATCACCTTCACCGTAGCAAGCATCACCTTCACCGTAGCAAGCATCACCTTCACCATAGCAAGCATCACCTTGACTGTACCAAGCATCACCTTGACCGTACCAAGCATCACCTTCACCATAGCAAGCATCACGTTCACCATAGCAAGCATCACCTTCACCATAGCAAGCATCACCTTCACCATAGCAAGCATCACCTTCACCATAGCAAGCATCACCTTCACCATAGCAAGCATCACCTTCGCCATAGCAAGCATCACCTTCACCATAGCAAGCATCACCTTCACCATAGCAAGCATCACCTTCACCATAGCAAGCATCACCTTCACCGTACCAAGCATCACCTTCACCGTACCAAGCATCACCTTCACCGTACCAAGCATCACCTTCACCGTACCAAGTATCACCTTCACCGTACCAAGTATCACCTTCACCGTACCAAGCATCACCTTCACCGTACCAAGCATCACCTTCACCGTACCAAGTATCACCTTCACCGTACCAAGTATCACCTTCACCGTACCAAGTATCACCTTCACCGTACTAAGTATCACCTTCACCGTACCAAGTATCACCTTCACAATACCAAGTATCACCTTCACCATACCAAGTATCACCTTCACCATACCAAGTATCACCTTCACTATACCAAGTATCACCTTCACCATACCAAGTATCACCTTCACCATACCAAGCATCACCTTCACCATACCAAGCATCACCTTCAACATACCAAGCATCACCTTCAACATACCAAGTATCACCTTCAACATACCAAGCATCACCTTCACCATACCAAGCATCACCTTCACCATACCAAGCATCACCTTCACCATACCAAGCATCACCTTCACCATACCAAGCATCACCTTCACCATACCAAGCATCACCTTCACCATACCAAGCATCACCTTCACCATACCAAGCATCACCTTCACCATACCAAGCATCACCTTCACCATACCAAGCATCACCTTCACCATACCAAGCATCACCTTCACCATACCAAGCATCACCTTCAACATACCGAGCATCACCTTCACCATACCGAGCATCACCTTCACCATACCGAGCATCACCTTCACCATACCGAGCATCACCTTCACCATACCGAGCATCACCTTCACCATACCGAGCATCACCTTCACCATAGCGAGCATCACCTTCACCATAGCAAGCATCACCTTCACCATAGCAAGCATCACCTTCACCATAGCAAGCATCACCTTCACCATAGCAAGCATCACCTTCACCATAGCAAGCATCACCTTCACCATAGCAAGCATCACCTTCACCATACCAAGTATCACCTTCACCATACCAAGTATCACCTTCACCATACCAAGTATCACCTTCACCATACCAAGTATCACCTTCACCATACCAAGCATCACCTTAACCATACCAAGCATCACCTTCAACATACCAAGCATCACCTTCACCATACCAAGCATCACCTTCACCATACCAAGCATCACCTTCACCATACCAAGCAGCACCTTCACCATACCAAGCATCACCTTCACCATACCATGCATCACCTTCACCATACCAAGCATCACCTTCACCATACCAAGCATCACCTTCACCATAGCAAGCATCACCTTCACCATAGCAAGCATCACCTTCACCATAGCAAGCATCACCTTCACCATAGCAAGCATCACCTTCACCATAACAAGCATCACCTTCACCATAGCAAGCATCACCTTCACCATAGCAAGCATCACCTTCACCATACCAAGCATCACCTTCACCATACCAAGCATCACCTTCACCATACCAAGCATCACCTTCCAAAAACCAAGCATCACCTTCACCATACCAAGCATCACCTTCACCATACCAAGCATCACCTTCACCATAGCAAGCATCACCTTCACCATAGCAAGCATCACCTTCACCATAGCAAGCGTCACCTTCGCCATAGCAAGCGTCACCATAGCAAGCGTCACCTTCACCATAGCAAGCATCACCTTCACCATAGCAAGCATCACCTTCACCATAGCAAGCATCACCTTCACCATAGCAAGCATCACCTTCACCATAGCATCACCTTCACCGTAGCAAGCATCACCTTCACCGTAGCAAGCATCACCTTCACCGTAGCAAGCATCACCTTCACCGTAGCAAGCATCACCTTCACCGTAGCAAGCATCACCTTCACTGTAGCAAGCATCACCTTCACCGTAGCAAGCATCACCTTCACCGTAGCAAGCATCACCTTCACAATAGCAAGCATCACCTTCACCGTAGCAAGCATCACCTTCACCGTAGCAAGCATCACCTTCACCGTAGCAAGCATCACCTTCACCGTAGCAAGCATCACCTTCACCGTAGCAAGCATCACCTTCACCGTAGCAAGCATCACCTTCACCGTAGCAAGCATCACCTTCACCGTAGCAAGCATCACCTTCACCATAGCAAGCATCACCTTGACCGTACCAAGCATCACCTTGACCGTACCAAGCATCACCTTCACCATAGCAAGCATCACGTTCACCATAGCAAGCATCACCTTCACCATAGCAAGCATCACCTTCACCATAGCAAGCATCACCTTCACCATAGCAAGCATCACCTTCACCATAGCAAGCATCACCTTCGCCATAGCAAGCATCACCTTCACCATAGCAAGCATCACCTTCACCATAGCAAGCATCACCTTCACCATAGCAAGCATCACCTTCACCATAGCAAGCATCACCTTCACCGTACCAAGCATCACCTTCACCGTACCAAGCATCACCTTCACCGTACCAAGTATCACCTTCACCGTACCAAGTATCACCTTCACCGTACCAAGCATCACCTTCACCGTACCAAGCATCACCTTCACCGTACCAAGTATCACCGTCACCGTACCAAGTATCACCTTCACCGTACCAAGTATCACCTTCACCGTACCAAGTATCACCTTCACCGTACCAAGTATCACCTTCACAATACCAAGTATCACCTTCACCATACCAAGTATCACCTTCACCATACCAAGTATCACCTTCACTATACCAAGTATCACCTTCACCATACCAAGTATCACCTTCACCATACCAAGCATCACCTTCACCATACCAAGCATCACCTTCAACATACCAAGCATCACCTTCAACATACCAAGTATCACCTTCAACATACCAAGCATCACCTTCACCATACCAAGCATCACCTTCACCATACCAAGCATCACCTTCACCATACCAAGCATCACCTTCACCATACCAAGCATCACCTTCACCATACCAAGCATCACCTTCACCATACCAAGCATCACCTTCACCATACCAAGCATCACCTTCACCATACCAAGCATCACCTTCACCATACCAAGCATCACCTTCACCATACCAAGCATCACCTTCACCATACCGAGCATCACCTTCACCATACCGAGCATCACCTTCACCATACCGAGCATCACCTTCACCATACCGAGCATCACCTTCACCATACCGAGCATCACCTTCACCATACCGAGCATCACCTTCACCATAGCGAGCATCACCTTCACCATAGCAAGCATCACCTTCACCATAGCAAGCATCACCTTCACCATAGCAAGCATCACCTTCACCATAGCAAGCATCACCTTCACCATAGCAAGCATCACCTTCACCATAGCAAGCATCACCTCCACCATAGCAAGCATCACCTTCACCATAGCAAGCATCACCTTCACCATACCAAGTATCACCTTCACCATACCAAGTATCACCTTCACCATACCAAGTATCACCTTCACCATACCAAGCATCACCTTAACCATACCAAGCATCACCTTCAACATACCAAGCATCACCTTCACCATACCAAGCATCACCTTCACCATACCAAGCATCACCTTCACCATACCAAGCAGCACCTTCACCATACCAAGCATCACCTTCACCATACCATGCATCACGTTCACCATACCAAGCATCACCTTCACCATACCAAGCATCACCTTCACCATAGCAAGCATCACCTTCACCATAGCAAGCATCACCTTCACCATAGCAAGCATCACCTTCACCATAGCAAGCATCACCTTCACCGTACCAAGCATCACCTTCACCGTACCAAGCATTACCTTCACCGTACCAAGGATCACCTTCACCGTACCAAGCATCGCCTTCACCGTACCAAGCATCACCTTCACCGTACCAAGCATCACCTTCACCATAGCAAGCATCACCTTCACCATAGCAAGCATCACCTTCACCATAGCAAGCATCACCTTCACCGTACCAAGCATCACCTTCACCGTACCAAGCATTACCTTCACCGTACCAAGGATCACCTTCACCGTACCAAGCATCGCCTTCACCGTACCAAGCATCACCTTCACCGTACCAAGCATCACCTTCACTGTACCAAGTATCACCTTCACCGTACCAAGTATCACCTTCACCATACCAAGCATCACCTTCACCATACCAAGCATCACCTTCAACATACCAAGTATCACCTTCAACATACCAAGCATCACCTTCACCATAGCAAGCATCGCCTTCACCATAGCAAGCATCGCCTTCACCATAGCAACCATCGCCTTCACCATAGCAAGCATCACCTTCACCATAGCAAGCATCACCTTCACCATAGCAAGCATCACCTTCACCATAGCAAGCATCTCCTTCACCATAGCAAGCATCACCTTCACCATAGCAAGCATCACCTTCACCATAGCAAGCATCACCTTCACAATAGCAAGCATCACCTTCACCATAGCAAGCATCACCTTCACCATAGCAAGCATCACCTTCACCATAGCAAGCATCACCTTCACCATAGCAAGCATCACCTTCACCATAGCAAGCATCACCTTCACCATAGCAAGCATCACCTTCACCGTACCAAGTATCACCTTCACCGTACCAAGCATCACCTTCACCGTACCAAGCATCACCTTCACCATACCAAGCGTCACCTTCACCGTACCAAGCATCACCTTCACCATACCAAGCATCACCTTCACCATACCGAGCATCACCTTCACCATACCGAGCATCACCTTCACCATAGCAACCATCACCTTCACCATAGCAAGCATCACCTTCACCATACCAAGCATCATCTTCACCATAGCAAGCATCACCTTCACCATAGCAAGCATCACCTTCACAATAGCAAGCATCACCTTCACCATAGCAAGCATCCCCTTCCATACCAAGCATCACCTTCACCATAGCAAGCATCACCTTGACCATACCCAGCATCACCTTCTCCATAGCAAGCATCACGTTCACCATAGCAAGCATCACCTTCACCATAGCAAGCATCACCTTCACCATAGCAAGCATCACCTTCACCATAGCAAGCATCACCTTCACCATAGCAAGCATCACCTTCACCATAGCAAGCATCACCTTCACCATAGAAAGCATCACCTTCACCATAGCAAGCATCACCTTCACCATAGCAAGCATCACCTTCACCGTACCAAGGATCACCTTCACCGTACCAAGCATCACCTTCACCGTACCAAGCATCACCTTCATCGTACCAAGCATCACCTTCACCGTACCAAGTATCACCTTCACCGTACCAAGTATCACCTTCACCGTACCAAGTATCACCTTCACCGTACCAAGTATCACCTTCACTGTACCAAGTATCACCTTCACCATACCAAGTATCACCTTCACCATACCAAGTATCACCTTCACCATACCAAGTATCACCTTCACCATACCAAATATCACCTTCACCATACCAAGTATCACCTTCACCATACCAAGTATCACCTTCATCATACCAAGTATCACCTTCACCATACCAAGCATCACCTTCACCATACCAAGCATCACCTTCAACATACCAAGTATCACCTTCAACATACCAAGCATCACCTTCAGCATAGCAAGCATCGCCTTCACCATAGCAAGCATCGCCTTCACCATAGCAATCATCACCTTCACCATAGCAAGCATCACCTTCACCATAGCAAGCATCACCTTCACCATAGCAAGCATCACCTTCACCATAGCAAGCATCTCCTTCACCATAGCAAGCATCACCTTCACCATAGCAAGCATCACCTTCACCATAGCAAGCATCACCTTCACAATAGCAAGCATCACCTTCACCATAGCAAGCATCACCTTCACCATAGCAAGCATCACCTTCACCATAGCAAGCATCACCTTCACCATAGCAAGCATCACCTTCACCATAGCAAGCATCACCTTCACCATAACAAGCGTCACCTTCACCATAGCAAGCATCACCTTCACCATAGCAAGCATCACCTTCACCATAGCAAGCATCACCTTCACCATACCAAGCATCACCTTCACCATACCAAGCATCACCTTCACCATACCAAGCATCACCTTCACCATACCAAGCATCACCTTCACCATACCAAGCATCACCTTCCAAAAACCAAGCATCACCTTCACCGTAGCAAGCATCACCTTCACCATAGCAAGCATCACCTTCCATACCAAGCATCACCTTCCATACCAAGCATCACCTTCACCATAGCAAGCATCACCTTCACCATAGCAAGCATCACCTTGACCATAGCAAGCATCACCTTCACCATAGCAAGCATCACCTTCACCATAGCAAGCATCACCTTCACCATAGCAAGCATCACCTTCACCATAGCAAGCATCACCTTCACCATAGCAAGCATCACCTTCACCGTACCAAGCATCACCTTCACCGTACCAAGGATCACCTTCACCGTACCAAGCATCACCTTCACCGTACCAAGCATCACCTTCACCGTACCAAGCATCACCTTCACCGTACCAAGCATCACCTTCACCGTACCAAGTATCACCTTCACCGTACCAAGTATCACCTTCACCGTACCAAGTATCACCTTCACCGTACCAAGCATCACCTTCACCATACCAAGCATCACCTTCACCATACCAAGCATCACCTTCACCATACCAAGCATCACCTTCACCATACCAAGCATCACCTTCACCATACCAAGCATCACCTTCACCATAGCAAGCATGACCTTCACCATACCAAGCATCACCTTCACCATAGCAAGCATCACCTTCACCATACCAAGCATCACCATCACCATAGCAAGCATCACCTTCACCATAGCAAGCATCACCTTCCATACCAAGCATCACCTTCACCATAGCAAGCATCACCTTGACCATACCAAGCATCACCTTCACCATAGCAAGCATCACGTTCACCATAGCAAGCAACACCTTCACCATAGCAAGCATCACCTTCACCATAGCAAGCATCACCTTCACCATAGCAAGCATCACCTTCACCATAGCAAGCATCACCTTCACCATAGCAAGCATCACCTTCACCATAGCAAGCATCACCTTCACCATAGCAAGCATCACCTTCACCGTACCAAGCATCACCTTCACCGTACCAAGGATCACCTTCACCGTACCAAGCATCACCTTCACCGTACCAAGCATCACCTTCACCGTACCAAGCATCACCTTCACTGTACCAAGTATCACCTTCACCGTACCAAGTATCACCTTCACCGTACCAAGTATCACCTTCACCGTACCAAGTATCACCTTCACCATACCAAGTATCACCTTCACCATACCAAGTATCACCTTCACCATACCAATTATCACCTTCACCATACCAAGTATCACCTTCACCATACCAAATATCACCTTCACCATACCAAGTATCACCTTCACCATACCAAGTATCACCTTCACCATACCAAGCATCACCTTCACCATACCAAGCATCACCTTCACCATACCCCATAGCAAGCATCGCCTTCACCATAGCAATCATCGCCTTCACCATAGCAAGCATCACCTTCACCATAGCAAGCATCACCTTCACCATAGCAAGCATCACCTTCACCATAGCAAGCATCTCCTTCACCATAGCAAGCATCACCTTCACCATAGCAAGCATCACCTTCACCATAGCAAGCATCACCTTCACCATAGCAAGCATCACCTTCACCATAGCAAGCATCACCTTCACCATAGCAAGCATCACCTTCACCATAGCAAGCATCACCTTCACCATAGCAAGCATCACCTTCACCATAGCAAGCATCACCTTCACCATAGCAAGCATCACCTTCACCATAACAAGCATCACCTTCACCATAGCAAGCATCACCTTCACCATAGCATCACCTTCACCATACCAAGCATCACCTTCACCATACCAAGCATCACCTTCACCATACCAAGCATCACCTTCCAAAAACCAAGCATCACCTTCACCATACCAAGCATCACCTTCACCATACCAAGCATCACCTTCACCATACCAAGCATCACCTTCACCATAGCAAGCATCACCTTCACCATAGCAAGCGTCACCTTCGCCATAGCAAGCGTCACCATAGCAAGCGTCACCTTCACCATAGCAAGCATCACCTTCACCATAGCAAGCATCACCTTCACCATAGCATCACCTTCACCGTAGCAAGCATCACCTTCACCGTAGCAAGCATCACCTTCACCGTAGCAAGCATCACCTTCACCGTAGCAAGCATCACCTTCACCGTAGCAAGCATCACCTTCACCGTAGCAAGCATCACCTTCACCGTAGCAAGCATCACCTTCACCGTAGCAAGCATCACCTTCACCATAGCAAGCATCACCTTGACCGTACCAAGCATCACCTTGACCGTACCAAGCATCACCTTCACCATAGCAAGCATCACGTTCACCATAGCAAGCATCACCTTCACCATAGCAAGCATCACCTTCACCATAGCAAGCATCACCTTCACCATAGCAAGCATCACCTTCACCATAGCAAGCATCACCTTCACCATAGCAAGCATCACCTTCACCATAGCAAGCATCACCTTCACCATAGCAAGCATCACCTTCACCGTACCAAGCATCACCTTCACCGTACCAAGCATCACCTTCACCGTACCAAGTATCACCTTCACTGTACCAAGTATCACCTTCACCGTACCAAGCATCACCTTCACCGTACCAAGCATCACCTTCACCGTACCAAGTATCACCTTCACCGTACCAAGTATCACCTTCACCGTACCAAGTATCACCTTCACCGTACTAAGTATCACCTTCACCGTACCAAGTATCACCTTCACAATACCAAGTATCACCTTCACCATACCAAGTATCACCTTCACCATACCAAGTATCACCTTCACTATACCAAGTATCACCTTCACCATACCAAGTATCACCTTCACCATACCAAGCATCACCTTCACCATACCAAGCATCACCTTCAACATACCAAGCATCACCTTCAACATACCAAGTATCACCTTCAACATACCAAGCATCACCTTCACCATACCAAGCATCACCTTCACCATACCAAGCATCACCTTCACCATACCAAGCATCACCTTCACCATACCAAGCATCACCTTCACCATACCAAGCATCACCTTCACCATACCAAGCATCACCTTCACCATACCAAGCATCACCTTCACCATACCAAGCATCACCTTCACCATACCAAGCATCACCTTCACCATACCAAGCATCACCTTCACCATACCAAGCATCACCTTCAACATACCGAGCATCACCTTCACCATACCGAGCATCACCTTCACCATACCGAGCATCACCTTCACCATACCGAGCATCACCTTCACCATACCGAGCATCACCTTCACCATACCGAGCATCACCTTCACCATAGCGAGCATCACCTTCACCACAGCAAGCATCACCTTCACCATAGCAAGCATCACCTTCACCATAGCAAGCATCACCTTCACCATAGCAAGCATCACCTTCACCATAGCAAGCATCACCTTCACCATAGCAAGCATCACCTCCACCATAGCAAGCATCACCTTCACCATACCAAGTATCACCTTCACCATACCAAGTATCACCTTCACCATACCAAGTATCACCTTCACCATACCAAGTATCACCTTCACCATACCAAGCATCACCTTAACCATACCAAGCATCACCTTCAACATACCAAGCATCACCTTCACCATACCAAGCATCACCTTCACCATACCAAGCATCACCTTCACCATACCAAGCAGCACCTTCACCATACCAAGCATCACCTTCACCATACCATGCATCACCTTCACCATACCAAGCATCACCTTCACCATACCAAGCATCACCTTCACCATAGCAAGCATCACCTTCACCATAGCAAGCATCACCTTCACCATAGCAAGCATCACCTTCACCATAGCAAGCATCACCTTCACCGTACCAAGCATCACCTTCACCGTACCAAGCATTACCTTCACCGTACCAAGGATCACCTTCACCGTACCAAGCATCGCCTTCACCGTACCAAGCATCACCTTCACCGTACCAAGCATCACCTTCACTGTACCAAGTATCACCTTCACCGTACCAAGTATCACCTTCACCGTACCAAGTATCACCTTCACCGTACCAAGTATCACCTTCACCATACCAAGTATCACCTTCACCATACCAATTATCACCTTCACCATACCAAGTATCACCTTCACCATACCAAATATCACCTTCACCATACCAAGTATCACCTTCACCATACCAAGTATCACCTTCACCATACCAAGCATCACCTTCACCATACCAAGCATCACCTTCACCATACCAAGCATCACCTTCAACATACCAAGAATCACCTTCAACATACCAAGCATCGCCTTCACCATAGCAAGCATCGCCTTCACCATAGCAATCATCGCCTTCACCATAGCAAGCATCACCTTCACCATAGCAAGCATCACCTTCACCATAGCAAGCATCACCTTCACCATAGCAAGCATCTCCTTCACCATAGCAAGCATCACCTTCACCATAGCAAGCATCACCTTCACCATAGCAAGCATCACCTTCACCATAGCAAGCATCACCTTCACCATAGCAAGCATCACCTTCACCATAGCAAGCATCACCTTCACCATAGCAAGCATCACCTTCACCATAGCAAGCATCACCTTCACCATAGCAAGCATCACCTTCACCATAACAAGCATCACCTTCACCATAGCAAGCATCACCTTCACCATAGCAAGCATCACCTTCACCATAGCAAGCATCACCTTCACCATACCAAGCATCACCTTCACCATACCAAGCATCACCTTCACCATACCAAGCATCACCTTCCAAAAACCAAGCATCACCTTCACCATACCAAGCATCACCTTCACCATACCAAGCATCACCTTCACCATACCAAGCATCACCTTCACCATAGCAAGCATCACCTTCACCATAGCAAGCGTCACCTTCACCATAGCAAGCGTCACCTTCACCGTACCAAGCATCACCTTCACCGTACCAAGTATCACCTTCACCATACCAAGTATCACCTTCACTGTACCAAGCATCACCTTCACCGTACCAAGCATCACCTTCACCGTACCAAGTATCACCTTCACCGTACCAAGCATCACCTTCACCATAGCAAGCATCACGTTCACCATAGCAAGCATCACCTTCACCATAGCAAGCATCACCTTCACCATAGCAAGCATCACCTTCACCATAGCAAGCATCACCTTCACCATAGCAAGCATCACCTTCACCATAGCAAGCATCACCTTCACCATAGCAAGCATCACCTTCACCATAGCAAGCATCACCTTCACCATAGCAAGCATCACCTTCACCATAGCAAGCATCACCTTCACCGTACCAAGCATCACCTTCACCGTACCAAGTATCACCTTCACCTTACCAAGTATCACCTTCACTGTACCAAGCATCACCTTCACCGTACCAAGCATCACCTTCACCGTACCAAGTATCACCTTCACCGTACCAAGTATCACCGTCACCGTACCAAGTATCACCTTCACCGTACTAAGTATCACCTTCACCGTACCAAGTATCACCTTCACAATACCAAGTATCACCTTCACCATACCAAGTATCACCTTCACCATACCAAGTATCACCTTCACTATACCAAGTATCACCTTCACCATACCAAGTATCACCTTCACCATACCAAGCATCACCTTCACCATACCAAGCATCACCTTCAACATACCAAGCATCACCTTCACCATACCAAGTATCACCTTCAACATACCAAGCATCACCTTCACCATACCAAGCATCACCTTCACCATACCAAGCATCACCTTCACCATACCAAGCACCACCTTCACCATACCAAGCATCACCTTCACCATACCAAGCATCACCTTCACCATACCAAGCATCACCTTCACCATACCAAGCATCACCTTCACCATACCAAGCATCACCTTCACCATACCAAGCATCACCTTCACCATACCAAGCATCACCTTCAACATACCAAGCATCACCTTCACCATACCGAGCATCACCTTCACCATACCGAGCATCACCTTCACCATACCAAGCATCACCTTCACCATACCGAGCATCACCTTCACCATACCGAGCATCACCTTCACCATAGCGAGCATCACCTTCACCATAGCAAGCATCACCTTCACCATAGCAAGCATCACCTCCACCATAGCAAGCATCACCTTCACCATAGCAAGCATCACCTTCACCATAGCAAGCATCACCTTCACCATAGCAAGCATCACCTTCACCATAGCAAGCATCACCTCCACCATAGCAAGCATCACCTTCACCATAGCAAGCATCACCTTCACCATAGCAAGCATCACCTTCACCATAGCAAGCATCACCTTCACCATAGCAAGCATCACCTTCACCATAGCAAGCATCACCTTCACCATAGCAAGCATCACCTTCACCATAGCAAGCATCACCTTCACCGTACCAAGCATCACCTTCACCGTACCAAGCATCACCTTCACCGTACCAAGTATCACCTTCACCGTACCAAGTATCACCTTCACCGTACCAAGCATCACCTTCACCGTACCAAGCATCACCTTCACCGTACCAAGTATCACCTTCACCGTACCAAGTATCACCTTCACCGTACCAAGTATCACCTTCACCGTACTAAGTATCACCTTCACCGTACCAAGTATCACCTTCACAATACCAAGTATCACCTTCACCATACCAAGTATCACCTTCACCATACCAAGTATCACCTTCACTATACCAAGTATCACCTTCACCATACCAAGTATCACCTTCACCATACCAAGCATCACCTTCACCATACCAAGCATCACCTTCAACATACCAAGCATCACCTTCAACATACCAAGTATCACCTTCAACATACCAAGCATCACCTTCACCATACCAAGCATCACCTTCACCATACCAAGCATCACCTTCACCATACCAAGCATCACCTTCACCATACCAAGCATCACCTTCACCATACCAAGCATCACCTTCACCATACCAAGCATCACCTTCACCATACCAAGCATCACCTTCACCATACCAAGCATCACCTTCACCATACCAAGCATCACCTTCACCATACCAAGCATCACCTTCACCATACCAAGCATCACCTTCAACATACCGAGCATCACCTTCACCATACCGAGCATCACCTTCACCATACCGAGCATCACCTTCACCATACCGAGCATCACCTTCACCATACCGAGCATCACCTTCACCATACCGAGCATCACCTTCACCATAGCGAGCATCACCTTCACCATAGCAAGCATCACCTTCACCATAGCAAGCATCACCTTCACCATAGCAAGCATCACCTTCACCATAGCAAGCATCACCTTCACCATAGCAAGCATCACCTTCACCATAGCAAGCATCACCTCCACCATAGCAAGCATCACCTTCACCATACCAAGTATCACCTTCACCATACCAAGTATCACCTTCACCATACCAAGTATCACCTTCACCATACCAAGTATCACCTTCACCATACCAAGCATCACCTTAACCATACCAAGCATCACCTTCAACATACCAAGCATCACCTTCACCATACCAAGCATCACCTTCACCATACCAAGCATCACCTTCACCATACCAAGCAGCACCTTCACCATACCAAGCATCACCTTCACCATACCATGCATCACCTTCACCATACCAAGCATCACCTTCACCATACCAAGCATCACCTTCACCATAGCAAGCATCACCTTCACCATAGCAAGCATCACCTTCACCATAGCAAGCATCACCTTCACCATAGCAAGCATCACCTTCACCGTACCAAGCATCACCTTCACCGTACCAAGCATTACCTTCACCGTACCAAGGATCACCTTCACCGTACCAAGCATCGCCTTCACCGTACCAAGCATCACCTTCACCGTACCAAGCATCACCTTCACTGTACCAAGTATCACCTTCACCGTACCAAGTATCACCTTCACCGTACCAAGTATCACCTTCACCGTACCAAGTATCACCTTCACCGTACCAAGTATCACCTTCACCATACCAAGTATCACCTTCACCATACCAATTATCACCTTCACCATACCAAGTATCACCTTCACCATACCAAATATCACCTTCACCATACCAAGTATCACCTTCACCATACCAAGTATCACCTTCACCATACCAAGCATCACCTTCACCATACCAAGCATCACCTTCACCATACCAAGCATCACCTTCAACATACCAAGAATCACCTTCAACATACCAAGCATCGCCTTCACCATAGCAAGCATCGCCTTCACCATAGCAATCATCGCCTTCACCATAGCAAGCATCACCTTCACCATAGCAAGCATCACCTTCACCATAGCAAGCATCACCTTCACCATAGCAAGCATCTCCTTCACCATAGCAAGCATCACCTTCACCATAGCAAGCATCACCTTCACCATAGCAAGCATCACCTTCACCATAGCAAGCATCACCTTCACCATAGCAAGCATCACCTTCACCATAGCAAGCATCACCTTCACCATAGCAAGCATCACCTTCACCATAGCAAGCATCACCTTCACCATAGCAAGCATCACCTTCACCATAACAAGCATCACCTTCACCATAGCAAGCATCACCTTCACCATAGCAAGCATCACCTTCACCATAGCAAGCATCACCTTCACCATACCAAGCATCACCTTCACCATACCAAGCATCACCTTCACCATACCAAGCATCACCTTCCAAAAACCAAGCATCACCTTCACCATACCAAGCATCACCTTCACCATACCAAGCATCACCTTCACCATACCAAGCATCACCTTCACCATAGCAAGCATCACCTTCACCATAGCAAGCGTCACCTTCACCATAGCAAGCGTCACCTTCACCGTACCAAGCATCACCTTCACCGTACCAAGTATCACCTTCACCATACCAAGTATCACCTTCACTGTACCAAGCATCACCTTCACCGTACCAAGCATCACCTTCACCGTACCAAGTATCACCTTCACCGTACCAAGCATCACCTTCACCATAGCAAGCATCACGTTCACCATAGCAAGCATCACCTTCACCATAGCAAGCATCACCTTCACCATAGCAAGCATCACCTTCACCATAGCAAGCATCACCTTCACCATAGCAAGCATCACCTTCACCATAGCAAGCATCACCTTCACCATAGCAAGCATCACCTTCACCATAGCAAGCATCACCTTCACCATAGCAAGCATCACCTTCACCATAGCAAGCATCACCTTCACCGTACCAAGCATCACCTTCACCGTACCAAGTATCACCTTCACCTTACCAAGTATCACCTTCACTGTACCAAGCATCACCTTCACCGTACCAAGCATCACCTTCACCGTACCAAGTATCACCTTCACCGTACCAAGTATCACCGTCACCGTACCAAGTATCACCTTCACCGTACTAAGTATCACCTTCACCGTACCAAGTATCACCTTCACAATACCAAGTATCACCTTCACCATACCAAGTATCACCTTCACCATACCAAGTATCACCTTCACTATACCAAGTATCACCTTCACCATACCAAGTATCACCTTCACCATACCAAGCATCACCTTCACCATACCAAGCATCACCTTCAACATACCAAGCATCACCTTCACCATACCAAGTATCACCTTCAACATACCAAGCATCACCTTCACCATACCAAGCATCACCTTCACCATACCAAGCATCACCTTCACCATACCAAGCATCACCTTCACCATACCAAGCATCACCTTCACCATACCAAGCATCACCTTCACCATACCAAGCATCACCTTCACCATACCAAGCATCACCTTCACCATACCAAGCATCACCTTCACCATACCAAGCATCACCTTCACCATACCAAGCATCACCTTCAACATACCAAGCATCACCTTCACCATACCGAGCATCACCTTCACCATACCGAGCATCACCTTCACCATACCAAGCATCACCTTCACCATACCGAGCATCACCTTCACCATACCGAGCATCACCTTCACCATAGCGAGCATCACCTTCACCATAGCAAGCATCACCTTCACCATAGCAAGCATCACCTCCACCATAGCAAGCATCACCTTCACCATAGCAAGCATCACCTTCACCATAGCAAGCATCACCTTCACCATAGCAAGCATCACCTTCACCATAGCAAGCATCACCTCCACCATAGCAAGCATCACCTTCACCATACCAAGTATCACCTTCACCATACCAAGTATCACCTTCACCATAACAAGTATCACCTTCACCATACCAAGTATCACCTTCACCATACCAAGCATCACCTTAACCATACCAAGCATCACCTTCAACATACCAAGCATCACCTTCACCATACCAAGCATCACCTTCACCATACCAAGCATCACCTTCACCATACGAAGCATCACCTTCACCATACCAAGCAGCACCTTCACCATACCAAGCATCACCTTCACCATACCAAGCATCACCTTCACCATACCAAGCATCACCTTCACCATACCAAGCAACACCTTCACCATACCAAGCATCACCTTCACCATACCAAGCAACACCTTCACCATACCAAGCAACACCTTCACCATGCCAAGCATCACCTTCACCACAGCAAGCATCACCTTCACCATAGCAAGCATCACCTTCACCATAGCAAGCATCACCTTCACCATAGCAAGCATCACCTTCACCATAGCAAGCATCACCTTCACCATAGCAAGCATCACCTTCACCATAGCAAGCATCACCTTCACCATAGCAAGCATCACCTTCACCATACCGAGCATCACCTTCACCATACCGAGCATCACCTTCACCATACCAAGCATCACCTTCACCATACCGAGCATCACCTTCACCATACCGAGCATCACCTTCACCATAGCGAGCATCACCTTCACCATAGCAAGCATCACCTTCACCATAGCAAGCATCACCTCCACCATAGCAAGCATCACCTTCACCATAGCAAGCATCACCTTCACCATAGCAAGCATCACCTTCACCATAGCAAGCATCACCTTCACCATAGCAAGCATCACCTCCACCGTACCAAGTATCACCTTCACCGTACCAAGCATCACCTTCACCGTACCAAGCATCACCTTCACCATACCAAGCATCACCTTCACCGTACCAAGCATCACCTTCACCATACCAAGCATCACCTTCACCATACCGAGCATCACCTTCACCATACCGAGCATCACCTTCACAATAGCAAGCATCACCTTCACCATAGCAAGCATCACCTTCCATACCAAGCATCACCTTCACCATAGCAAGCATCACCTTGACCATACCCAGCATCACCTTCACCATAGCAAGCATCACGTTCACCATAGCAAGCATCACCTTCACCATAGCAAGCATCACCTTCACCATAGCAAGCATCACCTTCACCATAGCAAGCATCACCTTCACCATAGCAAGCATCACCTTCACCATAGCAAGCATCACCTTCACCATAGCAAGCATCACCTTCACCATAGCAAGCATCACCTTCACCGTACCAAGGATCACCTTCACCGTACCAAGCATCACCTTCACCGTACCAAGCATCACCTTCATCGTACCAAGCATCACCTTCACCGTACCAAGTATCACCTTCACCGTACCAAGTACCACCTTCACCGTACCAAGTATCACCTTCACCGTACCAAGTATCACCTTCACTGTACCAAGTATCACCTTCACCATACCAAGTATCACCTTCACCATACCAAGTATCACCTTCACCATACCAAGTATCACCTTCACCATACCAAATATCACCTTCACCATACCAAGTATCACCTTCACCATACCAAGTATCACCTTCACCATACCAAGTATCACCTTCACCATACCAAGCATCACCTTCACCATACCAAGCATCACCTTCAACATACCAAGTATCACCTTCAACATACCAAGCATCACCTTCACCATAGCAAGCATCGCCTTCACCATAGCAAGCATCGCCTTCACCATAGCAATCATCGCCTTCACCAATACAAGCATCACCTTCACCATAGCAAGCATCACCTTCACCATAGCAAGCATCACCTTCACCATAGCAAGCATCTCCTTCACCATAGCAAGCATCACCTTCACCATAGCAAGCATCACCTTCACCATAGCAAGCATCACCTTCACAATAGCAAGCATCACCTTCACCATAGCAAGCATCACCTTCACCATAGCAAGCATCACCTTCACCATAGCAAGCATCACCTTCACCATAGCAAGCATCACCTTCACCATAGCAAGCATCACCTTCACCATAGCAAGCATCACCTTCACCATAACAAGCGTCACCTTCACCATAGCAAGCATCACCTTCACCATAGCAAGCATCACCTTCACCATACCAAGCATCACCTTCACCATACCAAGCATCACCTTCACCATACCAAGCATCACCTTCACCATACCAAGCATCACCTTCACCATACCAAGCATCACCTTCACCATACCAAGCATCACCTTCCAAAAACCAAGCATCACCTTCACCATACCAAGCATCACCTTCACCATACCAAGCATCACCTTCACCATACCAAGCATCACCTTCACCATAGCAAGCATCACCTTCACCATAGCAAGCGTCACCTTCACCATAGCAAGCGTCACCTTCACCATAGCAAGCGTCACCTTCACCATAGCAAGCATCACCTTCACCATAGCAAGTATCACCTTCACCATAGCAAGCATCACCTTCACCATAGCAAGCATCACCTTCACCATAGCAAGCATCACCTTCACCATAGCAAGCATCACCTTCACCATAGCAAGCATCACCTTCACCATAGCAAGCATCACCTTCACCATAGCATCACCTTCACCGTAGCAAGCATCACCTTCACCGTAGCAAACATCACCTTCACCGTAGCAAGCATCACCTTCACCGTAGCAAGCATCACCTTCACCGTAGCAAGCATCACCTTCACCGTAGCAAGCATCACCTTCACCGTAGCAAGCATCACCTTCACCGTAGCAAGCATCACCTTCACCGTAGCAAGCATCACCTTCACAATAGCAAGCATCACCTTCACCGTAGCAAGCATCACCTTCACCGTAGCAAGCATCACCTTCACCGTAGCAAGCATCACCTTCACCATACCAAGCATCACTTCACCATACCAAGCATCACCTTCACCATACCAAGCATCACCTTCCAAAAACCAAGCATCACCTTCACCATACCAAGCATCACCTTCACCATACCAAGCATCACCTTCACCATACCAAGCATCACCTTCACCATAGCAAGCATCACCTTCACCATACCAAGCATCACCTTCACCATAGCAAGCATCACCTTCACCATACCAATCATCACCTTCACCATTGCAAGCATCACCTTCACCATACCAAGCATCACCTTCACCATACCAAGCATCAGCTTCACCATACCAAGCATCACCTTCACCATACCGAGCATCACCTTCACCATACCAAGCATCACCTTCACCATACCAAGCATCACCTTCACCATACCAAGCTTCACTTCACCATACCAAGCATCACCTTCACCATACCAAGCATCACCTTCCAAAAACCAAGCATCACCTTCACCATACCAAGCATCACCTTCACCATACCAAGCATCACCTTCACCATACCAAGCATCACCTTCACCATAGCAAGCATCACCTTCACCATAGCAAGCGTCACCTTCACAATAGCAAGCGTCACCTTCACCATAGCAAGCGTCACCTTCACCATAGCAAGCATCACCTTCACCATAGCAAGCATCACCTTCACCATAGCAAGCATCACCTTCACCATAGCAAGCATCACCTTCACCATAGCAAGCATCACCTTCACCATAGCAAGCATCACCTTCACCATAGCAAGCATCACCTTCACCATAGCAAGCATCACCTTCACCATAGCATCACCTTCACCATAGCATCACCTTCACCGTACCAAGCATCACCTTCACCGTAGCAAGCATCACCTTCACCGTAGCAAGCATCACCTTCACCGTAGCAAGCATCACCTTCACCGTAGCAAGCATCACCTTCACCGTAGCAAGCATCACCTTCACTGTAGCAAGCATCACCTTCACCGTAGCAAGCATCACCTTCACCGTGGCAAGCATCACCTTCACAATAGCAAGCATCACCTTCACCGTAGCAAGCATCACCTTCACCGTAGCAAGCGTCACCTTCACCGTAGCAAGCATCACCTTCAGCGTAGCAAGCACCACCTTCACCGTAGCAAGCATCACCTTCACCGTAGCAAGCATCACCTTCACCGTAGCAAGCATCCCCTTCACCGTAGCAGGCATCACCTTCACCATAGCAAGCATCACCTTCAACATAGCAAGCATCACCTTCACCATAGCAAGCATCACCTTCACCATAGCAAGCATCACCTTCACCATAGCAAGCATCACCTTCACCATAGCAAGCATCACCTTCACCATAGCAAGCATCACCTTCACCGTACCAAGCATCACCTTCACCGTACCAAGCATCACCTTCACCATAGCAAGCATCACCTCCACCATAGCAAGCATCACCTCCACCATAGCAAGCATCACCTTCACCATACCAAGCATCACCTTCACCATACCAAGCATCACCTTCACCATACCAAGCATCACCTTCACCATACCAAGCATCACCTTCACCATACCAAGCATCACCTTCACCATACCAAGCATCACCTTCACCATACCAAGCATCACCTTCACCATACCAAGCATCACCTTCACCATAGCAAGCATCACCTTCACCATACCAAGCATCACCTTCACCATAGCAAGCATCACCTTCACCATACCAAGCATCACCTTCACCATAGCAAGCATCATCTTCACCATACCAAGCATCACCTTCACCATAGCAAGCATCACCTTCACCATAGCAAGCATCACCTTCCATACCAGGCATCACCTTCACCATAGCAAGCATCACCTTGACCATACCAAGCATCACCTTCACCATAGCAAGCATCACGTTCACCATAGCAAGCATCACCTTCACCATAGCAAGCATCACCTTCACCATAGCAAGCATCACCTTCACCATAGCAAGCATCACCTTCACCATAGCAAGCATCACCTTCACCATAGCAAGCATCACCTTCACCATAGCAAGCATCACCTTCACCGTACCAAGTATCACCTTCACCGTACCAAGCATCACCTTCACCGTACCCAGCATCACCTTCACCATACCAAGCATCACCTTCACCGTACCAAGCATCACCTTCACCATACCAAGCATCACCTTCACCATACCGAGCATCACCTTCACCATAGCAAGCATCACCTTCACCATACCAAGCATCACCTTCACCATAGCAAGCATCACCTTCACCATACCAATCATCACCTTCACCATTGCAAGCATCACCTTCACCATACCAAGCATCACCTTCACCATAGCAAGCATCACCTTCACCATAGCAAGCATCACCTTCACCACACCAAGCATCACCTTCACCATAAAAAGCATCACCTTCACCATACCAAGTATCACCTTCACCATACCAAGTATCACCTTCAGCATACCAAGCATCACCTTCACCATAGCAAGCATCACCTTCACCATAGCAAGCATCACCTCCAGCATAGCAAGCATCACCTTCACCATAGCAAGCATCACCTTCACCATAGCAAGCATCACCTTCACCATAGCAAGCATCACCTTCACCATAGCAAGCATCACCTTCACCATAGCAAGCATAACCTTCACCATAGCAAGCATCACCTTCACCATAGCAAGCATCACCTCCACAATAGCAAGCATCACCTTCACCATAGCAAGCATCACCTTCACCATAGAAAGCATCACCTTCACCATAGCAAGCATCACCTTCACCATAGCAAGCATCACCTTCACCATAGCAAGCATCACCTTCACCATAGCAAGCATCACCTTCACCATAGCAAGCATCACCTTCACCATAGCAAGCATCACCTTCACCATAACAAGCATCACCTTCACCATAGCAAGCATCACCTTCACCATAGCAAGCATCACCTTCACCATAGCAAGCATCACCTTCACCATACCAAGCATCACCTTCCAAAAACCAAGCATCACCTTCACCATAGCAAGCATCACCTTCACCATAGAAAGCATCACCTTCACCATAGCAAGCATCACCTTCACCATAGCAAGCATCACCTCCACCATAGCAAGCATCACCTTCACCATAGCAAGAATCACCTTCAACATACCAAGCATCGCCTTCACCATAGCAAGCATCGCCTTCACCATAGCAATCATCGCCTTCACCATAGCAAGCATCACCTTCACCATAGCAAGCATCACCTTCACCATAGCAAGCATCACCTTCACCATAGCAAGCATCACCTTCACCATAGCAAGCATCACCTTCACCATAGCAAGCATCACCTTCACCATAGCAAGCATCACCTTCACCATAGCAAGCATCACCTTCACCATAACAAGCATCACCTTCACCATAGCAAGCATCACCTTCACCATAGCAAGCATCACCTTCACCATAGCAAGCATCACCTTCACCATACCAAGCATCACCTTCACCATACCAAGCATCACCTTCACCATACCAAGCATCACCTTCCAAAAACCAAGCATCACCTTCACCATACCAAGCATCACCTTCACCATACCAAGCATCACCTTCACCATACCAAGCATCACCTTCACCATAGCAAGCATCACCTTCACCATAGCAAGCGTCACCTTCACCATAGCAAGCGTCACCATAGCAAGCGTCACCTTCACCATAGCAAGCATCACCTTCACCATAGCAAGCGTCACCTTCACCATAGCAAGCGTCACCATAGCAAGCGTCACCTTCACCATAGCAAGCATCACCTTCACCATAGCAAGCATCACCTTCACCATAGCAAGCATCACCTTCACCATAGCAAGCATCACCTTCACCATAGCATCACCTTCACCGTAGCAAGCATCACCTTCACCGTAGCAAGCATCACCTTCACCGTAGCAAGCATCACCTTCACCGTAGCATGCATCACCTTCACCGTAGCAAGCATCACCTTCACCGTAGCAAGCATCACCTTCACCGTAGCAAGCATCACCTTCACCGTAGCAAGCATCACCTTCACCGTAGCAAGCATCACCTTCACAATAGCAAGCATCACCTTCACCGTAGCAAGCATCACCTTCACCGTAGCAAGCATCACCTTCACCGTAGCAAGCATCACCTTCACCGTAGCAAGCATCACCTTCACCGTAGCAAGCATCACCTTCACCGTAGCAAGCATCACCTTCACTGTAGCAAGCATCACCTTCACCGTAGCAAGCATCACCTTCACCATAGCAAGCATCACCTTCACCATAGCAAGCATCACCTTGACCGTACCAAGCATCACCTTCACCATAGCAAGCATCACGTTCACCATAGCAAGCATCACCTTCACCATAGCAAGCATCACCTTCACCATAGCAAGCATCACCTTCACCATAGCAAGCATCACCTTCACCATAGCAAGCATCACCTTCACCATAGCAAGCATCACCTTCACCATAGCAAGCATCACCTTCACCATAGCAAGCATCACCTTCACCATAGCAAGCATCACCTTCACCATAGCAAGCATCACCTTCACCATAGCAAGCATCACCTTCACCGTACCAAGCATCACCTTCACCGTACCAAGTATCACCTTCACCGTACCAAGTATCACCTTCACCGTACCAAGCATCACCTTCACCGTACCAAGCATCACCTTCACCGTACCAAGTATCACCTTCACCGTACCAAGTATCACCTTCACCGTACTAAGTATCACCTTCACCGTACCAAGTATCACCTTCACAATACCAAGTATCACCTTCACCATACCAAGTATCACCTTCACCATACCAAGTATCACCTTCACTATACCAAGTATCACCTTCACCATACCAAGTATCACCTTCACCATACCAAGCATCACCTTCACCATACCAAGCATCACCTTCAACATACCAAGCATCACCTTCAACATACCAAGTATCACCTTCAACATACCAAGCATCACCTTCACCATACCAAGCATCACCTTCACCATACCAAGCATCACCTTCACCATACCAAGCATCACCTTCACCATACCAAGCATCACCTTCACCATACCAAGCATCACCTTCACCATACCAAGCATCACCTTCACCATACCAAGCATCACCTTCACCATACCAAGCATCACCTTCACCATACCAAGCATCACCTTCACCATACCAAGCATCACCTTCAACATACCGAGCATCACCTTTACCATACCGAGCATCACCTTCACCATACCGAGCATCACCTTCACCATACCAAGCATCACCTTCACCATACCGAGCATCACCTTCACCATACCGAGCATCACCTTCACCATAGCGAGCATCACCTTCACCATAGCAAGCATCACCTTCACCATAGCAAGCATCACCTCCACCATAGCAAGCATCACCTTCACCATAGCAAGCATCACCTTCACCATAGCAAGCATCACCTTCACCATAGCAAGCATCACCTCCACCATAGCAAGCATCACCTCCACCATAGCAAGCATCACCTTCACCATACCAAGTATCACCTTCACCATACCAAGTATCACCTTCGCCATACCAAGTATCACCTTCGCCATACCAAGTATCACCTTCGCCATACCAAGCATCACCTTCAACATACCAAGCATCACCTTCACCATACCAAGCATCACCTTCACCATACCAAGCATCACCTTCACCATACGAAGCATCACCTTCACCATACCAAGCAGCACCTTCACCATACCAAGCATCACCTTCACCATACCAAGCATCACCTTCACCATACCAAGCATCACCTTCACCATACCAAGTATCACCTTCACCATACCAAGCATCACCTTCACCATACCAAGCATCACCTTCACCATACCAAGCATCACCTTCACCATACCAAGCAACACCTTCACCATACCAAGCATCACCTTCACCATACCAAGCAACACCTTCACCATACCAAGCATCACCTTCACCATACCAAGCAACACCTTCACCATACCAAGCAACACCTTCACCATGCCAAGCATCACCTTCACCACAGCAAGCATCACCTTCACCATAGCAAGCATCACCTTCACCATAGCAAGCATCACCTTCACCATAGCAAGCATCACCTTCACCATAGCAAGCATCACCTTCACCATAGCAAGCATCACCTTCACCATAGCAAGCATCACCTTCACCATAGCAAGCATCACCTTCACCATAGCAAGCATCACCTTCACCATAGCAAGCATCACCTTCACCGTACCAAGTATCACCTTCACCGTACCAAGCATCACCTTCACCGTACCAAGCATCACCTTCACCATACCAAGCATCACCTTCACCGTACCAAGCATCACCTTCACCATACCAAGCATCACCTTCACCATACCGAGCATCACCTTCACCATACCGAGCATCACCTTCACCATAGCAAGCATCACCTTCACCATAGCAAGCATCACCTTCACCATACCAAGCATCATCTTCACCATA
The DNA here is from genome assembly GCF_055824585.1 of Amblyomma mixtum. Taxonomy (NCBI): domain Eukaryota; kingdom Metazoa; phylum Arthropoda; class Arachnida; order Ixodida; family Ixodidae; genus Amblyomma; species Amblyomma mixtum. The sequence continues at coordinate 320,263,798 of NC_143014.1, forward strand.
GCAAGCATCACCTTCACCATAGCAAGCATCACCTTCACCATACCAAGCATCACCTTCACAATAGCAAGCATCACCTTCACCATAGCAAGCATCACCTTCCATACCAAGCATCACCTTCACCATAGCAAGCATCACCTTGACCATACCCAGCATCACCTTCACCATAGCAAGCATCACGTTCACCATAGCAAGCATCACCTTCACCATAGCAAGCATCACCTTCACCATAGCAAGCATCACCTTCACCATAGCAAGCATCACCTTCACCATAGCAAGCATCACCTTCACCATAGCAAGCATCACCTTCACCATAGCAAGCATCACCTTCACCATAGCAAGCATCACCTTCACCATAGCAAGCATCACCTTCACCGTACCAAGGATCACCTTCACCGTACCAAGCATCACCTTCACCGTACCAAGCATCACCTTCATCGTACCAAGCATCACCTTCACCGTACCAAGTATCACCTTCACCGTACCAAGTATCACCTTCACCGTACCAAGTATCACCTTCACCGTACCAAGTATCACCTTCACTGTACCAAGTATCACCTTCACCATACCAAGTATCACCTTCACCATACCAAGTATCACCTTCACCATACCAAGTATCACCTTCACCATACCAAATATCACCTTCACCATACCAAGTATCACCTTCACCATACCAAGTATCACCTTCACCATACCAAGCATCACCTTCACCATACCAAGCATCACCTTCAACATACCAAGCATCACCTTCAACATACCAAGCATCACCTTCACCATAGCAAGCATCGCCTTCACCATAGCAAGCATCGCCTTCACCATAGCAATCATCGCCTTCACCATAGCAAGCATCACCTTCACCATAGCAAGCATCACCTTCACCATAGCAAGCATCACCTTCACCATAGCAAGCATCTCCTTCACCATAGCAAGCATCACCTTCACCATAGCAAGCATCACCTTCACCATAGCAAGCATCACCTTCACAATAGCAAGCATCACCTTCACCATAGCAAGCATCACCTTCACCATAGCAAGCATCACCTTCACCATAGCAAGCATCACCTTCACCATAGCAAGCATCACCTTCACCATAGCAAGCATCACCTTCACCATAGCAAGCATCACCTTCACCATAGCAAGCATCACCTTCACCGTACCAAGTATCACCTTCACCGTACCAAGCATCACCTTCACCGTACCAAGCATCACCTTCACCATACCAAGCATCACCTTCACCGTACCAAGCATCACCTTCACCATACCAAGCATCACCTTCACCATACCGAGCATCACCTTCACCATACCGAGCATCACCTTCACCATAGCAAGCATCACCTTCACCATAGCAAGCATCACCTTCACCATACCAAGCATCATCTTCACCATAGCAAGCATCACCTTCACCATAGCAAGCATCACCTTCACCATACCAAGCATCACCTTCACAATAGCAAGCATCACCTTCTCCATAGCAAGCATCACCTTCCATACCAAGCATCACCTTCACCATAGCAAGCATCACCTTGACCATACCCAGCATCACCTTCACCATAGCAAGCATCACGTTCACCATAGCAAGCATCACCTTCACCATAGCAAGCATCACCTTCACCATAGCAAGCATCACCTTCACCATAGCAAGCATCACCTTCACCATAGCAAGCATCACCTTCACCATAGCAAGCATCACCTTCACCATAGAAAGCATCACCTTCACCATAGCAAGCATCACCTTCACCATAGCAAGCATCACCTTCACCGTACCAAGGATCACCTTCACCGTACCAAGCATCACCTTCACCGTACCAAGCATCACCTTCATCGTACCAAGCATCACCTTCACCGTACCAAGTATCACCTTCACCGTACCAAGTATCACCTTCACCGTACCAAGTATCACCTTCACTGTACCAAGTATCACCTTCACCATACCAAGTATCACCTTCACCATACCAAGTATCACCTTCACCATACCAAGTATCACCTTCACCATACCAAATATCACCTTCACCATACCAAGTATCACCTTCACCATACCAAGTATCACCTTCATCATACCAAGTATCACCTTCACCATACCAAGCATCACCTTCACCATACCAACCATCACCTTCAACATACCAAGTATCACCTTCAACATACCAAGCATCACCTTCACCATAGCAAGCATCGCCTTCACCATAGCAATCATCGCCTTCACCATAGCAAGCATCGCCTTCACCATAGCAAGCATCACCTTCACCATAGCAAGCATCACCTTCACCATAGCAAGCATCTCCTTCACCATAGCAAGCATCACCTTCACCATAGCAAGCATCACCTTCACCATAGCAAGCATCACCTTCACCATAGCATCACCTTCACCGTAGCAAGCATCACCTTCACCGTAGCAAGCATCACCTTCACCGTAGCAAGCATCACCTTCACCGTAGCATGCATCACCTTCACCGTAGCAAGCATCACCTTCACCGTAGCAAGCATCACCTTCACCGTAGCAAGCATCACCTTCACCGTAGCAAGCATCACCTTCACCGTAGCAAGCATCACCTTCACCGTAGCAAGCATCACCTTCACTGTAGCAAGCATCACCTTCACCGTAGCAAGCATCACCTTCACCATAGCAAGCATCACCTTCACCATAGCAAGCATCACCTTGACCGTACCAAGCATCACCTTCACCATAGCAAGCATCACGTTCACCATAGCAAGCATCACCTTCACCATAGCAAGCATCACCTTCACCATAGCAAGCATCACCTTCACCATAGCAAGCATCACCTTCACCATAGCAAGCATCACCTTCACCATAGCAAGCATCACCTTCACCATAGCAAGCATCACCTTCACCATAGCAAGCATCACCTTCACCATAGCAAGCATCACCTTCACCATAGCAAGCATCACCTTCACCATAGCAAGCATCACCTTCACCGTACCAAGCATCACCTTCACCGTACCAAGTATCACCTTCACCGTACCAAGTATCACCTTCACCGTACCAAGCATCACCTTCACCGTACCAAGCATCACCTTCACCGTACCAAGTATCACCTTCACCGTACCAAGTATCACCTTCACCGTACCAAGTATCACCTTCACCGTACTAAGTATCACCTTCACCGTACCAAGTATCACCTTCACAATACCAAGTATCACCTTCACCATACCAAGTATCACCTTCACCATACCAAGTATCACCTTCACTATACCAAGTATCACCTTCACCATACCAAGTATCACCTTCACCATACCAAGCATCACCTTCACCATACCAAGCATCACCTTCAACATACCAAGCATCACCTTCAACATACCAAGTATCACCTTCAACATACCAAGCATCACCTTCACCATACCAAGCATCACCTTCACCATACCAAGCATCACCTTCACCATACCAAGCATCACCTTCACCATACCAAGCATCACCTTCACCATACCAAGCATCACCTTCACCATACCAAGCATCACCTTCACCATACCAAGCATCACCTTCACCATACCAAGCATCACCTTCACCATACCAAGCATCACCTTCACCATACCAAGCATCACCTTCACCATACCAAGCATCACCTTCAACATACCAAGCATCACCTTTACCATACCGAGCATCACCTTCACCATACCGAGCATCACCTTCACCATACCAAGCATCACCTTCACCATACCGAGCATCACCTTCACCATACCGAGCATCACCTTCACCATAGCGAGCATCACCTTCACCATAGCAAGCATCACCTTCACCATAGAAAGCATAACCTCCACCATAGCAAGCATCACCTTCACCATAGCAAGCATCACCTTCACCATAGCAAGCATCACCTTCACCATAGCAAGCATCACCTTCACCATAGCAAGCATCACCTCCACCATAGCAAGCATCACCTTCACCATACCAAGTATCACCTTCACCATACCAAGTATCACCTTCACCATACCAAGTATCACCTTCGCCATACCAAGTATCACCTTCGCCATACCAAGCATCACCTTAACCATACCAAGCATCACCTTCAACATACCAAGCATCACCTTCACCATACCAAGCATCACCTTCACCATACCAAGCATCACCTTCACCATACGAAGCATCACCTTCACCATACCAAGCAGCACCTTCACCATACCAAGCATCACCTTCACCATACCAAGCATCACCTTCACCATACCAAGCATCACCTTCACCATACCAAGCATCACCTTCACCATACCAAGTATCACCTTCACCATACCAAGCATCACCTTCGCCATACCAAGCATCACCTTCACCATACCAAGCATCACCTTCACCATACCAAGCAACACCTTCACCATACCAAGCATCACCTTCACCATACCAAGCAACACCTTCACCATACCAAGCATCACCTTCACCATACCAAGCAACACCTTCACCATACCAAGCAACACCTTCACCATGCCAAGCATCACCTTCACCACAGCAAGCATCACCTTCACCATAGCAAGCATCACCTTCACCATAGCAAGCATCACCTTCACCATAGCAAGCATCACCTTCACCATAGCAAGCATCACCTTCACCATAGCAAGCATCACCTTCACCATAGCAAGCATCACCTTCACCATAGCAAGCATCACCTTCACCATAGCAAGCATCACCTTCACCGTACCAAGTATCACCTTCACCGTACCAAGCATCACCTTCACCGTACCAAGCATCACCTTCACCATACCAAGCATCACCTTCGCCGTACCAAGCATCACCTTCACCATACCAAGCATCACCTTCACCATACCGAGCATCACCTTCACCATACCGAGCATCACCTTCACCATAGCAAGCATCACCTTCACCATAGCAAGCATCACCTTCACCATACCAAGCATCATCTTCACCATAGCAAGCATCACCTTCACCATAGCAAGCATCACCTTCACCATACCAAGCATCACCTTCACAATAGCAAGCATCACCTTCACCATAGCAAGCATCACCTTCCATACCAAGCATCACCTTCACCATAGCAAGCATCACCTTGACCATACCCAGCATCACCTTCACCATAGCAAGCATCACGTTCACCATAGCAAGCATCACCTTCACCATAGCAAGCATCACCTTCACCATAGCAAGCATCACCTTCACCATAGCAACCATCACCTTCACCATAGCAAGCATCACCTTCACCATAGCAAGCATCACCTTCACCATAGCAAGCATCACCTTCACCATAGCAAGCATCACCTTCACCATAGCAAGCATCACCTTCACCGTACCAAGGATCACCTTCACCGTACCAAGCATCACCTTCACCGTACCAAGCATCACCTTCATCGTACCAAGCATCACCTTCACCGTACCAAGTATCACCTTCACCGTACCAAGTATCACCTTCACCGTACCAAGTATCACCTTCACCGTACCAAGTATCACCTTCACTGTACCAAGTATCACCTTCACCATACCAAGTATCACCTTCACCATACCAAGTATCACCTTCACCATACCAAGTATCACCTTCACCATACCAAATATCACCTTCACCATACCAAGTATCACCTTCACCATACCAAGTATCACCTTCACCATACCAAGTATCACCTTCACCATACCAAGCATCACCTTCACCATACCAAGCATCACCTTCAACATACCAAGTATCACCTTCAACATACCAAGCATCACCTTCACCATAGCAAGCATCGCCTTCACCATAGCAAGCATCGCCTTCACCATAGCAATCATCGCCTTCACCATAGCAAGCATCACCTTCACCATAGCAAGCATCACCTTCACCATAGCAAGTACACCTTCACCATAGCAAGCATCTCCTTCACCATAGCAAGCATCACCTTCACCATAGCAAGCATCACCTTCACCATAGCAAGCATCACCTTCACAATAGCAAGCATCACCTTCACCATAGCAAGCATCACCTTCACCATAGCAAGCATCACCTTCACCATAGCAAGCATCACCTTCACCATAGCAAGCATCACCTTCACCATAGCAAGCATCACCTTCACCATAGCAAGCATCACCTTCACCATAGCAAGCATCACCTTCACCGTACCAAGTATCACCTTCACCGTACCAAGCATCACCTTCACCGTACCAAGCATCACCTTCACCATACCAAGCATCACCTTCACCGTACCAAGCATCACCTTCACCATACCAAGCATCACCTTCACCATACCGAGCATCACCTTCACCATACCGAGCATCACCTTCACCATAGCAAGCATCACCTTCACCATAGCAAGCATCACCTTCACCATACCAAGCATCATCTTCACCATAGCAAGCATCACCTTCACCATAGCAAGCATCACCTTCACCATACCAAGCATCACCTTCACAATAGCAAGCATCACCTTCTCCATAGCAAGCATCACCTTCCATACCAAGCATCACCTTCACCATAGCAAGCATCACCTTGACCATACCCAGCATCACCTTCACCATAGCAAGCATCACGTTCACCATAGCAAGCATCACCTTCACCATAGCAAGCATCACCTTCACCATAGCAAGCATCACCTTCACCATAGCAAGCATCACCTTCACCATAGCAAGCATCACCTTCACCATAGAAAGCATCACCTTCACCATAGCAAGCATCACCTTCACCATAGCAAGCATCACCTTCACCGTACCAAGGATCACCTTCACCGTACCAAGCATCACCTTCACCGTACCAAGCATCACCTTCATCGTACCAAGCATCACCTTCACCGTACCAAGTATCACCTTCACCGTACCAAGTATCACCTTCACCGTACCAAGTATCACCTTCACTGTACCAAGTATCACCTTCACCATACCAAGTATCACCTTCACCATACCAAGTATCACCTTCACCATACCAAGTATCACCTTCACCATACCAAATATCACCTTCACCATACCAAGTATCACCTTCACCATACCAAGTATCACCTTCATCATACCAAGTATCACCTTCACCATACCAAGCATCACCTTCACCATACTAAGCATCACCTTCAACATACCAAGTATCACCTTCAACATACCAAGCATCACCTTCACCATAGCAAGCATCGCCTTCACCATAGCAATCATCGCCTTCACCATAGCAAGCATCGCCTTCACCATAGCAAGCATCACCTTCACCATAGCAAGCATCACCTTCACCATAGCAAGCATCTCCTTCACCATAGCAAGCATCACCTTCACCATAGCAAGCATCACCTTCACCATAGCAAGCATCACCTTCACAATAGCAAGCATCACCTTCACCATAGCAAGCATCACCTTCACCATAGCAAGCATCACCTTCACCATAGCAAGCATCACCTTCACCATAGCAAGCATCACCTTCACCATAGCAAGCATCACCTTCACCATAGCAAGCATCACCTTCACCATAACAAGCGTCACCTTCACCATAGCAAGCATCACCTTCACCATAGCAAGCATCACCTTCACCATAGCAAGCATCACCTTCACCATACCAAGCATCACCTTCACCATACCAAGCATCACCTTCACCATACCAAGCATCACCTTCACCATACCAAGCATCACCTTCACCATACCAAGCATCACCTTCCAAAAACCAAGCATCACCTTCACCGTAGCAAGCATCACCTTCACCATAGCAAACATAACCTTCCATACCAAGCATCACCTTCACCATAGCAAGCATCACCTTCACCATAGCAAGCATCACCTTGACCATAGCAAGCATCACCTTCACCATAGCAAGCATCACCTTCACCATAGCAAGCATCACCTTCACCATAGCAAGCATCACCTTCACCATAGCAAGCATCACCTTCACCATAGCAAGCATCACCTTCACAATAGCAAGCATCACCTTCACCGTACCAGGCATCACCTTCACCGTACCAAGGATCACCTTCACCGTACCAAGCATCACCTTCACCGTACCAAGCATCACCTTCACCGTACCAAGCATCACCTTCACCGTACCAAGCATCACCTTCACCGTACCAAGTATCACCTTCACCGTACCAAGTATCACCTTCACCGTACCAAGTATCACCTTCACCGTACCAAGCATCACCTTCACCATACCAAGCATCACCTTCACCATACCAAGCATCACCTTCACCATACCAAGCATCACCTTCACCATACCAAGCATCACCTTCACCATACCAAGCATCACCTTCACCATACCAAGCATCACCTTCACCATACCAAGCATCACCTTCACCATAGCAAGCATGACCTTCACCATACCAAGCATCACCTTCACCATAGCAAGCATCACCTTCACCATACCAAGCATCACCTTCACCATAGCAAGCATCACCTTCACCATAGCAAGCATCACCTTCCATACCAAGCATCACCTTCACCATAGCAAGCATCACCTTGACCATACCAAGCATCACCTTCACCATAGCAAGCATCACGTTCACCATAGCAAGCATCACCTTCACCATAGCAAGCATCACCTTCACAATAGCAAGCATCACCTTCACCATAGCAAGCATCACCTTCACCATAGCAAGCATCACCTTCACCATAGCAAGCATCACCTTCACCATAGCAAGCATCACCTTCACCATAGCAAGCATCACCTTCACCATAGCAAGCATCACCTTCACCATAGCAAGCATCACCTTCACCATAGCAAGCATCACCTTCACCGTACCAAGCATCACCTTCACCATAGCAAGCATCACCTTCACCATAGCAAGCATCACCTTCACCATAGCAAGCGTCACCTTCGCCATAGCAAGCGTCACCATAGCAAGCGTCACCTTCACCATACCAAGCATCACCTTCACCATACCAAGCATCACCTTCACCATACCCCATAGCAAGCATCGCCTTCACCATAGCAATCATCGCCTTCACCATAGCAAGCATCACCTTCACCATAGCAAGCATCACCTTCACCATAGCAAGCATCACCTTCACCATAACAAGCATCTCCTTCACCATAGCAAGCATCACCTTCACCATAGCAAGCATCACCTTCACCATAGCAAGCATCACCTTCACCATAGCAAGCATCACCTTCACCATAGCAAGCATCACCTTCACCATAGCAAGCATCACCTTCACCATAGCAAGCATCACCTTCACCATAGCAAGCATCACCTTCACCATAGCAAGCATCACCTTCACCATAGCAAGCATCACCTTCACCATAACAAGCATCACCTTCACCATAGCAAGCATCACCTTCACCATAGCAAGCATCACCTTCACCATAGCAAGCGTCACCTTCGCCATAGCAAGCGTCACCATAGCAAGCGTCACCTTCACCATAGCAAGCATCACCTTCACCATAGCAAGCATCACCTTCACCATAGCAAGCATCACCTTCACCATAGCAAGCATCACCTTCACCATAGCATCACCTTCACCGTAGCAAGCATCACCTTCACCGTAGCAAGCATCACCTTCACCGTAGCAAGCATCACCTTCACCGTAGCAAGCATCACCTTCACCGTAGCAAGCATCACCTTCACCGTAGCAAGCATCACCTTCACCGTAGCAAGCATCACCTTCACCGTAGCAAGCATCACCTTCACAATAGCAAGCATCACCTTCACCGTAGCAAGCATCACCTTCACCGTAGCAAGCATCACCTTCACCGTAGCAAGCATCACCTTCACCGTAGCAAGCATCACCTTCACCGTAGCAAGCATCACCTTCACCGTAGCAAGCATCACCTTCACCGTAGCAAGCATCACCTTCACCATAGCAAGCATCACCTTGACCGTACCAAGCATCACCTTGACCGTACCAAGCATCACCTTCACCATAGCAAGCATCACGTTCACCATAGCAAGCATCACCTTCACCATAGCAAGCATCACCTTCACCATAGCAAGCATCACCTTCACCATAGCAAGCATCACCTTCACCATAGCAAGCATCACCTTCGCCATAGCAAGCATCACCTTCACCATAGCAAGCATCACCTTCACCATAGCAAGCATCACCTTCACCATAGCAAGCATCACCTTCACCGTACCAAGCATCACCTTCACCGTACCAAGCATCACCTTCACCGTACCAAGCATCACCTTCACCGTACCAAGTATCACCTTCACCGTACCAAGTATCACCTTCACCGTACCAAGCATCACCTTCACCGTACCAAGCATCACCTTCACCGTACCAAGTATCACCTTCACCGTACCAAGTATCACCTTCACCGTACTAAGTATCACCTTCACCGTACCAAGTATCACCTTCACAATACCAAGTATCACCTTCACCATACCAAGTATCACCTTCACAATACCAAGTATCACCTTCACTATACCAAGTATCACCTTCACCATACCAAGTATCACCTTCACCATACCAAGCATCACCTTCACCATACCAAGCATCACCTTCAACATACCAAGCATCACCTTCAACATACCAAGTATCACCTTCAACATACCAAGCATCACCTTCACCATACCAAGCATCACCTTCACCATACCAAGCATCACCTTCACCATACCAAGCATCACCTTCACCATACCAAGCATCACCTTCACCATACCAAGCATCACCTTCACCATACCAAGCATCACCTTCACCATACCAAGCATCACCTTCACCATACCAAGCATCACCTTCACCATACCAAGCATCACCTTCAACATACCGAGCATCACCTTCACCATACCGAGCATCACCTTCACCATACCGAGCATCACCTTCACCATACCGAGCATCACCTTCACCATACCGAGCATCACCTTCACCATACCGAGCATCACCTTCACCATAGCGAGCATCACCTTCACCATAGCAAGCATCACCTTCACCATAGCAAGCATCACCTTCACCATAGCAAGCATCACCTTCACCATAGCAAGCATCACCTTCACCATAGCAAGCATCACCTCCACCATAGCAAGCATCACCTTCACCATACCAAGTATCACCTTCACCATACAAAGTATCACCTTCACCATACCAAGTATCACCTTCACCATACCAAGTATCACCTTCACCATACCAAGCATCACCTTAACCATACCAAGCATCACCTTCAACATACCAAGCATCACCTTCACCATACCAAGCATCACCTTCACCATACCAAGCATCACCTTCACCATACCAAGCAGCACCTTCACCATACCAAGCATCACCTTCACCATACCATGCATCACCTTCACCATACCAAGCATCATCTTCACCATACCAAGCATCACCTTCACAATAGCAAGCATCACCTTCACCATAGCAAGCATCACCTTCACCATAGCAAGCATCACCTTCACCATAGCAAGCATCACCTTCACCGTACCAAGCATCACCTTCACCGTACCAAGCATTACCTTCACCGTACCAAGGATCACCTTCACCGTACCAAGCATCGCCTTCACCGTACCAAGCATCACCTTCACCGTACCAAGCATCACCTTCACTGTACCAAGTATCACCTTCACCGTACCAAGTATCACCTTCACCGTACCAAGTATCACCTTCACCGTACCAAGTATCACCTTCACCGTACCAAGTATCACCTTCACCATACCAAGTATCACCTTCACCATACCAATTATCACCTTCACCATACCAAGTATCACCTTCACCATACCAAATATCACCTTCACCATACCAAGTATCACCTTCACCATACCAAGTATCACCTTCACCATACCAAGCATCACCTTCACCATACCAAGCATCACCTTCACCATACCAAGCATCACCTTCAACATACCAAGAATCACCTTCAACATACCAAGCATCGCCTTCACCATAGCAAGCATCGCCTTCACCATAGCAATCATCGCCTTCACCATAGCAAGCATCACCTTCACCATAGCAAGCATCACCTTCACCATAGCAAGCATCACCTTCACCATAGCAAGCATCTCCTTCACCATAGCAAGCATCACCTTCACCATAGCAAGCATCACCTTCACCATAGCAAGCATCACCTTCACCATAGCAAGCATCACCTTCACCATAGCAAGCATCACCTTCACCATAGCAAGCATCACCTTCACCATAGCAAGCATCACCTTCACCATAGCAAGCATCACCTTCACCATAGCAAGCATCACCTTCACCATAACAAGCATCACCTTCACCATAGCAAGCATCACCTTCACCATAGCAAGCATCACCTTCACCATACCAAGCATCACCTTCACCATACCAAGCATCACCTTCCAAAAACCAAGCATCACCTTCACCATACCAAGCATCACCTTCACCATACCAAGCATCACCTTCACCATACCAAGCATCACCTTCACCATAGCAAGCGTCACCTTCACCATAGCAAGCGTCACCATAGCAAGCGTCACCTTCACCATAGCAAGCATCACCTTCACCATAGCAAGCATCACCTTCACCATAGCAAGCATCACCTTCACCATAGCAAGCATCACCTTCACCATAGCAAGCATCACCTTCACCATAGCATCACCTTCACCGTAGCAAGCATCACCTTCACCGTAGCAAGCATCACCTTCACCGTAGCAAGCATCACCTTCACCGTAGCATGCATCACCTTCACCGTAGAAAGCATCACCTTCACCGTAGCAAGCATCACCTTCACCGTAGCAAGCATCACCTTCACCGTAGTTAGCATCACCTTCACCGTAGCAAGCATCACCTTCACAATAGCAAGCATCACCTTCACCGTAGCAAGCATCACCTTCACCGTAGCAAGCATCACCTTCACCGTAGCAAGCATCACCTTCACCGTAGCAAGCATCACCTTCACCGTAGCAAGCATCACCTTCACCGTAGCAAGCATCACCTTCACTGTAGCAAGCATCACCTTCACCGTAGCAAGCATCACCTTCACCATAGGAAGCATCACCTTCACCATAGCAAGCATCACCTTGACCGTACCAAGCATCACCTTCACCATAGCAAGCATCACGTTCACCATAGCAAGCATCACCTTCACCATAGCAAGCATCACCTTCACCATAGCAAGCATCACCTTCACCATAGCAAGCATCACCTTCACCATAGCAAGCATCACCTTCACCATAGCAAGCATCACCTTCACCATAGCAAGCATCACCTTCACCGTACCAAGCATCACCTTCACCGTACCAAGTATCACCTTCACCGTACCAAGTATCACCTTCACTGTACCAAGCATCACCTTCACCGTACCAAGCATCACCTTCACCGTACCAAGTATCACCTTCACCGTACCAAGTATCACCTTCACCGTACCAAGTATCACCTTCACCGTACTAAGTATCACCTTCACCGTACCAAGTATCACCTTCACAATACCAAGTATCACCTTCACCATACCAAGTATCACCTTCACCATACCAAGTATCACCTTCACTATACCAAGTATCACCTTCACCATACCAAGTATCACCTTCACCATACCAAGCATCACCTTCACCATACCAAGCATCACCTTCAACATACCAAGCATCACCTTCAACATACCAAGTATCACCTTCAACATACCAAGCATCACCTTCACCATACCAAGCATCACCTTCACCATACCAAGCATCACCTTCACGGGTTACCAAGCATCACCTTCACCATACCAAGCATCACCTTCACCATACCAAGCATCACCTTCACCATACTAAGCATCACCTTCACCATAGCAAGCATCACCTTCACCATACCAAGCATCACCTTCACCATAGCAAGCATCACCTTCACCATAGCAAGCATCACCTTCCATACCAAGCATCACCTTCACCATAGCAAGCATCACCTTGACCATACCAAGCATCACCTTCACCATAGCAAGCATCACGTTCACCATAGCAAGCATCACCTTCACCATAGCAAGCATCACCTTCACAATAGCAAGCATCACCTTCACCATAGCAAGCATCACCTTCACCATAGCAAGCATCACCTTCACCATAGCAAGCATCACCTTCACCATAGCAAGCATCACCTTCACCATAGCAAGCATCACCTTCACCATAGCAAGCATCACCTTCACCATAGCAAGCATCACCTTCACCGTACCAAGCATCACCTTCACCATAGCAAGCATCACCTTCACCATAGCAAGCATCACCTTCACCATAGCAAGCGTCACCTTCGCCATAGCAAGCGTCACCATAGCAAGCGTCACCTTCACCATACCAAGCATCACCTTCACCATACCAAGAATCACCTTCACCATACCCCATAGCAAGCATCGCCTTCACCATAGCAATCATCGCCTTCACCATAGCAAGCATCACCTTCACCATAGCAAGCATCACCTTCACCATAGCAAGCATCACCTTCACCATAGCAAGCATCTCCTTCACCATAGCAAGCATCACCTTCACCATAGCAAGCATCACCTTCACCATAGCAAGCATCACCTTCACCATAGCAAGCATCACCTTCACCATAGCAAGCATCACCTTCACCATAGCAAGCATCACCTTCACCATAGCAAGCATCACCTTCACCATAGCAAGCATCACCTTCACCATAGCAAGCATCACCTTCACCATAGCAAGCATCACCTTCACCATAACAAGCATCACCTTCACCATAGCAAGCATCACCTTCACCATAGCAAGCATCACCTTCACCATAGCAAGCGTCACCTTCGCCATAGCAAGCGTCACCATAGCAAGCGTCACCTTCACCATAGCAAGCATCACCTTCACCATAGCAAGCATCACCTTCACCATAGCAAGCATCACCTTCACCATAGCAAGCATCACCTTCACCATAGCATCACCTTCACCGTAGCAAGCATCACCTTCACCGTAGCAAGCATCACCTTCACCGTAGCAAGCATCACCTTCACCGTAGCAAGCATCACCTTCACCGTAGCAAGCATCACCTTCACCGTAGCAAGCATCACCTTCACCGTAGCAAGCATCACCTTCACAATAGCAAGCATCACCTTCACCGTAGCAAGCATCACCTTCACCGTAGCAAGCATCACCTTCACCGTAGCAAGCATCACCTTCACCGTAGCAAGCATCACCTTCACCGTAGCAAGCATCACCTTCACCGTAGCAAGCATCACCTTCACCATAGCAAGCATCACCTTGACCGTACCAAGCATCACCTTGACCGTACCAAGCATCACCTTCACCATAGCAAGCATCACGTTCACCATAGCAAGCATCACCTTCACCATAGCAAGCATCACCTTCACCATAGCAAGCATCACCTTCACCATAGCAAGCATCACCTTCACCATAGCAAGCATCACCTTCGCCATAGCAAGCATCACCTTCACCATAGCAAGCATCACCTTCACCATAGCAAGCATCACCTTCACCATAGCAAGCATCACCTTCACCATAGCAAGCATCACCTTCACCGTACCAAGCATCACCTTCACCGTACCAAGCATCACCTTCACCGTACCAAGTATCACCTTCACCGTACCAAGTATCACCTTCACCGTACCAAGCATCACCTTCACCGTACCAAGCATCACCTTCACCGTACCAAGTATCACCTTCACCGTACCAAGTATCACCTTCACCGTACCAAGTATCACCTTCACCGTACTAAGTATCACCTTCACCGTACCAAGTATCACCTTCACAATACCAAGTATCACCTTCACCATACCAAGTATCACCTTCACCATACCAAGTATCACCTTCACTATACCAAGTATCACCTTCACCATACCAAGTATCACCTTCACCATACCAAGCATCACCTTCACCATACCAAGCATCACCTTCAACATACCAAGCATCACCTTCAACATACCAAGTATCACCTTCAACATACCAAGCATCACCTTCACCATACCAAGCATCACCTTCACCATACCAAGCATCACCTTCACCATACCAAGCATCACCTTCACCATACCAAGCATCACCTTCACCATACCAAGCATCACCTTCACCATACCAAGCATCACCTTCACCATACCAAGCATCACCTTCACCATACCAAGCATCACCTTCACCATACCAAGCATCACCTTCACCATACCAAGCATCACCTTCACCATACCAAGCATCACCTTCAACATACCGAGCATCACCTTCACCATACCGAGCATCACCTTCACCATACCGAGCATCACCTTCACCATACCGAGCATCACCTTCACCATACCGAGCATCACCTTCACCATACCGAGCATCACCTTCACCATAGCGAGCATCACCTTCACCATAGCAAGCATCACCTTCACCATAGCAAGCATCACCTTCACCATAGCAAGCATCACCTTCACCATAGCAAGCATCACCTTCACCATAGCAAGCATCACCTTCACCATAGCAAGCATCACCTCCACCATAGCAAGCATCACCTTCACCATACAAAGTATCACCTTCACCATACCAAGTATCACCTTCACCATACCAAGTATCACCTTCACCATACCAAGCATCACCTTAACCATACCAAGCATCACCTTCAACATACCAAGCATCACCTTCACCATACCAAGCATCACCTTCACCATACCAAGCATCACCTTCACCATACCAAGCAGCACCTTCACCATACCAAGCATCACCTTCACCATACCATGCATCACCTTCACCATACCAAGCATCATCTTCACCATACCAAGCATCACCTTCACAATAGCAAGCATCACCTTCACCATAGCAAGCATCACCTTCACCATAGCAAGCATCACCTTCACCATAGCAAGCATCACCTTCACCGTACCAAGCATCACCTTCACCGTACCAAGCATTACCTTCACCGTACCAAGGATCACCTTCACCGTACCAAGCATCGCCTTCACCGTACCAAGCATCACCTTCACCGTACCAAGCATCACCTTCACTGTACCAAGTATCACCTTCACCGTACCAAGTATCACCTTCACCGTACCAAGTATCACCTTCACCGTACCAAGTATCACCTTCACCGTACCAAGTATCACCTTCACCATACCAAGTATCACCTTCACCATACCAATTATCACCTTCACCATACCAAGTATCACCTTCACCATACCAAATATCACCTTCACCATACCAAGTATCACCTTCACCATACCAAGTATCACCTTCACCATACCAAGCATCACCTTCACCATACCAAGCATCACCTTCACCATACCAAGCATCACCTTCAACATACCAAGAATCACCTTCAACATACCAAGCATCGCCTTCACCATAGCAAGCATCGCCTTCACCATAGCAATCATCGCCTTCACCATAGCAAGCATCACCTTCACCATAGCAAGCATCACCTTCACCATAGCAAGCATCACCTTCACCATAGCAAGCATCTCCTTCACCATAGCAAGCATCACCTTCACCATAGCAAGCATCACCTTCACCATAGCAAGCATCACCTTCACCATAGCAAGCATCACCTTCACCATAGCAAGCATCACCTTCACCATAGCAAGCATCACCTTCACCATAGCAAGCATCACCTTCACCATAGCAAGCATCACCTTCACCATAGCAAGCATCACCTTCACCATAACAAGCATCACCTTCACCATAGCAAGCATCACCTTCACCATAGCAAGCATCACCTTCACCATACCAAGCATCACCTTCACCATACCAAGCATCACCTTCCAAAAACCAAGCATCACCTTCACCATACCAAGCATCACCTTCACCATACCAAGCATCACCTTCACCATACCAAGCATCACCTTCACCATAGCAAGCGTCACCTTCACCATAGCAAGCGTCACCATAGCAAGCGTCACCTTCACCATAGCAAGCATCACCTTCACCATAGCAAGCATCACCTTCACCATAGCAAGCATCACCTTCACCATAGCAAGCATCACCTTCACCATAGCAAGCATCACCTTCACCATAGCATCACCTTCACCGTAGCAAGCATCACCTTCACCGTAGCAAGCATCACCTTCACCGTAGCAAGCATCACCTTCACCGTAGCATGCATCACCTTCACCGTAGAAAGCATCACCTTCACCGTAGCAAGCATCACCTTCACCGTAGCAAGCATCACCTTCACCGTAGTTAGCATCACCTTCACCGTAGCAAGCATCACCTTCACAATAGCAAGCATCACCTTCACCGTAGCAAGCATCACCTTCACCGTAGCAAGCATCACCTTCACCGTAGCAAGCATCACCTTCACCGTAGCAAGCATCACCTTCACCGTAGCAAGCATCACCTTCACCGTAGCAAGCATCACCTTCACTGTAGCAAGCATCACCTTCACCGTAGCAAGCATCACCTTCACCATAGGAAGCATCACCTTCACCATAGCAAGCATCACCTTGACCGTACCAAGCATCACCTTCACCATAGCAAGCATCACGTTCACCATAGCAAGCATCACCTTCACCATAGCAAGCATCACCTTCACCATAGCAAGCATCACCTTCACCATAGCAAGCATCACCTTCACCATAGCAAGCATCACCTTCACCATAGCAAGCATCACCTTCACCATAGCAAGCATCACCTTCACCGTACCAAGCATCACCTTCACCGTACCAAGTATCACCTTCACCGTACCAAGTATCACCTTCACTGTACCAAGCATCACCTTCACCGTACCAAGCATCACCTTCACCGTACCAAGTATCACCTTCACCGTACCAAGTATCACCTTCACCGTACCAAGTA
The DNA here is from genome assembly GCF_055824585.1 of Amblyomma mixtum. Lineage (NCBI taxonomy): Eukaryota > Metazoa > Arthropoda > Arachnida > Ixodida > Ixodidae > Amblyomma > Amblyomma mixtum. The sequence goes on from NC_143014.1 coordinate 320,282,251, forward strand.
TCACCTTCACCGTACTAAGTATCACCTTCACCGTACCAAGTATCACCTTCACAATACCAAGTATCACCTTCACCATACCAAGTATCACCTTCACCATACCAAGTATCACCTTCACTATACCAAGTATCACCTTCACCATACCAAGTATCACCTTCACCATACCAAGCATCACCTTCACCATACCAAGCATCACCTTCAACATACCAAGCATCACCTTCAACATACCAAGTATCACCTTCAACATACCAAGCATCACCTTCACCATACCAAGCATCACCTTCACCATACCAAGCATCACCTTCACCATACCAAGCATCACCTTCACCATACCAAGCATCACCTTCACCATACCAAGCATCACCTTCACCATACTAAGCATCACCTTCACCATACCAAGCATCACCTTCACCATACCAAGCATCACCTTCACCATACCAAGCATCACCTTCACCATACCAAGCATCACCTTCAACATACCGAGCATCACCTTCACCATACCGAGCATCACCTTCACCATACCGAGCATCACCTTCACCATACCAAGCATCACCTTCACCATACCGAGCATCACCTTCACCATAGCGAGCATCACCTTCACCATAGCAAGCATCACCTTCACCATAGCAAGCATCACCTCCACCATAGCAAGCATCACCTTCACCATAGCAAGCATCACCTTCACCATAGCAAGCATCACCTTCACCATAGCAAGCATCACCTTCACCATAGCAAGCATCACCTCCACCATAGCAAGCATCACCTTCACCATACCAAGTATCACCTTCACCATACCAAGTATCACCTTCACCATAACAAGTATCACCTTCACCATACCAAGTATCACCTTCACCATACCAAGCATCACCTTAACCATACCAAGCATCACCTTCAACATACCAAGCATCACCTTCACCATACCAAGCATCACCTTCACCATACCAAGCATCACCTTCACCATACGAAGCATCACCTTCACCATACCAAGCAGCACCTTCACCATACCAAGCATCACCTTCACCATACCAAGCATCACCTTCACCATACCAAGCATCACCTTCACCATACCAAGCAACACCTTCACCATACCAAGCATCACCTTCACCATACCAAGCAACACCTTCACCATACCAAGCAACACCTTCACCATGCCAAGCATCACCTTCACCACAGCAAGCATCACCTTCACCATAGCAAGCATCACCTTCACCATAGCAAGCATCACCTTCACCATAGCAAGCATCACCTTCACCATAGCAAGCATCACCTTCACCATAGCAAGCATCACCTTCACCATAGCAAGCATCACCTTCACCATAGCAAGCATCACCTTCACCATACCGAGCATCACCTTCACCATACCGAGCATCACCTTCACCATACCAAGCATCACCTTCACCATACCGAGCATCACCTTCACCATACCAAGCATCACCTTCACCATAGCAAGCATCACCTCCACCATAGCAAGCATCACCTTCACCATAGCAAGCATCACCTTCACCATAGCAAGCATCACCTTCACCATAGCAAGCATCACCTTCACCATAGCAAGCATCACCTCCACCATAGCAAGCATCACCTTCACCGTACCAAGTATCACCTTCACCGTACCAAGCATCACCTTCACCGTACCAAGCATCACCTTCACCATACCAAGCATCACCTTCACCGTACCAAGCATCACCTTCACCATACCAAGCATCACCTTCACCATACCGAGCATCACCTTCACCATACCGAGCATCACCTTCACAATAGCAAGCATCACCTTCACCATAGCAAGCATCACCTTCCATACCAAGCATCACCTTCACCATAGCAAGCATCACCTTGACCATACCCAGCATCACCTTCACCATAGCAAGCATCACGTTCACCATAGCAAGCATCACCTTCACCATAGCAAGCATCACCTTCACCATAGCAAGCATCACCTTCACCATAGCAAGCATCACCTTCACCATAGCAAGCATCACCTTCACCATAGCAAGCATCACCTTCACCATAGCAAGCATCACCTTCACCATAGCAAGCATCACCTTCACCGTACCAAGGATCACCTTCACCGTACCAAGCATCACCTTCACCGTACCAAGCATCACCTTCATCGTACCAAGCATCACCTTCACCGTACCAAGTATAACCTTCACCGTACCAAGTATCACCTTCACCGTACCAAGTATCACCTTCACCGTACCAAGTATCACCTTCACTGTACCAAGTATCACCTTCACCATACCAAGTATCACCTTCACCATACCAAGTATCACCTTCACCATACCAAGTATCACCTTCACCATACCAAATATCACCTTCACCATACCAAGTATCACCTTCACCATACCAAGTATCACCTTCACCATACCAAGTATCACCTTCAACATACCAAGCATCACCTTCAACATACCAAGTATCACCTTCAACATACCAAGCATCACCTTCACCATACCAAGCATCACCTTCACCATACCAAGCATCACCTTCACCATACCAAGCATCACCTTCACCATACCAAGCATCACCTTCACCATACCAAGCATCACCTTCACCATACCAAGCATCACCTTCACCATACCAAGCATCACCTTCACCATACCAAGCATCACGTTCACCATAGCAAGCATCACCTTCACCATAGCAAGCATCACCTTCACCATAGCAAGCATCACCTTCACCATAGCAAGCATCACCTTCACCATAGCAAGCATCACCTTCGCCATAGCAAGCATCACCTTCACCATAGCAAGCATCACCTTCACCATAGCAAGCATCACCTTCACCATAGCAAGCATCACCTTCACCGTAGCAAGCATCACCTTCACAGTACCAAGCATCACCTTCACCGTACCAAGCATCACCTTCACCGTACCAAGTATCACCTTCACCGTACCAAGTATCACCTTCACCGTACCAAGCATCACCTTCACCGTACCAAGCATCACCTTCACCGTACCAAGTATCACCTTCACCGTACCAAGTATCACCTTCACCGTACCAAGTATCACCTTCACCGTACTAAGTATCACCTTCACCGTACCAAGTATCACCTTCACAATACCAAGTATCACCTTCACCATACCAAGTATCACCTTCACCATACCAAGTATCACCTTCACTATACCAAGTATCACCTTCACCATACCAAGTATCACCTTCACCATACCAAGCATCACCTTCACCATACCAAGCATCACCTTCAACATACCAAGCATCACCTTCAACATACCAAGTATCACCTTCAACATACCAAGCATCACCTTCACCATACCAAGCATCACCTTCACCATACCAAGCATCACCTTCACCATACCAAGCATCACCTTCACCATACCAAGCATCACCTTCACCATACCAAGCATCACCTTCACCATACCAAGCATCACCTTCACCATACCAAGCATCACCTTCACCATACCAAGCATCACCTTCACCATACCAAGCATCACCTTCACCATACCAAGCATCACCTTCACCATACCGAGCATCACCTTCAACATACCGAGCATCACCTTCACCATACCGAGCATCACCTTCACCATACCGAGCATCACCTTCACCATACCGAGCATCACCTTCACCATACCGAGCATCACCTTCACCATACCGAGCATCACCTTCACCATAGCGAGCATCACCTTCACCATAGCAAGCATCACCTTCACCATAGCAAGCATCACCTTCACCATAGCAAGCATCACCTTCACCATAGCAAGCATCACCTTCACCATAGCAAGCATCACCTTCACCATAGCAAGCATCACCTCCACCATAGCAAGCATCACCTTCACCATACCAAGTATCACCTTCACCATACAAAGTATCACCTTCACCATACCAAGTATCACCTTCACCATACCAAGTATCACCTTCACCATACCAAGCATCACCTTAACCATACCAAGCATCACCTTCAACATACCAAGCATCACCTTCACCATACCAAGCATCACCTTCACCATACCAAGCATCACCTTCACCATACCAAGCAGCACCTTCACCATACCAAGCATCACCTTCACCATACCATGCATCACCTTCACCATACCAAGCATCATCTTCACCATACCAAGCATCACCTTCACCATAGCAAGCATCACCTTCACCATAGCAAGCATCACCTTCACCATAGCAAGCATCACCTTCACCGTACCAAGCATCACCTTCACCGTACCAAGCATCACCTTCACCGTACCAAGCATTACCTTCACCGTACCAAGGATCACCTTCACCGTACCAAGCATCGCCTTCACCGTACCAAGCATCACCTTCACCGTACCAAGCATCACCTTCACTGTACCAAGTATCACCTTCACCGTACCAAGTATCACCTTCACCGTACCAAGTATCACCTTCACCGTACCAAGTATCACCTTCACCGTACCAAGTATCACCTTCACCATACCAAGTATCACCTTCACCATACCAATTATCACCTTCACCATACCAAGTATCACCTTCACCGTACCAAGTATCACCTTCACCATACCAAGTATCACCTTCACCATACCAATTATCACCTTCACCATAGCAATCATCGCCTTCACCATAGCAAGCATCACCTTCACCATAGCAAGCATCACCTTCACCATAGCAAGCATCACCTTCACCATAGCAAGCATCTCCTTCACCATAGCAAGCATCACCTTCACCATAGCAAGCATCACCTTCACCATAGCAAGCATCACCTTCACCATAGCAAGCATCACCATCACCATAGCAAGCATCACCTTCACCATAGCAAGCATCACCTTCACCATAGCAAGCATCACCTTCACCATAGCAAGCATCACCTTCACCATAACAAGCATCACCTTCACCATAGCAAGCATCACCTTCACCATAGCAAGCATCACCTTCACCATACCAAGCATCACCTTCCAAAAACCAAGCATCACCTTCACCATACCAAGCATCACCTTCACCATACCAAGCATCACCTTCACCATACCAAGCATCACCTTCACCATAGCAAGCGTCACCTTCACCATAGCAAGCGTCACCATAGCAAGCGTCACCTTCACCATAGCAAGCATCACCTTCACCATAGCAAGCATCACCTTCACCATAGCAAGCATCACCTTCACCATAGCAAGCATCACCTTCACCATAGCAAGCATCACCTTCACCATAGCATCACCTTCACCGTAGCAAGCATCACCTTCACCGTAGCAAGCATCACCTTCACCGTAGCAAGCATCACCTTCACCGTAGCATGCATCACCTTCACCGTAGAAAGCATCACCTTCACCGTAGCAAGCATCACCTTCACCGTAGCAAGCATCACCTTCACCGTAGTTAGCATCACCTTCACCGTAGCAAGCATCACCTTCACAATAGCAAGCATCACCTTCACCGTAGCAAGCATCACCTTCACCGTAGCAAGCATCACCTTCACCGTAGCAAGCATCACCTTCACCGTAGCAAGCATCACCTTCACCGTAGCAAGCATCACCTTCACCGTAGCAAGCATCACCTTCACTGTAGCAAGCATCACCTTCACCGTAGCAAGCATCACCTTCACCATAGGAAGCATCACCTTCACCATAGCAAGCATCACCTTGACCGTACCAAGCATCACCTTCACCATAGCAAGCATCACCTTCACCATAGCAAGCATCACCTTCACCATAGCAAGCATCACCTTCACCATAGCAAGCATCACCTTCACCATAGCAAGCATCACCTTCACCATAGCAAGCATCACCTTCACCATAGCAAGCATCACCTTCACCATAGCAAGCATCACCTTCACCGTACCAAGCATCACCTTCACCGTACCAAGTATCACCTTCACCGTACCAAGTATCACCTTCACTGTACCAAGCATCACCTTCACCGTACCAAGCATCACCTTCACCGTACCAAGTATCACCTTCACCGTACCAAGTATCACCTTCACCGTACCAAGTATCACCTTCACCGTACTAAGTATCACCTTCACCGTACCAAGTATCACCTTCACAATACCAAGTATCACCTTCACCATACCAAGTATCACCTTCACCATACCAAGTATCACCTTCACTATACCAAGTATCACCTTCACCATACCAAGTATCACCTTCACCATACCAAGCATCACCTTCACCATACCAAGCATCACCTTCAACATACCAAGCATCACCTTCAACATACCAAGTATCACCTTCAACATACCAAGCATCACCTTCACCATACCAAGCATCACCTTCACCATACCAAGCATCACCTTCACCATACCAAGCATCACCTTCACCATACCAAGCATCACCTTCACCATACCAAGCATCACCTTCACCATACTAAGCATCACCTTCACCATACCAAGCATCACCTTCACCATACCAAGCATCACCTTCACCATACCAAGCATCACCTTCACCATACCAAGCATCACCTTCAACATACCGAGCATCACCTTCACCATACCGAGCATCACCTTCACCATACCGAGCATCACCTTCACCATACCAAGCATCACCTTCACCATACCGAGCATCACCTTCACCATAGCGAGCATCACCTTCACCATAGCAAGCATCACCTTCACCATAGCAAGCATCACCTCCACCATAGCAAGCATCACCTTCACCATAGCAAGCATCACCTTCACCATAGCAAGCATCACCTTCACCATAGCAAGCATCACCTTCACCATAGCAAGCATCACCTCCACCATAGCAAGCATCACCTTCACCATACCAAGTATCACCTTCACCATACCAAGTATCACCTTCACCATAACAAGTATCACCTTCACCATACCAAGCATCACCTTAACCATACCAAGCATCACCTTCAACATACCAAGCATCACCTTCACCATACCAAGCATCACCTTCACCATACCAAGCATCACCTTCACCATACGAAGCATCACCTTCACCATACCAAGCAGCACCTTCACCATACCAAGCATCACCTTCACCATACCAAGCATCACCTTCACCATACCAAGCATCACCTTCACCATACCAAGCAACACCTTCACCATACCAAGCATCACCTTCACCATACCAAGCAACACCTTCACCATACCAAGCAACACCTTCACCATGCCAAGCATCACCTTCACCACAGCAAGCATCACCTTCACCATAGCAAGCATCACCTTCACCATAGCAAGCATCACCTTCACCATAGCAAGCATCACCTTCACCATAGCAAGCATCACCTTCACCATAGCAAGCATCACCTTCACCATAGCAAGCATCACCTTCACCATAGCAAGCATCACCTTCACCATACCGAGCATCACCTTCACCATACCGAGCATCACCTTCACCATACCAAGCATCACCTTCACCATACCGAGCATCACCTTCACCATACCAAGCATCACCTTCACCATAGCAAGCATCACCTCCACCATAGCAAGCATCACCTTCACCATAGCAAGCATCACCTTCACCATAGCAAGCATCACCTTCACCATAGCAAGCATCACCTTCACCATAGCAAGCATCACCTCCACCATAGCAAGCATCACCTTCACCGTACCAAGTATCACCTTCACCGTACCAAGCATCACCTTCACCGTACCAAGCATCACCTTCACCATACCAAGCATCACCTTCACCGTACCAAGCATCACCTTCACCATACCAAGCATCACCTTCACCATACCGAGCATCACCTTCACCATACCGAGCATCACCTTCACAATAGCAAGCATCACCTTCACCATAGCAAGCATCACCTTCCATACCAAGCATCACCTTCACCATAGCAAGCATCACCTTGACCATACCCAGCATCACCTTCACCATAGCAAGCATCACGTTCACCATAGCAAGCATCACCTTCACCATAGCAAGCATCACCTTCACCATAGCAAGCATCACCTTCACCATAGCAAGCATCACCTTCACCATAGCAAGCATCACCTTCACCATAGCAAGCATCACCTTCACCATAGCAAGCATCACCTTCACCATAGCAAGCATCACCTTCACCGTACCAAGGATCACCTTCACCGTACCAAGCATCACCTTCACCGTACCAAGCATCACCTTCATCGTACCAAGCATCACCTTCACCGTACCAAGTATAACCTTCACCGTACCAAGTATCACCTTCACCGTACCAAGTATCACCTTCACCGTACCAAGTATCACCTTCACTGTACCAAGTATCACCTTCACCATACCAAGTATCACCTTCACCATACCAAGTATCACCTTCACCATACCAAGTATCACCTTCACCATACCAAATATCACCTTCACCATACCAAGTATCACCTTCACCATACCAAGTATCACCTTCACCATACCAAGTATCACCTTCACCATACCAAGCATCACCTTCACCATACCAAGCATCACCTTCAACATACCAAGTATCACCTTCAACATACCAAGCATCACCTTCACCATAGCAAGCATCGCCTTCACCATAGCAAGCATCGCCTTCACCATAGCAATCATCGCCTTCACCATAGCAAGCATCACCTTCACCATAGCAAGCATCACCTTCACCATAGCAAGCATCACCTTCACCATAGCAAGCATCTCCTTCACCATAGCAAGCATCACCTTCACCATAGCAAGCATCACCTTCACCATAGCAAGCATCACCTTCACAATAGCAAGCATCACCTTCACCATAGCAAGCATCACCTTCACCATAGCAAGCATCACCTTCACCATAGCAAGCATCACCTTCACCATAGCAAGCATCACCTTCACCATAGCAAGCATCACCTTCACCATAGCAAGCATCACCTTCACCATAACAAGCGTCACCTTCACCATAGCAAGCATCACCTTCACCATAGCAAGCATCACCTTCACCATACCAAGCATCACCTTCACCATACCAAGCATCACCTTCACCATACCAAGCATCACCTTCACCATACCAAGCATCACCTTCACCATACCAAGCATCACCTTCCAAAAACCAAGCATCACCTTCACCATACCAAGCATCACCTTCACCATACCAAGCATCACCTTCACCATAGCAAGCATCACCTTCACCATAGCAAGCGTCACCTTCACCATAGCAAGCGTCACCTTCACCATAGCAAGCATCACCTTCACCATAGCAAGTATCACCTTCACCATAGCAAGCATCACCTTCACCATAGCAAGCATCACCTTCACCATAGCAAGCATCACCTTCACCATAGCAAGCATCACCTTCACCATAGCAAGCATCACCTTCACCATAGCATCACCTTCACCGTAGCAAGCATCACCTTCACCGTAGCAAACATCACCTTCACCGTAGCAAGCATCACCTTCACCGTAGCAAGCATCACCTTCACCGTAGCAAGCATCACCTTCACCGTAGCAAGCATCACCTTCACCGTAGCAAGCATCACCTTCACCGTAGCAAGCATCACCTTCACCGTAACAAGCATCACCTTCACAATAGCAAGCATCACCTTCACCATAGCAAGCATCACCTTCACCGTAGCAAGCATCACCTTCACCGTAGCAAGCATCACCTTCACCATACCAAGCATCACTTCACCATACCAAGCATCACCTTCACCATACCAAGCATCACTTCACCATACCAAGCATCACCTTCACCATACCAAGCATCACCTTCACCATACCAAGCATCACCTTCACCATACCAAGCATCACCTTCACCATAGCAAGCATCACCTTCACCATAGCAAGCATCACCTTCACCATACCAAGCATCACCTTCACCATAGCAAGCATCACCTTCACCATACCAAGCATCACCTTCACCATAGCAAGCATCACCTTCACCATACCAATCATCACCTTCACCATTGCAAGCATCACCTTCACCATAGCAAGCATCACCTTCACCATACCAAGCATCACCTTCACCATACCAAGCATCACCTTCACCATACCAAGCATCACCTTCACCATACCAAGCATCACCTTCACCATACCAAGTATCACCTTCAGCATACCAAGTATCACCTTCACCATACCAAGTATCACCTTCACCATAGCAAGCATCACCTCCACCATAGCAAGCATCACCTTCACCATAGCAAGCATCACCTTCACCATAGCAAGCATCACCTTCACCATAGCAAGCATCACCTTCACCATAGCAAGCATCACCTTCACCATAGCAAGCATCACCTTCACCATAGCAAGCATCACCTTCACCATAGCAAGCATCACCTTCACCATAGCAAGCATAACCTTCACCATAGCAAGCATCACCTTCACCATAGCAAGCATCACCTCCACAATAGCAAGCATCACCTTCACCATAGCAAGCATCACCTTCACCATATAAAGCATCACCTTCACCATAGCAAGCATCACCTTCACCATAGCAAGCATCACCTCCACCATAGCAAGCATCACCTTCACCATAGCAAGCATCACCTTCACCATAGCAAGCATCACCTTCACCATACCAAGCATCACCTTCACCATAGCAAGCATCACCTCCACCATAGCAAGCATCACCTTCACCATACCAAGCATCACCTTCACCATAGCAAGCATCACCTTCACCATACCAAGCATCACCTTCACCATAGCAAGCATCACCTTCACCATAGCAAGCATCACCTTCACCATAGCAAGCATCACCTTCACCATAGCAAGCATCACCTTCACCATAGCAAGCATCACCTTCACCATAGCAAGCATCACCTTGACCATACCAAGGATCACCTTCACCATAGCAAGCATCACGTTCACCATAGCAAGCATCACCTTCACCATAGCAAGTATCACCTTCACCGTACCAAGTATCACCTTCACCGTACCAAGCATCACCTTCACCGTACCAAGCATCACCTTCACCGTACCAAGCATCACCTTCACCGTACCAAGTATCACCTTCACCGTACCAAGTATCACCTTCACCGTACCAAGTATCACTTTCACCGTACCAAGTATCACCTTCACTGTACCAAGTATCACCTTCACCATACCAAGTATCACCTTCACCATACCAAGTATCACCTTCACCTTACCAAGTATCACCTTCACCATACCAAGTATCACCTTCACTATACCAAGTATCACCTTCACCATACCAAGTATCACCTTCACCATACCAAGCATCACCTTCACCATACCAAGCATCACCTTCAACATACCAAGTATCACCTTCAACATACCAAGCATCAACTTCACCATACCAAGCATCGCCTTCACCATACCAAGCATCACCTTCACCATACCAAGCATCACCTTCACCATACCAAGCATCACCTTCACCATACCAAGCATCACCTTCACCATACCAAGCATCACCTTCACCATACCAAGCATCACCTTCACCATACCAAGCATCACCTTCACCATACCAAGCATCACCTTCACCATACCAAGCATCACCTTCACCATACCAAGCATCACCTTCACCATACCAAGCATCACCTTCAACATACCGAGCATCACCTTCACCATACCAAGCATCACCTTCACCATACCGAGCATCACCTTCACCATACCGAGCATCACCTTCACCATACCGAGCATCACCTTCACCATACCGAGCATCACCTTCACCATAGCAAGCATCACCTTCACCATAGCAAGCATCACCTTCACCATAGCAAGCATCACCTTCACCATAGCATGCATCACCTCCACCATAGCAAGCATCACCTTCACCATAGCAAGCATCACCTTCACCATAGCAAGCATCACCTTCACCATAGCAAGCATCACCTTCACCATAGCAAGCATCACCTCCACCATAGCAAGCATCACCTTCACCATACCAAGTATCACCTTCACCATACCAAGTATCACCTTCACCATACCAAGTATCACCTTCACCATACCAAGTATCACCTTCAATATACCAAGCATCACCTTCACCATACCAAGCATCACCTTCAACATACCAAGCATCACCTTCACCATACCAAGAATCACCTTCACCATACCAAGCATCACCTTCACCATACGAAGCATCACCTTCACCATACCAAGCAGCACCTTCACCATACCAAGCATCACCTTCACCATACCAAGCATCACCTTCACCATACCAAGCAACACCTTCACCATACCAAGCATCACCTTCACCATACCAAGTATCACCTTCACCATACCAAGCATCACCTTCACCATACCAAGCATCACCTTCACCATACCAAGCATCACCTTCACCATACCAAGCAACACCTTCACCATACCAAGCATCACCTTCACCATACCAAGCAACACCTTCACCATACCAAGCAACACCTTCACCATGCCAAGCATCACCTACACCACAGCAAGCATCATCTTCACCATAGCAAGCATCACCTTCACCATAGCAAGCATCACCTTCACCATAGCAAGCATCACCTTCACCATAGCAAGCATCACCTTCACCGTACCAAGTATCACCATCACCGTACCAAGCATCACCTTCACCGTACCAAGCATCATCTTCACCATACCAAGCATCACCTTCACCGTACCAAGCATCAGCTTCACCATACCAAGCATCACCTTCACCATACCGAGCATCACCTTCACCATACCGAGCATCACCTTCACCATAGCAAGCATCACCTTCACCATAGCAAGCATCACCTTCACCATACCAAGCATCACCTTCACCATAGCAAGCATCACCTTCACCATAGCAAGCATCACCTTCACCATACCAAGCATAACCTTCACCATAGCAAGCATCACCTTCACCATACCAAGCATCACCTTCACCATAGCAAGCATCACCTTCCATACCAAGCATCACCTTCACCATAGCAAGCATCACCTTGACCATACCCCGCATCACCTTCACCATAGCAAGCATCACCTTCACCATAGCAAGCATCACCTTCACCATAGCAAGCATCACCTTCACCATAGCAAGCATCACCTTCACCATAGCAAGCATCACCTTCACCATACCAAGCATCACCTTCACCATACCAAGCATCACCTTCACCATACCAAGCTTCACTTCACCATACCAAGCATCACCTTCACCATACCAAGCATCACCTTCCAAAAACCAAGCATCACCTTCACCATACCAAGCATCACCTTCACCATACCAAGCATCACCTTCACCATACCAAGCATCACCTTCACCATAGCAAGCATCACCTTCACCATAGCAAGCGTCACCTTCACAATAGCAAGCGTCACCTTCACCATAGCAAGCGTCACCTTCACCATAGCAAGCATCACCTTCACCATAGCAAGCATCACCTTCACCATAGCAAGCATCACCTTCACCATAGCAAGCATCACCTTCACCATAGCAAGCATCACCTTCACCATAGCAAGCATCACCTTCACCATAGCAAGCATCACCTTCACCATAGCATCACCTTCACCATAGCATCACCTTCACCGTACCAAGCATCACCTTCACCGTAGCAAGCATCACCTTCACCGTAGCAAGCATCACCTTCACCGTAGCAAGCATCACCTTCACCGTAGCAAGCATCACCTTCACTGTAGCAAGCATCACCTTCACCGTAGCAAGCATCACCTTCACCGTGGCAAGCATCACCTTCACAATAGCAAGCATCACCTTCACCGTAGCAAGCATCACCTTCACCGTAGCAAGCGTCACCTTCACCGTAGCAAGCATCACCTTCAGCGTAGCAAGCACCACCTTCACCGTAGCAAGCATCACCTTCACCGTAGCAAGCATCACCTTCACCGTAGCAAGCATCCCCTTCACCGTAGCAGGCATCACCTTCACCATAGCAAGCATCACCTTCAACATAGCAAGCATCACCTTCACCATAGCAAGCATCACCTTCACCATAGCAAGCATCACCTTCACCATAGCAAGCATCACCTTCACCATAGCAAGCATCACCTTCACCGTACCAAGCATCACCTTCACCGTACCAAGCATCACCTTCACCATAGCAAGCATCACCTCCACCATAGCAAGCATCACCTCCACCATAGCAAGCATCACCTTCACCATACCAAGCATCACCTTCACCATACCAAGCATCACCTTCACCATACCAAGCATCACCTTCACCATACCAAGCATCACCTTCACCATACCAAGCATCACCTTCACCATACCAAGCATCACCTTCACCATACCAAGCATCACCTTCACCATACCAAGCATCACCTTCACCATACCAAGCATCACCTTCACCATAGCAAGCATCACCTTCACCATACCAAGCATCACCTTCACCATAGCAAGCATCACCTTCACCATACCAAGCATCACCTTCACCATAGCAAGCATCATCTTCACCATACCAAGCATCACCTTCACCATAGCAAGCATCACCTTCACCATAGCAAGCATCACCTTCCATACCAGGCATCACCTTCACCATAGCAAGCATCACCTTGACCATACCAAGCATCACCTTCACCATAGCAAGCATCACGTTCACCATAGCAAGCATCACCTTCACCATAGCAAGCATCACCTTCACCATAGCAAGCATCACCTTCACCATAGCAAGCATCACCTTCACCATAGCAAGCATCACCTTCACCATAGCAAGCATCACCTTCACCATAGCAAGCATCACCTTCACCGTACCAAGTATCAGCTTCACCATACCAAGCATCACCTTCACCGTACCCAGCATCACCTTCACCATACCAAGCATCACCTTCACCGTACCAAGCATGACCTTCACCATACCAAGCATCACCTTCACCATACCGAGCATCACCTTCACCATACCGAGCATCACCTTCACCATAGCAAGCATCACCTTCACCATACCAAGCATCACCTTCACCATAGCAAGCATCACCTTCACCATACCAATCATCACCTTCACCATTGCAAGCATCACCTTCACCATACCAAGCATCACCTTCACCATAGCAAGCATCACCTTCACCATAGCAAGCATCACCTTCACCACACCAAGCATCACCTTCACCATAAAAAGCATCACCTTCACCATACCAAGTATCACCTTCACCATACCAAGTATCACCTTCAGCATACCAAGCATCACCTTCACCATAGCAAGCATCACCTTCACCATAGCAAGCATCACCTCCACCATAGCAAGCATCACCTTCACCATAGCAAGCATCACCTTCACCATAGCAAGCATCACCTTCACCATAGCAAGCATCACCTTCACCATAGCAAGCATCACCTTCACCATAGCAAGCATAACCTTCACCATAGCAAGCATCACCTTCACCATAGCAAGCATCACCTCCACAATAGCAAGCATCACCTTCACCATAGCAAGCATCACCTTCACCATAGAAAGCATCACCTTCACCATAGCAAGCATCACCTTCACCATAGCAAGCATCACCTCCACCATAGCAAGCATCACCTTCACCATAGCAAGCATCACCTTCACCATAGCAAGCATCACCTTCACCATAGCAAGCATCACCTCCACCATAGCAAGCATCACCTTCACCATACCAAGCATCACCTTCACCATAGCAAGCATCACCTTCACCATACCAAGCATCACCTTCACCATAGCAAGCATCACCTTCACCATAGCAAGCATCACCTTCACCATAGCAAGCATCACCTTCCATACCAAGCATCACCTTCACCATAGCAAGCATCACCTTGACCATACCAAGCATCACCTTCACCATAGCAAGCATCACGTTCACCATAGCAAGCATCCACTTCACCATAGCAAGCATCACCTTCACCATAGCAAGCATCACCGTCACCATAGCAAGCATCACCTTCACCATAGCAAGCATCACCTTCGCCATAGCAAGCATCACCTTCACCATAGCAAGCATCACCTTCACCGTACCAAGCATCACCTTCACCGTATCAAGTATCACCTTCACCGTACCAAGTATCACCTTCACCGTACCAAGCATCACCTTCACCGTACCAGCATCACCTTCACCGTACCAAGTATCACCTTCACCGTACCAAGTATCACCTTCACCGTACCAAGTATCACCTTCACCGTACCAAGCATCACCTTCACCATACCAAGCATCACCTTCACCATACCAAGCATCACCTTCACCATACCAAGCATCACCTTCACCATACCAAGCATCACCTTCACCATACCAAGCATCACCTTCACCATACCAAGCATCACCTTCACCATACCAAGCATCACCTTCACCATACCAAGCATCACCTTCACCATACCAAGCATCACCTTCACCATACCGAGCATCACCTTCACCATACCGAGCATCACCTCACCATACCGAGCATCACCTTCACCATACCGAGCATCACCTTCACCATACCAAGCATCACCTTCACCATACCGAGCATCACCTTCACCATACCGAGCATCACCTTCACCATAGCAAGCATCACCTTCACCATAGCAAGCATCACCTTCACCATAGCAAGCATCACCTTCACCATAGCAAGCACCACCTCCACCATAGCAAGCATCACCTTCACCATAGCAAGCATCACCTTCACCATAGCAAGCATCACCTTCACCATAGCAAGCATCACCTTCACCATAGCAAGCATCACCTCCACCATAGCAAGCATCACCTTCACCATACCAAGTATCACCTTCACCATACCAAGTATCACCTTCACCATACCAAGTATCACCTTCACCATACCAAGTATCACCTTCACCATACCAAGCATCACCTTCAACATACCAAGCATCACCTTCACCATACCAAGCATCACCTTCACCATACCAAGCATCACCTTCACCATACCAAGCATCACCTTCACCATACCAAGCATCACCTTCACCATACCAAGCATCACCTTCACCATACCAAGCATCACCTTCACCATACCAAGCAACACCTTCACCATACCAAGCATCACCTTCACCATACCAAGCAACACCTTCACCATACCAAGCAACACCTTCACCATGCCATGCATCACCTTCACCACAGCAAGCATCACCTTCACCATAGCAAGCATCACCTTCACCATAGCAAGCATCACCTTCACCATAGCAAGCATCACCTTCACCATAGCAAGCATCACCTTCACCATAGCAAGCATCACCTTCACCATAGCAAGCATCACCTTCACCATAGCAAGCATCACCTTCACCATAGCAAGCATCACCTTCACCATAGCAAGCATCACCTTCACCATAGCAAGCATCACCTTCACCGTACCAAGTATCACCTTCACCGTACCAAGCATCACCTTCACCGTACCAAGCATCACCTTCACCATACCAAGCATCACCTTCACCGTACCAGGCATCACCTTCACCATACCAAGCATCACCTTCACCATACCGAGCATCACCTTCACCATACCGAGCATCACCTTCACCATAGCAAGCATCACCTTCACCATAGCAAGCATCACCTTCATCATACCAAGCATCACCTTCACCATAGCAAGCATCACCTTCACCATAGCAAGCATCACCTTCACCATACCAAGTATCACCTTCACAATACCAAGTATCACCTTCACCATACCAAGTATCACCTTCACCATACCAAGTATCACCTTCACCATACCAAGTATCACCTTCACCATACTAAGTATCACCTTCACCATACCAAGTATCACCTTCAACATACCAAGCATCACCTTCACCATAGCAAGCATCACCTTCACCATAGCAAGCATCACCTTCACCATACCAAGCATCACCTTCACCATAGCAAGCATCACCTTCACCATACCAATCATCACCTTCACCATTGCAAGCATCACCTTCACCATACCAAGCATCACCTTCACCATACCAAGCATCACCTTCACCATAGCAAGCATCACCTTCACCATAGCAAGCATCACCTTCACCATACCAAGCATCACCTTCACCATACCAAGTATCACCTTCACCATACCAAGTATCACCTTCAGCATACCAAGCATCACCTTGTGGGTTTCTACGTGGACACAGGCCACCACCCACCGCGGGTTCGAGCTTCGCGCGAGCCAAGGGCCCCGATCAGCCGTCACCACACACACACTGGGACACCGATGCGGCGCACTCAACCTCCGCTGGGAGGAGAGCGATTCGCCGCAAAGAAGTAGGCCTCCAAGTTCACAAAGGAGACGTTTATTCACATCGTCCTCCAGCTGATACAGACACACTCAATAGTCACCCCGTCCCGGGGGCGCGCGAGGAGCAAGGCTCCGCTGCGCGCACGAAGCGACTCGAGTAATGCGCACCGCTAGCACGCCGCTGCAGGAGAATGTCCCCGCGGCAGTGCTGTGATCTCCCTCTCGTGTCGACCGTTGGGCCGGTTGCGAGAGAGAGTGGGCAATCAACGCAAGGTACGCCTGTCTGAGGTCGCTGGACCCCGCTGGACAGGCTCGAGCCGCTGCAGGTCAGAGGACGCGTGCGGGCGAGCTCGAGTAAGCACTGGTCCGAACGGCAAAGGCCGGCACGGACAAACAGTAACGTACGCACCTTACGCTGTCTCGGAGGGATCTCTCTCTGGGCCCCGCTCGGACGGTCGCGCGGCGCGCGGCCGCCCAAAGCGGGGTCCCGAATTCCCGCCAAAAGGCGCCAATGGCAAAGGCCCTTGGGGAGCCGGGGCGGAGCTGTGGCTAAATGACAGTGATTAGTCACCCAGCCGCCTCTCCACCGCCTGAGGCGGGAGCAAGGGAAAGAGGCGAAACAACGCAGGAAGCCGGCACAGCCCCGCAAAGGCGACGGCGGAAAGCCAGATTCCCACATCCCCCTCTCCTTAAATGCCCTCCTACCCATCGGCAAAGCAGGCGGCCAAAATAAAGGAATGAATACACACACAAAAAAAACTAGCTACACTCCAGTTCCAGCCAGAACAATGTAAAAAAAACAAAGGAAAAACAAGGCAAACAACACTTGCATACGCTTCAAGAAAAAACAACAGCTTGCAGATTATATACACGGTACACAAGAAGATGTGAATACAACTGTACAACTATGTTACAGGTGGATGCCAGCGTCAAAGTTCGGTTGCGCGGCCCAGTGGGCCTGTCGGCGACTCACCGCTCGCAGACTTCAAGTTGAACAGGCTGGGAGGGCCGACGACTGATGGCGGTCTTCTTTCCGTTGATGTAGGGTGCGTTGATGACGACGGGGCCGCGGCAGAGCATTGACCTCGCGCCCTTGGACACATCACGTTCGGGCACAAGACAGTTAGTACACCCCCCTTCACGCCGGCTGAAACGGGCGAGGACGTTCGGCGGCGTCCTGATGTGTAACCTTGGCCACAGCGAGGGGTCCTTCTCATCCTCGCGCTCACGCAGAAGGACACAACGGCACAACTCACAGGCGTCGCCTTGGCTCATGGTTACGCGCGCACACAGTCACAGCCACAACCACGCATACACCCGCGAGTGCGCGGACGCTGGTCGGCGACAACGACCCCCTCATCAGAAGCGTCCTGAGGCGCCGCGGCGAGGGTCAAAGGGTGCACTTTCCGCCCCCCCATCGTCCCAAACGCCCCGCCAACTTCCCCTCCATACGGGCCGCACAAAACTCGCACCGCGACACACGGCTCATTAACGAGCCAACCACCCACAGTCGGGCCGGAAATGAGAAAAGGCGCGCTGTACAAACGACACCTAATCCAATCTATTCCTTCTAGAAGATAAGAGCAAGCACGAGCGGGCTGAAGTTTGCCTATGTACATCTGGGTACGTTAGAACAAAAACAGACGAGCAAGCGGAAAACGAAAGTGGCTAGAAACTGACTCAAGCAAAACAAATAAATAAACTGATAAACACACAAGGCTGGAACTGATCCTGCTGCCAAAACAACAAAAAAAAAACACACCGTGCTTCGCCTGGGTAGGGCCTGACGAGAAAGCTCGCCAGCTAGCTGAGGCTGCGTGCCTTCGGTTGCGGAAAAGTCCGCCGTCCGGCATCAATCACACCGGTGACCGTCGCCTCAGATTCTACCGGTGCTCCGTACGCTTGCGTTCCGCAGCACCAGTTGTGCCTTTGCGCTTGCCTTTGATACCAATGGGTACCGGCGCAAGCTCGTCAGACCGTGACGCGTAGGCCTTCAGGTCCATGAACCCCTGCTTGCTCCTGGGGAAAGGCCCCATCAAATCGCAGGTGGCCATCTGCCACGGACGCACACTGTCAATCGGTTTCATCATTACAGGCGGCTTGCCGCCCCGTGACTTCACCGCTTGACAGACATGGCAGGAACGGCAATAGCGGAAAATGTCACGCTTCATGCCGGGCCACGTCACCGAATGGCTCAGTTTTGCAAAAACTTTGGAGCCACTCAAATTCCCGGCCAGTGGTTCGTCATGAGAGAATCTCAACAGTGCGCCTCTCAGACTTTTGGGGATAACCACCTAGAACGGGTCGATGGACTCGTCATCGGTGGCTATGTATTTCAGCACGAGCCCGTCATGGTCCAGCAAATATGAATCCCCGGGGTTCGCCGCGACACACGCTGGCTTCTTCCCCTCTGCGCCCGCTACAATACAAGTAGCGTCACGGCGCTCCGTCTCCCTGAGACCGTCGCTCACCTCGCGACAAAAGGGGTCATTTTGCTGGGCTTTCAGTAGCTCTTACGGCTGAAAACGATTCCAGTCATCCCAGAGGGGAGCATGGTCTCGTCCCCACTCAGGTTTGCAGCCAAAATTTCCGTTCGCGTCGGCACCTCCGAGGCGCTCACGAAGAGCTTTGCCTCTCGTCCGCTTTGCAAAGCGCTGCTCGCCTGGTTAGCGGAATGGGTTAACCCGTTTGCGGGTTCCCCCACCTTGCCGCCCGGCGGCTCGTCCGCTGTTTCGCCCCCTCCGCCTACAGGCGTCAAGGCGCCGCTGGCGAGTGGGGCACGGGATAGCGCGTCAGCTACCACGTTTGTGCTCCCCTTTCGACACTGCACGGAAAAGTCGTAATGCTGTATCAGGAGAGCCCAGCGCGCCAGCCGACCCGCAGGCTCGCGGAGCCGCATCAGCCAACTGAGCGCACTGCACCCCTGCCTCAGTGGAGGCTTGGGCGGGCTACACGAACGAGGGAGGCAAGGCTCCTAGTTCGATGAGCGGCGTGGTTTCCACAGGGAACCGGGCCAGCGCCTCGCCGTTCCCAGAGCAGAATTGACTGCTCGCGGGGCACGGCTGCTGCTGTTCGAAACTGTCGGTTGCGGCAGCGTGACACGAACTGCTTTCGCACTGGGCGGAAAGCTTGCACAGCTGAGGCATGCGACCAGCGGATGCACCGCAGGGTGCTTCCGATACAGCTCCAATGGGAGCCGCGTGGTCGACATTTTGGGTTGTCTCGCCGTGAACCCCACTGGGGGCCGCGGCCAACCACGGTGTCTAGC
This sequence comes from Amblyomma mixtum, assembly GCF_055824585.1. NCBI lineage: Eukaryota > Metazoa > Arthropoda > Arachnida > Ixodida > Ixodidae > Amblyomma > Amblyomma mixtum. The sequence continues at coordinate 320,303,339 of NC_143014.1, forward strand.
TATTCGAAGGAACAGCAGCCAGCGGATCAAACGACGCTACAACTCCGTAGGGAGCCGACATGTAGCTGCCGAGTGCCCCGCTGGGGGTGTTAGACACGGTGCGCAAGCGTGATCGTCAAGGCGACCTGCTCGGCTAATGTGCCGTCAAAGGCGTAAGCGCCAGTGACTTAGCACGTTGGGCGCCAGTTGTGGGTTCCTAAGTGGACACAGGCCACCACCCACCGCGGGTTCGAGCTTCGCGCGAGCCAAGGGCCCCGATCAGCCGTCACCACACACACACTGGGACACCGATGCGGCGCACTCAACCTCCGCTGGGAGGAGAGCGATTCGCCGCAAAGAAATAGGCCTCCAAGTTCACAAAGGAGACGTTTATTCACGTCGTCCTTCAGCAGGTACACACGCACTCAATAGTCACCCCGTCCCGGGGGCGCGCGAGGAGCAAGGCTCCGCTGCGCGCACGAAGCGACTCGAGTAATGCGCACCGCTAGCACGCCGCTGCAGGAGAATGTCCCCGCGGCAGTGCTGTGATCTCCCTCTCGTGTCGACCGTTGGGCCGGTTGCGAGAGAGAGTGGGCAATCAACGCAAGGTACGCCTGTCTGAGGTCGCTGGACCCCGCTGGACAGGCTCGAGCCGCTGCAGGTCAGAGGACGCGTGCGGGCGAGCTCGAGTAAGCACTGGTCCGAACGGCAAAGGCCGGCACGGACAAACAGTAACGTACGCACCTTACGCTGTCTCGGAGGGATCTCTCTCTGGGCCCCGCTCGGACGGTCGCGCGGCGCGCGGCCGCCCAAAGCGGGGTCCCGAATTCCCGCCAAAAGGCGCCAATGGCAAAGGCCCTTGGGGAGCCGGGGCGGAGCTGTGGCTAAATGACAGTGATTAGTCACCCAGCCGCCTCTCCACCGCCTGAGGCGGGAGCAAGGGAAAGAGGCGAAACAACGCAGGAAGCCGGCACAGCCCCGCAAAGGCGACGGCGGAAAGCCAGATTCCCACAACCTTCACCATAGCAAGCATCACCTTCACCATAGCAAGCATCACCTCCACCATAGCAAGCATCACCTTCACCATAGCAAGCATCACCTTCACCATAGCAAGCATCACCTTCACCATAGCAAGCATCACCTTCACCATAGCAAGCATCACCTTCACCATAGCAAGCATCACCTTCACCATAGCAAGCATCACCTTCACCATAGCAAGCATCACCTTCACCGTACCAAGCATCACCTTCACCGTACCAAGTATCACCTTCACCGTACCAAGTATCACCTTCACCGTACCAAGCATCACCTTCACCGTACCACGCATCACCTTCACCGTACCAAGTATCACCTTCACCGTACCAAGTATCACCTTCACCATACCAAGTATCACCTTCACCGTACCAAGTATCACCTTCACAATACCAAGTATCACCTTCACCATACCAAGTATCACCTTCACCATACCAAGTATCACCTTCACTATACCAAGTATCACCTTCACCATACCAAGTATCACCTTCACCATACCAAGCATCACCTTCACCATACCAAGCATCACCTTCAACATGCCAAGCATCACCTTCAACATACCAAGCATCACCTTCAACATACCAAGCATCACCTTCACCATACAAAGCATCACCTTCACCATACCAAGCATCACCTTCACCATACCAAGCATCACCTTCACCATACCAAGCATCACCTTCACCATACCAAGCATCACCTTCACCATACCAAGCATCACCTTCACCATACCAAGCATCACCTTCACCATACCAAGCATCACCTTCACCATACCAAGCATCACCTTCAACATACCAAGCATCACCTTCACCATACCGAGCATCACCTTCACCATACCGAGCATCACCTTCACCATACCAAGCATCACCTTCACCATACCGAGCATCACCTTCACCATACCGAGCATCACCTTCACCATAGCGAGCATCACCTTCACCATAGCAAGCATCACCTTCACCATAGCAAGCATCACCTCCACCATAGCAAGCATCACCTTCACCATAGCAAGCATCACCTTCACCATAGCAAGCATCACCTTCACCATAGCAAGCATCACCTTCACCATAGCAAGCATCACCTCCACCATAGCGAGCATCACCTTCACCATACCAAGTATCACCTTCACCATACCAAGTATCACCTTCACCATACCAAGTATCACCTTCACCATACCAAGTATCACCTTCACCATACCAAGCATCACCTTCACCATACCAAGCATCACCTTCAACATACCAAGCATCACCTTCACCATACCAAGCATCACCTTCACCATACCAAGCATCACCTTCACCATACCAAGCATCACCTTCACCATACCAAGCAGCACCTTCACCATACCAAGCATCACCTTCACCATACCAAGCATCACCTTCACCATACCAAGCATCACCTTCACCATACCAAGCATCACCTTCACCATACCAAGCATCACCTTCACCATACCAAGCATCACCTTCACCATACCAAGCAACACCTTCACCATACCAAGCATCACCTTCACCATACCAAGCAACACCTTCACCATACCAAGCATCACCTTCACCATACCAAGCAACACCTTCACCATGCCAAGCAACACCTTCACCATGCCAAGCATCACCTTCACCACAGCAAGCATCACCTTCACCATAGCAAGCATCACCTTCACCATAGCGAGCATCACCTTCACCATAGCGAGCATCACCTTCACCATAGCAAGCATCACCTTCACCATAGCAAGCATCACCTTCACCATAGCAAGCATCACCTTCACCATAGCAAGCATCACCTTCACCATAGCAAGCATCACCTTCACCATAGCAAGCATCACCTTCACCGTACCAAGCATCACTTCACCGTACCAAGTATCACCTTCACCGTACCAAGCATCACCTTCACCGTACCAAGCATCACCTTCACCGTACCAAGCATCACCTTCACCGTACCAAGCATCACCTTCACCATACCGAGCATCACCTTCACCATACCGAGCATCACCTTCACCATACCAAGCAACACCTTCACCATACCAAGCATCACCTTCACCATACCAAGCAACACCTTCACCATGCCAAGCAACACCTTCACCATGCCAAGCATCACCTTCACCACAGCAAGCATCACCTTCACCATAGCAAGCATCACCTTCACCATAGCGAGCATCACCTTCACCATAGCAAGCATCACCTTCACCATAGCAAGCATCACCTTCACCATACCAAGCATCACCTTCACCATAGCAAGCATCACCTTCACCATAGCAAGCATCACCTTCACCATACCAAGCATCACCTTCACCATAGCAAGCATCACCTTCCATACCAAGCATCACCTTCACCATAGCAAGCATCACCTTGACCATACCCAGCATCACCTTCACCATAGCAAGCATCACGTTCACCATAGCAAGCATCACCTTCACCATAGCAAGCATCACCTTCACCATAGCAAGCATCACCTTCACCATAGCAAGCATCACCTTCACCATAGCAAGCATCACCTTCACCATAGCAAGCATCACCTTCACTGTAGCAAGCATCACCTTCACCGTAGCAAGCATCACCTTCACCGTAGCAAGCATCACCTTCACCGTAGCAAGCATCACCTTCACCGTAGCAAGCATCACCTTCACCGTAGCAAGCATCACCTTCACCGTACCAAGTATCACCTTCACCGTACCAAGTATCACCTTCACCGTACCAAGTATCACCTTCACCATACCAAGTATCACCTTCACCATACGAAGTATCACCATCACCATACGAAGTATCACCTTCACCATACCAAATATCACCTTCACCATACCAAGTATCACCTTCACCATACCAAGTATCACCTTCACCATACCAAGCATCACCTTCACCATACCAAGCATCACCTTCAACATACCAAGTATCACCTTCAACATACCAAGCATCACCTTCACCATAGCAAGCATCGCCTTCACCATAGCAAGCATCGCCTTCACCATAGCAAGCATCGCCTTCACCATAGCAAGCATCACCTTCACCATAGCAAGCATCACCTTCACCATAGCAAGCATCACCTTCACCATAGCAAGCATCTCCTTCACCATAGCAAGCATCACCTTCACCATAGCAAGCATCACCTTCACCATAGCAAGCATCACCTTCACCATAGCAAGCATCACCTTCACCATAGCAAGCATCACCTTCACCATAGCAAGCATCACCTTCACCATAGCAAGCATCACCTTCACTGTACCAAGCATCACCTTCACCGTACCACGCATCACCTTCACCGTACCAAGTATCACCTTCACCGTACCAAGTATCACCTTCACCGTACCAAGTATCACCTTCACCGTACCAAGTATCACCTTCACCGTACCAAGTATCACCTTCACAATACCAAGTATCACCTTCACCATACCAAGTATCACCTTCACCATACCAAGTATCACCTTCACTATACCAAGTATCACCTTCACCATACCAAGTATCACCTTCACCATACCAAGCATCACCTTCACCATACCAAGCATCACCTTCAACATGCCAAGCATCACCTTCAACATACCAAGCATCACCTTCAACATACCAAGCATCACCTTCACCATACCAAGCATCACCTTCACCATACCAAGCATCACCTTCACCATACCAAGCATCACCTTCACCATACCAAGCATCACCTTCACCATACCAAGCATCACCTTCACCATACCAAGCATCACCTTCACCATACCAAGCATCACCTTCACCATACCAAGCATCACCTTCACCATACCAAGCATCACCTTCACCATACCAAGCATCACCTTCAACATACCAAGCATCACCTTCACCATACCGAGCATCACCTTCACCATACCGAGCATCACCTTCACCATACCAAGCATCACCTTCACCATACCGAGCATCACCTTCACCATAGCGAGCATCACCTTCACCATAGCGAGCATCACCTTCACCATAGCAAGCATCACCTTCAGCATAGCAAGCATCACCTCCACCATAGCAAGCATCACCTTCACCATAGCAAGCATCACCTTCACCATAGCAAGCATCACCTTCACCATAGCAAGCATCACCTTCACCATAGCAAGCATCACCTCCACCATAGCGAGCATCACCTTCACCATACCAAGTATCACCTTCACCATACCAAGTATCACCTTCACCATACCAAGTATCACCTTCACCATACCAAGTATCACCTTCACCATACCAAGCATCACCTTCACCATACCAAGCATCACCTTCAACATACCAAGCATCACCTTCACCATACCAAGCATCACCTTCACCATACCAAGCATCACCTTCACCATACCAAGCATCACCTTCACCATACCAAGCAGCACCTTCACCATACCAAGCATCACCTTCACCATACCAAGCATCACCTTCACCATACCAAGCATCACCTTCACCATACCAAGCATCACCTTCACCATACCAAGCATCACCTTCACCATACCAAGCATCACCTTCACCATACCAAGCAACACCTTCACCATACCAAGCATCACCTTCACCATACCAAGCAACACCTTCACCATACCAAGCATCACCTTCACCATACCAAGCAACACCTTCACCATGCCAAGCAACACCTTCACCATGCCAAGCATCACCTTCACCACAGCAAGCATCACCTTCACCATAGCAAGCATCACCTTCACCATAGCGAGCATCACCTTCACCATAGCGAGCATCACCTTCACCATAGCAAGCATCACCTTCACCATAGCAAGCATCACCTTCACCATAGCAAGCATCACCTTCACCATAGCAAGCATCACCTTCACCATAGCAAGCATCACCTTCACCATAGCAAGCATCACCTTCACCGTACCAAGCATCACTTCACCGTACCAAGTATCACCTTCACCGTACCAAGCATCACCTTCACCGTACCAAGCATCACCTTCACCGTACCAAGCATCACCTTCACCGTACCAAGCATCACCTTCACCATACCGAGCATCACCTTCACCATACCGAGCATCACCTTCACCATACCGAGCATCACCTTCACCATACCAAGCATCACCTTCACCATACCAAGCAACACCTTCACCATGCCAAGCAACACCTTCACCATGCCAAGCATCACCTTCACCACAGCAAGCATCACCTTCACCATAGCAAGCATCACCTTCACCATAGCGAGCATCACCTTCACCATAGCAAGCATCACCTTCACCATAGCAAGCATCACCTTCACCATACCAAGCATCACCTTCACCATAGCAAGCATCACCTTCACCATAGCAAGCATCACCTTCACCATACCAAGCATCACCTTCACCATAGCAAGCATCACCTTCCATACCAAGCATCACCTTCACCATAGCAAGCATCACCTTGACCATACCCAGCATCACCTTCACCATAGCAAGCATCACGTTCACCATAGCAAGCATCACCTTCACCATAGCAAGCATCACCTTCACCATAGCAAGCATCACCTTCACCATAGCAAGCATCACCTTCACCATAGCAAGCATCACCTTCACCATAGCAAGCATCACCTTCACTGTAGCAAGCATCACCTTCACCGTAGCAAGCATCACCTTCACCGTAGCAAGCATCACCTTCACCGTAGCAAGCATCACCTTCACCGTAGCAAGCATCACCTTCACCGTAGCAAGCATCACCTTCACCGTACCAAGTATCACCTTCACCGTACCAAGTATCACCTTCACTGTACCAAGTATCACCTTCACCATACCAAGTATCACCTTCACCATACGAAGTATCACCATCACCATACGAAGTATCACCTTCACCATACCAAATATCACCTTCACCATACCAAGTATCACCTTCACCATACCAAGTATCACCTTCACCATACCAAGCATCACCTTCACCATACCAAGCATCACCTTCAACATACCAAGTATCACCTTCAACATACCAAGCATCACCTTCACCATAGCAAGCATCGCCTTCACCATAGCAAGCATCGCCTTCACCATAGCAAGCATCGCCTTCACCATAGCAAGCATCACCTTCACCATAGCAAGCATCACCTTCACCATAGCAAGCATCACCTTCACCATAGCAAGCATCTCCTTCACCATAGCAAGCATCACCTTCACCATAGCAAACATCACCTTCACCATACCAAGTATCACCTTCAGCATACCAAGCATCACCTTCACCATAGCAAGCATCACCTTCACCATAGCAAGCATCACCTCCACCATAGCAAGCATCACCTTCACCATAGCAAGCATCACCTTCACCATAGCAAGCATCACCTTCACCATAGCAAGCATAACCTTCACCATAGCAAGCATCACCTTCACCATAGCAAGCATCACCTCCACAATAGCAAGCATCACCTTCACCATAGCAAGCATCACCTTCACCATAGAAAGCATCACCTTCACCATACGAAGCATCACCTTCGCCATACCAAGCAGCACCTTCACCATACCAAGCATCACCTTCACCATACCAAGCATCACCTTCACCATACCAAGCATCACCTTCACCATACCAAGCATCACCTTCACCATACCAAGCATCACCTTCACCATACCAAGCATCACCTTCACCATACCAAGCAACACCTTCACCATACCAAGCATCACCTTCACCATACCAAGCAACACCTTCACCATACCAAGCATCACCTTCACCATACCAAGCAACACCTTCACCATACCAAGCAACACCTTCACCATGCCAAGCATCACCTTCACCACAGCAAGCATCACCTTCACCATAGCAAGCATCACCTTCTCCATAGCGAGCATCACCTTCACCATAGCAAGCATCACCTTCACCATAGCAAGCATCACCTTCACCATAGCAAGCATCACCTTCACCATAGCAAGCATCACCTTCACCATAGCAAGCATCACCTTCACCATAGCAAGCATCACCTTCACCATAGCAAGCATCACCTTCACCATAGCAAGCATCACCTTCACCGTACCAAGTATCACCTTCACCGTACCAAGCATCACCTTCACCGTACCAAGCATCACCTTCACCATACCAAGCATCACCTTCACCGTACCAAGCATCACCTTCACCATACCAAGCATCACCTTCACCATACCGAGCATCACCTTCACCATACCGAGCATCACCTTCACCATAGCAAGCATCACCTTCACCATAGCAAGCATCACCTTCATCATACCAAGCATCACCTTCACCATAGCAAGCATCACCTTCACCATAGCAAGCATCACCTTCACCATACCAAGCATCACCTTCACCATAGCAAGCATCACCTTCCATACAAAGCATCACCTTCACCATAGCAAGCATCACCTTGACCATACCCAGCATCACCTTCACCATAGCAAGCATCACGTTCACCATAGCAAGCATCACCTTCACCATAGCAAGCATCACCTTCACCATAGCAAGCATCACCTTCACCATAGCAAGCATCACCTTCACCATAGCAAGCATCACCTTCACTGTAGCAAGCATCACCTTCACCGTAGCAAGCATCACCTTCACCGTAGCAAGCATCACCTTCACCGTAGCAAGCATCACCTTCACCGTAGCAAGCATCACCTTCACCGTAGCAAGCATCACCTTCACCGTACCAAGTATCACCTTCACCGTACCAAGTATCACCTTCACCGTACCAAGTATCACCTTCACCGTACCAAGTATCACCTTCACCATACCAAGTATCACCTTCACCATACGAAGTATCACCTTCACCATACGAAGTATCACCTTCACCATACCAAATATCACCTTCACCATACCAAGTATCACCTTCACCATACCAAGTATCACCTTCACCATACCAAGCATCACCTTCACCATACCAAGCATCACCTTCAACATACCAAGTATCACCTTCAACATACCAAGCATCACCTTCACCATAGCAAGCATCGCCTTCACCATAGCAAGCATCGCCTTCACCATAGCAAGCATCGCCTTCACCATAGCAAGCATCACCTTCACCATAGCAAGCATCGCCTTCACCATAGCAAGCATCACCTTCACCATAGCAAGCATCTCCTTCACCATAGCAAGCATCACCTTCACCATAGCAAGCATCACCTTCACCATACCAAGGATCACCTTCAGCATACCAAGCATCACCTTCACCATAGCAAGCATCACCTTCACCATAGCAAGCATCACCCCACCATAGCAAGCATCACCTTCACCATAGCAAGCATCACCTTCACCATAGCAAGCATAACCTTCACCATAGCAAGCATCACCTTCACCATAGCAAGCATCACCTCCACAATAGCAAGCATCACCTTCACCATAGCAAGCATCACCTTCACCATAGAAAGCATCACCTTCACCATACCAAGCATCACCTTCACCATACCAAGCATCACCTTCACCATACCAAGCATCACCTTCACCATACCAAGCATCACCTTCACCATACCAAGCATCACCTTCACCATACCAAACATCACCTTCACCATACTGCCGCGTATCATTGTAGTGACCGCTCGTTCGCGCAAGGCAGCAGGAAAGGGTTGTTATCATTTTTGTTCGTGACGCGAGAAGCGACCGGACTAATCTCGATTGATCGCAGCCATGAAGGGCTGCATCTAGGTTTTTCTAGATTACTGTAGATGATCTTGACCTGTTATCTCTAAGTTTCCTTGCTGGCTTTAAATTGAGCGATGCCCCGAGCCGCTGGCATTCGAAGTTCGACGACTGACAAACACGCTTGTTGCTTACGCCGCCGCCGAGTGATTCAGTTCTTTTGCGGGCGCAAGTCAGCCCAAATAAAGAGCTTCGTTTGCAAGCCTTGTTGCTGTAATCCTCACCGCTGGCCTGCCGTCGCTACAACGTGACATCTGGTGGAGGTGCTGGGTGTCCTTCCAGGTACCGGACAACCCCTGCAAGTCGTGACGCCAGCCCTTTGAGTTATTCACCGGAGGGCCTGACTCCAGTCTACCACGCAGCCTCTGGATCCTCCAGCCATGACTTACGCCGCAGCAGTGCGCCGTCCTATACCTCGACGACGGGACCCAAGGCCCTATCGCCCTTAGCCAGCTGCGCTGGAGCACCGCCCTCTCGCCCCAACTCACCCTTCCTACGAGCGTCGCACACGGCCGAGGAAATGCGACGAGTGGAGAACACCCGACCAGAGCCGCCCACTATGCTTCCACTGCGGAGAAGCCGGTCACATTCTCCGGTACTGCCCATACAGGAGATTGGGCATCCGAGGGTTCTCTTAAGACGCCCCACGACCCCGATCCGGCAAGCGACCAGCCGAAATCGAAGACTTTTTGCGTCGGGAAAAACGCTCAACGCCGAGCCGCCTATCACGTTCCCCGTCGCCATCGTCCCCGCGCTATGTATCTCCTAGCCGAGGCTACGCAGTGCGTGGACGCTCCCCCAGCCCCCGAAGGTTAAACTGAATAAAGCAGCCTCTGGAGGTGAGGTTGCTTCTGAGCGCAAGAACTAAGATTATCCATCAACGAAATCACAAGACAATGCCTGAACTACGACGAGAACTACGACGAGAACTACGACGAGAACTACGACGAGAACTACGACGAGAACTACGACGACCTCTAGGACGACGACCCTTACGACGACGACCCCTACGACGACGACCCCTACGACGACGACCCCTATGACGACGATCCCTATGACGACGATCCCTATGACGACGACCTCTACAACGACGACCTCTACAACGACGACCTCTACAACGACGACACCTACAACGACGACAACTACGACAACACCGACGACGACACGGCCAGACTTGAAGCTTTTACCGCTGCCCTTAAATCTTATTATGAACGCTAAAGGACTCGAACTTTGCATTCTCTGTGTTTATTTTCATTTTAAAGCATCGAGACGATGCTTCTTTGGGAGGGGGGTAATGCCGCGTATCATTGTAGTGACCGCTCGTTCGCGCAAGGCAGCAGGAAAGGGTTGTTATCATTTTTGTTCGTGACGCGAGAAGCGACCGGACTAATCTCGATTGATCACAGCCATGAAGAGCTGCATCTACGTGTTTCCAGATTACCCTAGGTGATCTCGACCTGTTATCTCTAAGTTTCCTTGCTGGCTTTAAATTGAGCGATGCCCCGAGCCGCTGGCATTCGAAGTTCGACGACTGACAAACACGCTTGTTGCTTACGCCGCCGCCGAGTGATTCAGTTCTTTTGCGGGCGCAAGTCAGCCCAAATAAAGAGCTTCGTTTGCAAGCCTTGTTGCTGTAATCCTCACCGCTGGCCTGCCGTCGCTACAACGTGACAATACCAAGCATCACCTTCACCATACCAAGCATCACCTTCACCATACCAAGCATCACCTTCACCATACCAAGCATCACCTTCACCATAGCAAGCATCACCTTCACCATAGCAAGCATCACCTTCACCATAGCAAGCATCACCTTCACCATACCAAGCATCACCTTCACCATAGCAAGCATCACCTTCACCATAGCAAGCATCACCTTCCATACCAGGCATCACCTTCACCATAGCAAGCATCACCTTGACCATACCAAGCATCACCTTCACCATACAAAGTATTGTGAGACAGGAGACGGAGCGCAGGATGGAGCGAGCTTTAATGGCACCCGCAAGTATGGCGACCAACCCTTCGAAGAAGAAGATGATCGATGATGATGGATATGTACAGATGAAGACGAAGGTCGCATGTTGTGCTTTGAGCGATGATGATGGATATGTACAGATGAAGACGAAGGTCGCATGTTGTGCTTACACTTTCTCCCCTCGCGTACGAAAGCGACCGGCTCGGGCGCAGATTAGAGCACAGTAGGGCGACGGGCAAAGGGTTTGAGGCGGGAAACATGAACAATCTCGGCACCTCGGCAACGACGATCATTAACAGGATGAACAGGGGCAACGCGATAGTTCACCGGGGACGTTTGTTCGAGTACAGTATACGGACCAATATAACGGCTCAAAAATTTTTCACACAATCCCGGGGTACGCACTGGTGTCCACAGCAGTACCTCATCACCAGGGTGAAAAAATATGGCACGGTGGGAGAGATCATAGGTGTTTTTCCGGGAGGCTTGGGAGGCGTCGGTATTCAGGCGGGCAATGGCACGGCAGTAGGTAAGACGAGAAGTAAACTGTTCGTGAGAGAGTCTGGAAGAGGTTGAGGGGGCGGAGAAGAAAGACGCTTCGAGGGTGAAGGTAGGTTGACGTCCATACACAAGGAAGAATGGGGAGAAGTTGGTGGTTCTTTGCACGGCACTATTGTATGCAAAGGTAACGAAGGGAAGCATGGTGTCCCAGTTGGTGTGGTCGGGCTGGATGTAGGTGGCTAGCATATCGGACAGCGTGCGATGAAAGCGCTCTGTGAGCCCATTGGTCTGAGGGTGATAAGCTGAAGAGGTTTTGTGTACGGTTCTGGAGGCGTGAAGAACTTCGGCAAGGATGCTGGAGAGGAAGGACTTGCCGCGGTCACTAATAAGGACACGAGGAGCTCCATGGCGCAAAAGGATGGCGTTCAGGAAGAAGTGGGCGATCTCTGAAGCAGAGCCGGAAGGAACAGGGGCCGTTTCAGCGTATCTAGTTAAGTGGTCGATGGCAGTGACGATCCAACGGTTGCCCGTTGGTGTTAATGGTAAGGGACCGTAGAGGTCAATCCCAACGACTTCAAAAGGGGAGAAAGGACAGGGGAGAGGCTGTAGAAGGCCCGCAGGGGCAGACGTGCTCCGTTTACGACGTTGGCAAGAGATGCAAGACGCAATATATTTTCCAACAGCGGTTGAGAGGCCAGGCCAAAAGAAACGGCGCTTGATGCGGTCATAAGTTTTCTGAAAGCCTAAGTGGCCAGCCGGGGGGTCATCATGAAAGGCCTGCAAAACTTCTCGGCGAAGAGAACGGGGTACGACAGGCACCCATGAGTCACCGAAGGGGCTGTAATTGTGCCAAAGAAGGATGTTGTCGACTAGCTTGAAAGAGTTAAGTTGGCGACGTAGGCGGGCATTCGGTGGCCGAGTAGCACCGCTCAGACGGTCGATAAGGGTCCGGCAGTAAGGGTCGGCCCGCTGCGCTGAGGCGAGATCACCAAGACTGGGAGCTGGCATCAAGTCAATGGGTGCGGCGGTCAAGGTTGAAATAGCCGTCGAAGGGGTAGTTTGGCAGTTTGAGGATGCGGAGGAAACGGGTTGCGGATGCGGAGGTTTGGTTTGGGCGAGGGGACAACGAGATAGCGCATCGGCGTCCTGGTGTTTCTTGCCCGATTTATAGGTGACGGTAAAGTCATATTCCTGGAGACGGAGAATCCAGCGGCCGAGGCGGCCGGACAAGTTTTTCTGCGAGGACAACCAGCACAGGGCATGATGGTCAGTGACAACTGTGAACTGGCGGCCGTACAAATAAGGCCGAAATTTCTGAATGGCCCAGACAACAGCGAGGCACTCTTGCTCAGTTATCGTGTAGTTCTGCTCCGCTGCAGTCAGTGTACGACTGGCGTAGGCGATGACTTGCTCGCACGAAGAGTGCTGCCGCTGCAGAAGAACTGCACCAATGCCGTGTCCACTGGCGTCCGTGTGTAAAATCGTTGGAGCATTGTCGTCGAAATGTGCCAGTATCGGATCAGATGTGAGAGCCTTCTTTAAGGTAGTAAAAGCGACCTCACAGGCCTCAGACCAAACAAACGGCTGGTCAGCGCAGAGGAGCTTATGCAAAGGGGCCGCAATAGAGGCAAAGTTGCGTATGAAGCGCCGGAAGTATGACGCTAGCCCCAGAAAACTGCGCAGGTCTTTGACGCGCGATGGGCGAGGGAAATGCAAAACTGCAGCCACTTTGTCGGGATCAGGCTTTACACCCTTCTGGCTAACGACGTGACCGAGTACCTTGATAGAAGTGGAAGCAAAGCAACATTTCTTGGTGTTTAACTGTAGGCCGGCCTCAGAAAGTGCGCTTAATACTTCATCGAGACGAATAAGGTGTTCAGAAAAAGTCGAAGAAAAAATGACTATGTCGTCGAGGTAGCATAGGCACGTTTTCCACTTCAGGCCTCGGAGAACGGTGTCGATCATGCGCTCGAACGTGGCCGGAGCATTGCATAGGCCGAACGGCATAACGTTGAATTCGTATAATCCGTCGGGAGTGGCGAAAGCAGTTTTTTCCTTGTCGGCCTCATGCAATGGTATTTGCCAGTATCCGGATCTTAGGTCGAGACTAGAGAAAAATTGTGCACCTTGGAGACAGTCGAGGGCGTCATCAATCCGAGGCAGCGGATAAACATCTTTTCTAGTGATCTTGTTAAGGGCGCGATAGTCAACACAAAAGCGTACTGAGCCATCCTTCTTTTGAACGAGCACAACAGGCGAAGACCAAGGACTCGAAGAAGGGCGTATGATGTGGCGCTTGAGCATGTCGGCTACGTTATCTTGAATAACCTTGCGCTCACTAGAAGGCACACGATACGGGCGACGGCGAATGATGCCCGAACCATCTGTGTAGATGCGATGCTTAGCTGCGGTGGTTTGGCTCAAGGTTGTTGCCTGGGTATCGAAGGAAGCGGCATGCTTGGTCAAGACGGCAAGCAATTCATCTTTTTGAGTCGGGGTGAGACCGGGGCTGATAGCAGCTGAAATAGATGCAGAGGCAGAGGCTGGGGTCGAAAGAGCGAAGCTTGATGGGGCAGAGGAAAGAACGGCCACAGGTTGAGTGGTATCCACAGAAGCGATGGCTGTGCCTTGACGCAGAAGAATGGGTTCCGGCGTAGTGTTGAAGGCAGTCAGTAGTGAAGACCCATTGGTGAAGCGGAGCAGGGACGCGACGAGAAAGATGCCCCTTGAGAGAAGACGGGGGCTTGGTGTGACGAAAACGTCCCCAACGTTGACGTGGGCAGAAGCAACAGAGAGGACATCTTCGCAGCCGGGGTAAAGTACATGATCAGCGGTGGTAACCAGATGATGAGAAGGCAGGACAGAAACGGCTGAAAGGTCGGATCCAGAAGCCTGTAGAGTAGGGGGACAGCAGGTAATTACAGCTTGCGCAGAGTGGAGGAAGTCCCAGCCGAGGATGAGGGGATAAGCACAGGAGGGAAGCACAGCAAATACTATGTAGTGCAGGATGCCGTCGATAGTGACTCGTGCCGTACACAATCCGGAAGGACGCATTGATTCATCATTGGCAGCACGGAGAGAAGGACCACTGTAAGGGGTGCGCACCTTGCGAAGACGAGAACATAAATCAGAACTAATTACAGAAATGGCGGCGCCCGTATCGATCAATGCTTCTACTACAGTGCCTTCAATGTCAACAGTTAACATGTTCGATGGCTGTGCAGGAGGAATTGAGAGGGCGGCGTGCGGTGCAGTTTTACCTCCGGAAACTGCACAATTTAGTTTTCCGTGTGGCCAGTTGTCTGGGAGGATGGTGGACGTAGAGGCGACGACGAGCGGCGGAAAGGCGATGGGGAGCGGCGGCGCGACGGCCTGTCGGTCGAGGAGCGGTCCGGAGAGGTAGAGGAATAGGAGGGACGATAATTGGTAGGGTCAGCAAACGGTGGGCGGTAAGCGTACGACGAGTGCGGAGCGTCTTGGCAGAAGTCCCCGTACGATGGGCGACGAGGAGGACTGGAGGCAAACGCCGGACGGTAAGCAGGTGACGAGTACGTAGCTCCACTGCGAAAGTCAGGGTACCACTCGCGCTCGTCGCGTTGACGCCGACGGCACACACGGGCAACATGCCCGCGAATTCCGCAGTAGTGACATACCGGCCGACGTGCAGGCGGACTCCAAACAGGACACATAGCGGGGCTCGGGGACACAGAGACCGGAGTTTGCTGGACGGGCTGTGGATGCGACGGGTAAACAGCAGCTGGAGGCGTCGCAGCAACCTGGGCATAGGTAGGCACAAAACGCGGTACAGGTGGTTCCGCAGCCAAGGGGCGAGTGACCGAAGCGAGCTCGTCTTTGATGAGATCACGCAAAGGCGAGGACGACGGGGCTGGGGGCGGGTGGGAATCAACTGGCGGTAAGGTGGAGCCGTGCAGTTCCTCCCGGATAATGGAGCGAATGAGGGAGCGTAAGTCCACGTCAGGTGAAAGTGGGGTGTCCCAGGTGTCTTTTAATCGAAGCGACTGAAGGTCGTCAAGACGATGGCAAGTTGTTCGGATGTCTTGGACTGACGTTGGATTCTGAGCAGCAAGCGTGTTGAAGGCAAATGACCCAAGCCCTTTCAGAAGATGGCGTACCCGATCGTTCTCTGACATAGCGCTGTTGACACGTCGACACAGGGCAAGCACGTCTTCAATGTAGGATGTGTAGGACTCACCGGGGAGCTGAACGCGCGTATCTAGCTTTTTTTTGTAGACAGCGGGGCTTGCACCAGATGTGCCAAAGATTTGTCGTATCTGTGCCGAGAATTGAGCCCAGTCCGGGATGGCATCTTTGTGGTTGACGAACCAAGTCTTGGCCACGGCAGTGAGGTAGAACGACACGTTTACAAGTTTCATCGCTGAGTCCCAACGATTATAGGCACTGACCTGGTTATATTGGTCGAGCCAGTCCTCGACATCGTCCCCACGAAGACCAGCAAAAATGGGAGGCTCGCGCTGGAGTGTGGTGATGGTCCAAGTGGGATGTCCAGAAGATTGGGAAGAACCGGGTTGGCTCATCATTGCTGGCTCCAGACGGTTCGAATCGAGAGGAAGAAGAACGGGGGGCCCATCGGGAGTACGAGTGGTGTTGTCGCTGACGGTATCCATCGGTGCGGATGGTACGAGCAGGTGGCGACCGGAACGTAGCTGCAGTCTGGCGGCGGAGAGGACGCAGGGATCGAGAGCACACTCCACCACTTGTGAGACAGGAGACGGAGCGCAGGATGGAGCGAGCTTTAATGGCACCCGCAAGTATGGCGACCAACCCTTCGAAGAAGAAGATGATCGATGATGATGGATATGTACAGATGAAGACGAAGGTCGCATGTTGTGCTTACAGTATCACCTTCAACATACCAAGCATCACCTTCACCATAGCAAGCATCACCTTCACCATAGCAAGCATCACCTTCACCATACCAAGCATCACCTTCACCATAGCAAGCATCACCTTCACCATACCAATCATCACCTTCACCATAGCAAGCATCACCTTCACCATACCAAGCATCACCTTCACCATACCAAGTATCACCTTCACCATACCAAGTATCACCTTCAGCATACCAAGCATCACCTTCACCATAGCAAGCATCACCTTCACCATAGCAAGCATCACCTCCACCATAGCAAGCATCACCTTCACCATAGCAAGCATCACCTTCACCATAGCAAGCATCACCTTCACCATAGCAAGCATCACCTTCACCATAGCAAGCATCACCTTCACCATAGCAAGCATAACCTTCACCATAGCAAGCATCACCTTCACCATAGCAAGCATCACCTCCACAATAGCAAGCATCACCTTCACCATAGCAAGCATCACCTTCACCATACCAAGCATCACCTTCACCATAGCAAGCATCACCTCCACCATAGCAAGCATCACCTTCACCATACCAAGCATCACCTTCACCATAGCAAGCATCACCTTCACCATACCAAGCATCACCTTCACCATAGCAAGCATCACCTTCACCATAGCAAGCATCACCTTCACCATAGCAAGCATCACCTTCCATACCAAGCATCACCTTCACCATAGCAAGCATCACCTTGACCGTACCAAGCATCACCTTCACCATAGCAAGCATCACGTTCACCATAGCAAGCATCACCTTCACCATAGCAAGCATCACCTTCACCATAGCAAGCATCACCTTCACCATAGCAAGCATCACCTTCACCATAGCAAGCATCGCCTTCACCATAGCAAGCATCACCTTCACCATAGCAAGCATCACCTTCACCATAGCAAGCATCACCTTCACCATAGCAAGCATCACCTTCACCATACCAAGCATCACCTTCACCATACCAAGCATCACCTTCAACATACCAAGCATCACCTTCAACATACCAAGCATCACCTTCACCATACCAAGCATCACCTTCACCATACCAAGCATCACCTTCACCATACGAAGCATCACCTTCACCATACCAAGCAGCACCTTCACCATACCAAGCATCACCTTCACCATACCAAGCATCACCTTCACCATACCAAGCATCACCTTCACCATACCAAGCATCACCTTCACCATACCAAGCATCACCTTCACCATACCAAGCATCACCTTCACCATACCAAGTATCACCTTCACCATACCAAGCATCACCTTCACCATACCAAGCATCACCTTCAACATACCAAGTATCACCTTCAACATACCAAGCATCACCTTCACCATAGCAAGCATCGCCTTCACCATAGCAAGCATCGCCTTCACCATAGCAAGCATCGCCTTCACCATAGCAAGCATCACCTTCACCATAGCAAGCATCACCTTCACCATAGCAAGCATCACCTTCACCATAGCAAGCATCTCCTTCACCATAGCAAGCATCACCTTCACCATAGCAAGCATCACCTTCACCATACCAAGTATCACCTTCAGCATACCAAGCATCACCTTCACCATAGCAAGCATCACCTTCACCATAGCAAGCATCACCTCCACCATAGCAAGCATCACCTTCACCATAGCAAGCATCACCTTCACCATAGCAAGCATCACCTTCACCATAGCAAGCATAACCTTCACCATAGCAAGCATCACCTTCACCATAGCAAGCATCACCTCCACAATAGCAAGCATCACCTTCACCATAGCAAGCATCACCTTCACCATAGAAAGCATCACCTTCACCATAGAAAGCATCACCTTCACCATAGCAAGCATCACCTCCACCATAGCAAGCATCACCTTCACCATAGCAAGCATCACCTTCACCATAGCAAGCATCACCTTCACCATAGCAAGCATCACCTCCACCATAGCAAGCATCACCTTCACCATACCAAGCATCACCTTCACCATAGCAAGCATCACCTTCACCATACCAAGCATCACCTTCACCATAGCAAGCATCACCTTCACCATAGCAAGCATCACCTTCCATACCAAGCATCACCTTCACCATAGCAAGCATCACCTTGACCATACCAAGCATCACCTTCACCATAGCAAGCATCACCTTCACCATAGCAAGCATCACCTTCACCATAGCAAGCATCACCTTCACCATAGCAAGCATCACCTTCACCATAGCAAGCATCACCTTCACCATAGCAAGCATCACCTTCACCATAGCAAGCATCACCTTCACCATAGCAAGCATCATCTTCACCATAGCAAGCATCACCTTCACCGCACCAAGTATCACCTTCACCGTACCAAGTATCACCTTCACCGTACCAAGCATCACCTTCACCATACCAAGCATCACCTTCACCATACCAAGCATCACCTTCACCATAGCAAGCATCACCTTCACCATAGCAAGCATCACCTTCACCATAGCAAGCATCACCTTCACCATACCAAGCATCACCTTCACCATAGCAAGCATCACCTTCACCATAGCAAGCATCACCTTCACGATAGCAAGCATCACCTTCACCATAGCAAGCATCACCTTCACCATAGCAAGCATCACCTTCACCATAGCAAGCATCACCTTCACCGTACCAAGCATCACCTTCACTGTACCAAGCATCACCTTCAACGTACCAAGCATCACCTTCACCATAGCAAGCATCACCTCCACCATAGCAAGCATCACCTCCACCATAGCAAGCATCACCTTCACCATACCAAGCATCACCTTCACCATACCAAGCATCACCTTCACCATACCAAGCATCACCTTCACCATACCAAGCATCACCTTCACCATACCAAGCATCACCTTCACCATACCAAGCATCACCTTCACCATACCAAGCATCACCTTCACCATACCAAGCATCACCTTCACCATACCAAACATCACCTTCACCATACCAAGCATCACCTTTACCATACCAAGCATCACCTTCACCATACCAAGCATCACCTTCACCATACCAAGCATCACCTTCACCATAGCAAGCATCACCTTCACCATAGCAAGCATCACCTTCACCATAGCAAGCATCACCTTCACCATACCAAGCATCACCTTCACCATAGCAAGCATCACCTTCCATACCAGGCATCACCTTCACCATAGCAAGCATCACCTTGACCATACCAAGCATCACCTTCACCATACCAAGTATCACCTTCAACATACCAAGCATCACCTTCACCATAGCAAGCATCACCTTCACCATAGCAAGCATCACCTTCACCATACCAAGCATCACCTTCACCATAGCAAGCATCACCTTCACCATACCAATCATCACCTTCACCATAGCAAGCATCACCTTCACCATAGCAAGCATCACCTTCACCATACCAAGCATCACCTTCACCATACCAAGCATCACCTTCACCATACCAAGTATCACCTTCACCATACCAAGTATCACCTTCAGCATACCAAGCATCACCTTCACCATAGCAAGCATCACCTTCACCATAGCAAGCATCACCTCCACCATAGCAAGCATCACCTTCACCATAGCAAGCATCACCTTCACCATAGCAAGCATCACCTTCACCATAGCAAGCATCACCTTCACCATAGCAAGCATCACCTTCACCATAGCAAGCATAACCTTCACCATAGCAAGCATCACCTTCACCATAGCAAGCATCACCTCCACAATAGCAAGCATCACCTTCACCATAGCAAGCATCACCTTCACCATACCAAGCATCACCTTCACCATAGCAAGCATCACCTCCACCATAGCAAGCATCACCTTCACCATACCAAGCATCACCTTCACCATAGCAAGCATCACCTTCACCATACCAAGCATCACCTTCACCATAGCAAGCATCACCTTCACCATAGCAAGCATCACCTTCCATACCAAGCATCACCTTCACCATAGCAAGCATCACCTTGACCGTACCAAGCATCACCTTCACCATAGCAAGCATCACGTTCACCATAGCAAGCATCACCTTCACCATAGCAAGCATCACCTTCACCATAGCAAGCATCACCTTCACCATAGCAAGCATCACCTTCACCATAGCAAGCATCACCTTCACCATAGCAAGCATCACCTTCACCATAGCAAGCATCACCTTCACCATAGCAAGCATCACCTTCACCATAGCAAGCATCACCTTCACCATACCAAGCATCACCTTCACCATACCAAGCATCACCTTCAACATACCAAGCATCACCTTCACCATACCAAGCATCACCTTCACCATACCAAGCATCACCTTCACCATACGAAGCATCACCTTCACCATACCAAGCAGCACCTTCACCATACCAAGCATCACCTTCACCATACCAAGCATCACCTTCACCATACCAAGCATCACCTTCACCATACCAAGCATCACCTTCACCATGCCAAGCATCACCTTCACCATACCAAGCATCACCTTCACCATACCAAGCAACACCTTCACCATACCAAGCATCACCTTCACCATACCAAGCAACACCTTCACCATACAAGCATCACCTTCACCATACCAAGCAACACCTTCACCATACCAAGCAACACCTTCACCATGCCAAGCATCACCTTCACCACAGCAAGCATCACCTTCACCATAGCAAGCATCACCTTCACCATAGCGAGCATCACCCTCACCATAGCAAGCATTACCTTCACCATAGCAAGCATCACCTTCACCATAGCAAGCATCACCTTCACCATAGCAAGCATCACCTTCACCATAGCAAGCATCACCTTCACCATAGCAAGCATCACCTTCACCATAGCAAGCATCACCTTCACCATAGCAAGCATCACCTTCACCGTACCAAGCATCACCTTCACCGTACCAAGCATCACCTTCACCATACCAAGCATCACCTTCACCGTACCAAGCATCACCTTCACCGTACCAAGCATCACCTTCACCATACCGAGCATCACCTTCACCATACCGAGCATCACCTTCACCATAGCAAGCATCACCTTCACCATAGCAAGCATCACCTTCACCATACCAAGCATCACCTTCACCATAGCAAGCATCACCTTCACCATAGCAAGCATCACCTTCACCATACCAAGCATCACCTTCACCATAGCAAGCATCACCTTCCATACCAAGCATCACCTTCACCATAGCAAGCATCACCTTGACCATACCCAGCATCACCTTCACCATAGCAAGCATCACGTTCACCATAGCAAGCATCACCTTCACCATAGCAAGCATCACCTTCACCATAGCAAGCATCACCTTCACCATAGCAAGCATCACCTTCACCATAGCAAGCATCACCTTCACCATAGCAAGCATCACCTTCACCATAGCAAGCATCACCTTCACTGTAGCAAGCATCACCTTCACCGTAGCAAGCATCACCTTCACCGTAGCAAGCATCACCTTCACCGTAGCAAGCATCACCTTCACCGTAGCAAGCATCACCTTCACCGTAGCAAGCATCACCTTCACCGTACCAAGTATCACCTTCACCGTACCAAGTATCACCTTCACCGTACCAAGTATCACCTTCACCATACCAAGTATCACCTTCACCATACGAAGTATCACCTTCACCATACGAAGTATCACCTTCACCATACCAAATATCACCTTCACCATACCAAGTATCACCTTCACCATACCAAGTATCACCTTCACCATACCAAGCATCACCTTCACCATACCAAGCATCACCTTCAACATACCAAGTATCACCTTCAACATACCAAGCATCACCTTCACCATAGCAAGCATCGCCTTCACCATAGCAAGCATCGCCTTCACCATAGCAAGCATCGCCTTCACCATAGCAAGCATCACCTTCACCATAGCAAGCATCACCTTCACCATAGCAAGCATCACCTTCACCATAGCAAGCATCTCCTTCACCATAGCAAGCATCACCTTCACCATAGCAAGCATCACCTTCACCATACCAAGTATCACCTTCAGCATACCAAGCATCACCTTCACCATAGCAAGCATCACCTTCACCATAGCAAGCATCACCTCCACCATAGCAAGCATCACCTTCACCATAGCAAGCATCACCTTCACCATAGCAAGCATCACCTCCACAATAGCAAGCATCACCTTCACCATAGCAAGCATCACCTTCACCATAGAAAGCATCACCTTCACCATAGCAAGCATCACCTCCACCATTGCAAGCATCACCTTCACCATAGCAAGCATCACCTTCACCATAGCAAGCATCACCTTCACCATAGCAAGCATCACCTCCACCATAGCAAGCATCACCTTCACCATACCAAGCATCACCTTCACCATAGCAAGCATCACCTTCACCATACCAAGCATCACCTTCACCATAGCAAGCATCACCTTCACCATAGCAAGCATCACCTTCCATACCAAGCATCACCTTCACCATAGCAAGCATCACCTTGACCATACCAAGCATCACCTTCACCATAGCAAGCATCACCTTCACCATAGCAAGCATCACCTTCACCATAGCAAGCATCACCTTCACCATAGCAAGCATCACCTTCACCATAGCAAGCATCATCTTCACCATAGCAAGCATCACCTTCACCGCACCAAGTATCACCTTCACCGTACCAAGTATCACCTTCACCGTACCAAGCATCACCTTCACCGTACCAAGCATCACCTTCACCGTACCAAGTATCACCTTCACCGTACCAAGTATCACCTTCACCGTACCAAGTATCACCTTCACCGTACCAAGTATCACCTTCACCGTACCAAGTATCACCTTCACTGTACCAAGTATCACCTTCACCATAGCAAGCATCACCTTCACCATACCAAGTATCACCTTCACCATAGCAAGCATCACCTTCATCATAGCAAGCATCACCTTCACCATAGCAAGCATCACCTTCACCATAGCAAGCATCACCTTCACCGTAGCAAGCATCACCTTCACCGTAGCAAGCATCACCTTCACCGTAGCAAGCATCACCTTCACCGTAGCAAGCATCACCTTCACCGTAGCAAGCATCACCTTCACCGTAGCAAGCATCACCTTCACCATAGCAAGCATCACCTTCACCATAGCAAGCATCACCTTCACCATAGCAAGCATCACCTTCCATACCAAGCATCACCTTCACCATAGCAAGCATCACCTTCACCATAGCAAGCATCACCTTGACCATACCAAGAATCACCTTCACCATAGCAAGCATCACCTTCACCATAGCAAGCATCACCTTCATCATAGCAAGCATCACCTTCACCATAGCAAGCATCACCTTCACCATAGCAAGCATCACCTTCACCATAGCAAGCATCACCTTCACCATAGCAAGCATCACCTTCACCGTACCAAGCATCACCTTCACCGTACCAAGCATCACCTTCACCGTACCAAGCATCACCTCCACCATAGCAAGCATCACCTCCACCATAGCAAGCATCACCTTCACCATAGCAAGCATCACCTTCACCATACCAAGCATCACCTTCACCATACCAAGCATCACCTTCACCATACCAAGCATCACCTTCACCATACCAAGCATCACCTTCACCATACCAAGCATCACCTTCACCATACCAAGCATCACCTTCACCATACCAAGCATCACCTTCACCATACCAAGCATCACCTTCACCATACCAAGCATCACCTTCACCATAGCAAGCATCACCTTCACCATACCAAGCATCACCTTCACCATAGCAAGCATCACCTTCACCATACCAAGCATCACCTTCACCATAGCAAGCATCACCTTCACCATAGCAAGCATCACCTTGACCATACCAAGCATCACCTTCACCATACCAAGCATCACGTTCACCATAGCAAGCATCACCTTCACCATAGCAAGTATCACCTTCACCATAGCAAGCCTCACCTTCACCATAGCAAGCATCACCTTCACCATAGCAAGCATCACCTTCACCATAGCAAGCATCACCTTCACCATAGCAAGCATCACCTTCACCATAGCAAGCATCACCTTCACCATAGCAAGCATCACCTTCACCATAGCAAGCATCACCTTCACCATAGCAAGCATCACCTTCACCATAGCAAGCATCACCTTCACCGTACCAAGCATCACCTTCACCATACCAAGGATCACCTTCACCGTACCAAGCATCACCTTCACCGTACCAAGCATCACCTTCACCGTACCAAGCATCACCTTCACCGTACCAAGTATCACCTTCACCGTACCAAGTATCACCTTCACCGTACCAAGTATCACCTTCACCATACCAATTATCACCTTCACCATACCAATTATCACCTTCACCATACCAAATATCACCTTCACCATACCAAGTATCACCTTCACCATACCAAGTATCACCTTCACCATACCAAGTATCACCTTCACCATACCAAGCATCACCTTCACCATACCAAGCATCACCTTCAACATACCAAGCATCACCTTCACCATAGCAAGCATCGCCTTCACCATAGCAAGCATCGCCTTCACCATAGCAAGCATCACCTTCACCATAGCAAGCATCACCTTCACCATAGCAAGCATCACCTTCACCATAGCAAGCATCACCTTCACCATAGCAAGCATCACCTTCACCATAGCAAGCATCACCTTCACCATAGCAAGCATCACCTTCACCATAGCAAGCATCACCTTCACCATAACAAGCATCACCTTCACCATAGCAAGCATCACCTTCACCATACCAAGCATCACCTTCACCATACCAAGCATCACCTTCACCATACCAAGCATCACCTTCACCATACCAAGCATCACCTTCCAAAAACCAAGCATCACCTTCACCATAGCAAGCATCACCTTCACCATACCAAGCATCACCTTCACCATAGCAAGCATCACCTTCACCATACCAAGCATCACCTTCACCATACCAAGCATCACCTTCCAAAAACCAAGCATCACCTTCACCATAGCAAGCATCACCTTCACCATACCAAGCATCACCTTCACCATAGCAAGCATCACCTTCACCATAGCAAGCGTCACCATAGCAAGCGTCACCATAGCAAGCGTCACCTTCACCATAGCAAGCATCACCTTCACCATAGCAAGCATCACCTTCACCATAGCAAGCATCACCTTCACCATAGCAAGCATCACCTTCACCATAGCAAGCATCACCTTCACCATAGCAAGCATCACCTTCACCATAGCAAGCATCACCTTCACCATAGCATCACCTTCACCGTAGCAAGCATCACCTTCACCGTAGCAAGCATCACCTTCACCGTAGCAAGCATCACCTTCACCGTAGCAAGCATCACCTTCACCGTAGCAAGCATCACCTTCACCGTAGCAAGCATCACCTTCACCGTAGCAAGCATCACCTTCACAATAGCAAGCATCACCTTCACCGTAGCAAGCATCACCTTCACCGTAGCAAGCATCACCTTCACCGTAGCAAGCATCACCTTCACCGTAGCAAGCATCACCTTCACCGTAGCAAGCATCACCTTCACCGTAGCAAGCATCCCCTTCACCGTAGCAAGCATCACCTTCACCATAGCAAGCATCACCTTCACCATAGCAAGCATCACCTTCACCATAGCAAGCATCACCTTCACCATAGCAAGCATCACCTTCACCATACCAAACATCACCTTCACCATACCAAGCATCACCTTCACCATACCAAGCATCACCTTCACCATACCAAGCATCACCTTCACCATACCAAGCATCACCTTCACCATAGCAAGCATCACCTTCACCATAGCAAGCATCACCTTCACCATACCAAGCATCACCTTCACCATACCAAGCATCACCTTCACCATAGCAAGCATCACCTTCACCATAGCAAGCATCACCTTCCATACCAGGCATCACCTTCACCATAGCAAGCATCACCTTGACCATACCAAGCATCACCTTCACCATAGCAAGCATCACCTTCACCACAGCAAGCATCACCTTCACCACAGCAAGAATCACCTTCACCATAGCAAGCATCACCTTCACCATAGCAAGCATCACCTTCACCATAGCAAGCATCACCTTCACCATACCAAGCATCACCTTCACCATACCAAGCATCACCTTCACCATACCAAGCATCACCTTCACCATACCAAGCATCACCTTCACCATACCAAACATCACCTTCACCATACCAAGCATCACCTTCACCATACCAAGCATCACCTTCACCATACCAAGCATCACCTTCACCATACCAAGCATCACCTTCACCATAGCAAGCATCACCTTCACCATAGCAAGCATCACCTTCACCATAGCAAGCATCACCTTCACCATACCAAGCATCACCTTCACCATACCAAGCATCACCTTCACCATAGCAAGCATCACCTTCACCATAGCAAGCATCACCTTCCATACCAGGCATCACCTTCACCATAGCAAGCATCACCTTGACCATACCAAGCATCACCTTCACCATAGCAAGCATCACCTTCACCATAGCAAGCATCACCTTCACCACAGCAAGCATCACCTTCACCACAGCAAGAATCACCTTCACCATAGCAAGCATCACCTTCACCATAGCAAGCATCACCTTCACCATAGCAAGCATCACCTTCACCATAGCAAGCATCACCTTCACCATAGCAAGCATCACCTTCACCGTACCAAGTATCACCTTCACCGTACCAAGCATCACCTTCACCGTACCAAGCATCACCTTCACCATACCAAGCATCACCTTCACCGTACCAAGCATCACCTTCACCATACCAAGCATCACCTTCACCATACCGAGCATCACCTTCACCATACCGAGCATCACCTTCACCATAGCAAGCATCACCTTCACCATAGCAAGCATCACCTTCACCATACCAAGCATCACCTTCACCATACCAAGCATCACCTTCACCATAGCAAGCATCACCTTCACCATAGCAAGCATCACCTTCACCATACCAAGTATCACCTTCACCATACCAAGTATCACCTTCACCATACCAAGTATCACCTTCACCATACCAAGCATCACCTTCACCATAGCAAGCATCACCTTCACCATACCAATCATCACCTTCACCATTGCAAGCATCACCTTCGCCATACCAAGCATCACCTTCACCATACCAAGCATCACCTTCACCATAGCAAGCATCACCTTCACCGTACCAAGCATCACCTTCACTGTACCAAGCATCACCTTCACCGTACCAAGCATCACCTTCACCATAGCAAGCATCACCTCCACCATAGCAAGCATCACCTTCACCATAGCAAGCATCACCTTCACCATACCAAGCATCACCTTCACCATACCAAGCATCACCTTCACCATACCAAGCATCACCTTCACCATACGAAGCATCACCTTCACCATACCAAGCATCACCTTCACCATACCAAGCATCACCTTCACCATACCAAGCATCACCTTCACCATACCAAGCATCACCTTCACCATACCAAGCATCACCTTCACCATACCAAGCATCACCTTCACCATACCAAGCATCACCTTCACCATACCAAGCATCACCTTCACCATAGCAAGCATCACCTTCACCATAGCAAGCATCACCTTCACCATAGCAAGCATCACCTTCACCATACCAAGCATCACCTTCACCATACCAAGCATCACCTTCACCATAGCAAGCATCACCTTCACCGTACCAAGCATCACCTTCACTGTACCAAGCATCACCTTCACCGTACCAAGCATCACCTTCACCATAGCAAGCATCACCTCCACCATAGCAAGCATCACCTCCACCATAGCAAGCATCACCTTCACCATACCAAGCATCACCTTCACCATACCAAGCATCACCTTCACCATACCAAGCATCACCTTCACCATACCAAGCATCACCTTCACCATACCAAGCATCACCTTCACCATACCAAGCATCACCTTCACCATACCAAGCATCACCTTCACCATACCAAGCATCACCTTCACCATACCAAGCATCACCTTCACCATACCAAACATCACCTTCACCATACCAAGCATCACCTTCACCATACCAAGCATCACCTTCACCATACCAAGCATCACCTTCACCATACCAAGCATCACCTTCACCATAGCAAGCATCACCTTCACCATAGCAAGCATCACCTTCACCATAGCAAGCATCACCTTCACCATACCAAGCATCACCTTCACCATACCAAGCATCACCTTCACCATAGCAAGCATCACCTTCACCATAGCAAGCATCACCTTCCATACCAGGCATCACCTTCACCATAGCAAGCATCACCTTGACCATACCAAGCATCACCTTCACCATAGCAAGCATCACCTTCACCATAGCAAGCATCACCTTCACCACAGCAAGCATCACCTTCACCACAGCAAGAATCACCTTCACCATAGCAAGCATCACCTTCACCATAGCAAGCATCACCTTCACCATAGCAAGCATCACCTTCACCATAGCAAGCATCACCTTCACCATAGCAAGCATCACCTTCACCGTACCAAGTATCACCTTCACCGTACCAAGCATCACCTTCACCGTACCAAGCATCACCTTCACCATACCAAGCATCACCTTCACCGTACCAAGCATCACCTTCACCATACCAAGCATCACCTTCACCATACCGAGCATCACCTTTACCATACCGAGCATCACCTTCACCATAGCAAGCATCACCTTCACCATAGCAAGCATCACCTTCACCATACCAAGCATCACCTTCACCATAGAAAGCATCACCTTCACCATAGCAAGCATCACCTTCACCATACCAAGTATCACCTTCACCATACCAAGTATCACCTTCACCATACCAAGCATCACCTTCACCATAGCAAGCATCACCTTCACCATACCAATCATCACCTTCACCATTGCAAGCATCACCTTCACCATACCAAGCATCACCTTCACCATACCAAGCATCACCTTCACCATAGCAAGATCACCTTCACCATACCAAGCATCACCTTCACCATACCAAGCATCACCTTCACCATACCAAGTATCACCTTCACCATACCAAGTATCACCTTCAGCATACCAAGCATCACCTTCACCATAGCAAGCATCACCTTCACCATAGCAAGCATCACCTCCACCATAGCAAGCATCACCTTCACCATAGCAAGCATCACCTTCACCATAGCAAGCATCACCTTCACCATAGCAAGCATCACCTTCACCATAGCAAGCATCACCTTCACCATAGCAAGCATAACCTTCACCATAGCAAGCATCACCTTCACCATAGCAAGCATCACCTCCACAATAGCAAGCATCACCTTCACCATAGCAAGCATCACCTTCACCATACCAAGCATCACCTTCACCATAGCAAGCATCACCTCCACCATAGCAAGCATCACCTTCACCATACCAAGCATCACCTTCACCATAGCAAGCACCACCTTCACCATACCAAGCATCACCTTCACCATAGCAAGCATCACCTTCACCATAGCAAGCATCACCTTCCATACCAAGCATCACCTTCACCATAGCAAGCATCACCTTGACCGTACCAAGCATCACCTTCACCATAGCAAGCATCACGTTCACCATAGCAAGCATCACCTTCACCATAGCAAGCATCACCTTCACCATAGCAAGCATCACCTTCACCATAGTAAGCATCACCTTCACCATAGCAAGCATCACCTTCACCATAGCAAGCATCACCTTCACCATAGCAAGCATCACCTTCACCGTACCAAGCATCACCTTCACCGTACCAAGTATCACCTTCACCGTACCAAGTATCACCTCCACCGTACCAAGCATCACCTTCACCGTACCAAGCATCACCTTCACCGTACCAAGTATCACCTTCACCGTACCAAGTATCACCTTCACCATACCAAGTATCACCTTCAGCATACCAAGCATCACCTTCACCATAGCAAGCATCACCTTCACCATAGCAAGCATCACCTCCACCATAGCAAGCATCACCTTCACCATAGCAAGCATCACCTTCACCATAGCAAGCATCACCTTCACCATAGCAAGCATCACCTTCACCATAGCAAGCATCACCTTCACCATAGCAAGCATAACCTTCACCATAGCAAGCATCACCTTCACCATAGCAAGCATCACCTCCACAATAGCAAGCATCACCTTCACCATAGCAAGCATCACCTTCACCATACAAAGCATCACCTTCACCATAGCAAGCATCACCTTCACCATACCAAGCATCACCTTCACCATAGCAAGCATCACCTTCACCATAGCAAGCATCACCTTCACCATAGCAAGCATCACCTTCCATACCAAGCATCACCTTCACCATAGCAAGCATCACCTTCACCGTACCAAGCATCACCTTCACCGTACCAAGTATCACCTTCACCGTACCAAGTATCACCTCCACCGTACCAAGCATCACCTTCACCGTACCAAGCATCACCTTCACCGTACCAAGTATCACCTTCACCGTACCAAGTATCACCTTCACCATACCAAGTATCACCTTCAGCATACCAAGCATCACCTTCA
Source organism: Amblyomma mixtum (assembly GCF_055824585.1). Classification (NCBI taxonomy): domain Eukaryota; kingdom Metazoa; phylum Arthropoda; class Arachnida; order Ixodida; family Ixodidae; genus Amblyomma; species Amblyomma mixtum. The sequence goes on from NC_143014.1 coordinate 320,334,634, forward strand.
CCATAGCAAGCATCACCTTCACCATAGCAAGCATCACCTCCACCATAGCAAGCATCACCTTCACCATAGCAAGCATCACCTTCACCATAGCAAGCATCACCTTCACCATAGCAAGCATCACCTTCACCATAGCAAGCATCACCTTCACCATAGCAAGCATAACCTTCACCATAGCAAGCATCACCTTCACCATAGCAAGCATCACCTCCACAATAGCAAGCATCACCTTCACCATAGCAAGCATCACCTTCACCATACAAAGCATCACCTTCACCATAGCAAGCATCACCTTCACCATACCAAGCATCACCTTCACCATAGCAAGCATCACCTTCACCATAGCAAGCATCACCTTCACCATAGCAAGCATCACCTTCCATACCAAGCATCACCTTCACCATAGCAAGCATCACCTTGACCGTACCAAGTATCACCTTCACCATACCAAGCATCACCTTCACCATACCGAGCATCACCTTCACCATACCGAGCATCACCTTCACCATAGCAAGCATCACCTTCACCATAGCAAGCATCACCTTCACCATACCAAGCATCACCTTCACCATAGCAAGCATCACCTTCACCATAGCAAGCATCACCTTCACCATACCAAGCATCACCTTCACCATAGCAAGCATCACCTTCCATACCAAGCATCACCTTCACCATAGCAAGCATCACCTTGACCATACCCAGCATCACCTTCACCATAGCAAGCATCACGTTCACCATAGCAAGCATCACGTTCACCATAGCAAGCATCACCTTCACCATAGCAAGCATCACCTTCACCATAGCAAGCATCACCTTCACCATAGCAAGCATCACCTTCACCATAGCAAGCATCACCTTCACCATAGCAAGCATCACCTTCACTGTAGCAAGCATCACCTTCACCGTAGCAAGCATCACCTTCACCGTAGCAAGCATCACCTTCACCGTAGCAAGCATCACCTTCACCGTAGCAAGCATCACCTTCACCGTAGCAAGCATCACCTTCACCGTACCAAGTATCACCTTCACCGTACCAAGTATCACCTTCACCGTACCAAGTATCACCTTCACCGTACCAAGTATCACCTTCACCATACCAAGTATCACCTTCACCATACGAAGTATCACCTTCACCATACGAAGTATCACCTTCACCATACCAAATATCACCTTCACCAAACCAAGTATCACCTTCACCATACCAAGTATCACCTTCACCATACCAAGCATCACCTTCACCATACCAAGCATCACCTTCAACATACCAAGTATCACCTTCAACATACCAAGCATCACGTTCACCATAGCAAGCATCGCCTTCACCATAGCAAGCATCGCCTTCACCATAGCAAGCATCGCCTTCACCATAGCAAGCATCACCTTCACCATAGCAAGCATCACCTTCACCATAGCAAGCATCACCTTCACCATAGCAAGCATCTCCTTCACCATAGCAAGCATCACCTTCAACATAGCAAGCATCACCTTCACCATACCAAGTATCACCTTCAGCATACCAAGCATCACCTTCACCATAGCAAGCATCACCTTCACCATAGCAAGCATCACCTCCACCATAGCAAGCATCACCTTCACCATAGCAAGCATCACCTTCACCATAGCAAGCATCACCTTCACCATAGCAAGCATCACCTCCACAATAGCAAGCATCACCTTCACCATAGCAAGCATCACCTTCACCATAGAAAGCATCACCTTCACCATAGAAAGCATCACCTTCACCATAGCAAGCATCACCTCCACCATAGCAAGCATCACCTTCACCATAGCAAGCATCACCTTCACCATAGCAAGCATCACCTTCACCATAGCAAGCATCACCTCCACCATAGCAAGCATCACCTTCACCATACCAAGCATCACCTTCACCATAGCAAGCATCACCTTCACCATACCAAGCATCACCTTCACCATAGCAAGCATCACCTTCACCATAGCAAGCATCACCTTCCATACCAAGCATCACCTTCACCATAGCAAGCATCACCTTGACCATACCAAGCATCACCTTCACCATAGCAAGCATCACCTTCACCATAGCAAGCATCACCTTCACCATAGCAAGCATCACCTTCACCATAGCAAGCATCACCTTCACCATAGCAAGCATCATCTTCACCATAGCAAGCATCACCTTCACCGCACCAAGTATCACCTTCACCGTACCAAGTATCACCTTCACCGTACCAAGCATCACCTTCACCGTACCAAGCATCACCTTCACCGTACCAAGTATCACCTTCACCGTACCAAGTATCACCTTCACCGTACCAAGTATCACCTTCACCGTACCAAGTATCACCTTCACCGTACCAAGTATCACCTTCACTGTACCAAGTATCACCTTCACCATAGCAAGCATCACCTTCACCATACCAAGTATCACCTTCACCATAGCAAGCATCACCTTCACCATACCAAGCATCACCTTCACCATACCAAGCATCACCTTCACCATACCAAGCATCACCTTCACCATACCAAGCATCACCTTCACCATAGCAAGCATCACCTTGACCATACCCAGCATCACCTTCACCATAGCAAGCATCACCTTCACCATAGCAAGCATCACCTTCATCATAGCAAGCATCACCTTCACCATAGCAAGCATCACCTTCACCATAGCAAGCATCACCTTCACCGTAGCAAGCATCACCTTCACCGTAGCAAGCATCACCTTCACCGTAGCAAGCATCACCTTCACCGTAGCAAGCATCACCTTCACCGTAGCAAGCATCACCTTCACCGTAGCAAGCATCACCTTCACCATAGCAAGCATCACCTTCACCATAGCAAGCATCACCTTCACCATAGCAAGCATCACCTTCCATACCAAGCATCACCTTCACCATAGCAAGCATCACCTTCACCATAGCAAGCATCACCTTGACCATACCAAGCATCACCTTCACCATAGCAAGCATCACCTTCACCATAGCAAGCATCACCTTCATCATAGCAAGCATCACCTTCACCATAGCAAGCATCACCTTCACCATAGCAAGCATCACCTTCACCATAGCAAGCATCACCTTCACCATAGCAAGCATCACCTTCACCGTACCAAGCATCACCTTCACCGTACCAAGCATCACCTTCACCGTACCAAGCATCACCTCCACCATAGCAAGCATCACCTCCACCATAGCAAGCATCACCTTCACCATAGCAAGCATCACCTTCACCATACCAAGCATCACCTTCACCATACCAAGCATCACCTTCACCATACCAAGCATCACCTTCACCATACCAAGCATCACCTTCACCATACCAAGCATCACCTTCACCATACCAAGCATCACCTTCACCATACCAAGCATCACCTTCACCATACCAAGCATCACCTTCACCATACCAAGCATCACCTTCACCATACCAAGCATCACCTTCACCATAGCAAGCATCACCTTCACCATACCAAGCATCACCTTCACCATAGCAAGCATCACCTTCACCATACCAAGCATCACCTTCACCATAGCAAGCATCACCTTCACCATAGCAAGCATCACCTTGACCATACCAAGCATCACCTTCACCATAGCAAGCATCACGTTCACCATAGCAAGCATCACCTTCACCATAGCAAGTATCACCTTCACCATAGCAAGCCTCACCTTCACCATAGCAAGCATCACCTTCACCATAGCAAGCATCACCTTCACCATAGCAAGCATCACCTTCACCATAGCAAGCATCACCTTCACCATAGCAAGCATCACCTTCACCATAGCAAGCATCACCTTCACCATAGCAAGCATCACCTTCACCATAGCAAGCATCACCTTCACCGTACCAAGCATCACCTTCACCGTACCAAGGATCACCTTCACCGTACCAAGCATCACCTTCACCGTACCAAGCATCACCTTCACCGTACCAAGCATCACCTTCACCGTACCAAGTCTCACCTTCACCGTACCAAGTATCACCTTCACTGTACCAAGTATCACCTTCACCATACCAATTATCACCTTCACCATACCAATTATCACCTTCACCATACCAAATATCACCTTCACCATACCAAGTATCACCTTCACCATACCAAGTATCACCTTCACCATACCAAGTATCACCTTCACCATACCAAGCATCACCTTCACCATACCAAGCATCACCTTCAACATACCAAGCATCACCTTCACCATAGCAAGCATCGCCTTCACCATAGCAAGCATCGCCTTCACCATAGCAATCATCGCCTTCACCATAGCAAGCATCACCTTCACCATAGCAAGCATCACCTTCACCATAGCAAGCATCACCTTCACCATAGCAAGCATCACCTTCACCATAGCAAGCATCACCTTCACCATAGCAAGCATCACCTTCACCATAGCAAGCATCACCTTCACCATAGCAAGCATCACCTTCACCATAGCAAGCATCACCTTCACCATAGCAAGCATCACCTTCACCATAGCAAGCATCACCTTCACCATAGCAAGCATCACCTTCACCATAACAAGCATCACCTTCACCATAGCAAGCATCACCTTCACCATACCAAGCATCACCTTCACCATACCAAGCATCACCTTCACCATACCAAGCATCACCTTCCAAAAACCAAGCATCACCTTCACCATACCAAGCATCACCTTCACCATACCAAGCATCACCTTCACCATAGCAAGCATCACCTTCACCATAGCAAGCGTCATCTTCACCATAGCAAGCGTCACCATAGCAAGCGTCACCTTCACCATAGCAAGCATCACCTTCACCATAGCAAGCATCACCTTCACCATAGCAAGCATCACCTTCACCATAGCAAGCATCACCTTCACCATAGCAAGCATCACCTTCACCATAGCAAGCATCACCTTCACCATAGCATCACCTTCACCGTAGCAAGCATCACCTTCACCGTAGCAAGCATCACCTTCACCGTAGCAAGCATCACCTTCACCGTAGCAAGCATCACCTTCACAATAGCTAGCATCACCTTCACCGTAGCAAGCATCACCTTCACCGTAGCAAGCATCACCTTCACCGTAGCAAGCATCACCTTCACCGTAGCAAGCATCACCTTCACCGTAGCAAGCATCACCTTCACCGTAGCAAGCATCCCCTTCACCGTAGCAAGCATCACCTTCACCATAGCAAGCATCACCTTTACCATAGCAAGCATCACCTTCACCATAGCAAGCATCACCTTCACCATAGCAAGCATCACCTTCACCATAGCAAGCATCACCTTCACCATAGCAAGCATCACCTTCACCGTACCAAGCATCACCTTCACCGTACCAAGCATCACCTTCACTGTACCAAGCATCACCTTCACCGTACCAAGCATCACCTTCACCATAGCAAGCATCACCTCCACCATAGCAAGCATCACCTCCACCATAGCAAGCATCACCTTCACCATACCAAGCATCACCTTCACCATACCAAGCATCACCTTCACCATACCAAGCATCACCTTCACCATACCAGGCATCACCTTCACCATACCAAGCATCACCTTCACCATACCAAGCATCACCTTCACCATACCAAGCATCACCTTCACCATACCAAGCATCACCTTCACCATACCAAGCATCACCTTCACCATACCAAGCATCACCTTCACCATACCAAGCATCACCTTCACCATACCAAGCATCACCTTCACCATAGCAAGCATCACCTTCACCATAGCAAGCATCACCTTCACCATAGCAAGCATCACCTTCACCATACCAAGCATCACCTTCACCATACCAAGCATCACCTTCACCATAGCAAGCATCACCTTCACCATAGCAAGCATCACCTTCCATACCAGGCATCACCTTCACCATAGCAAGCATCACCTTGACCATACCAAGCATCACCTTCACCATAGCAAGCATCACCTTCACCATAGCAAGCATCACCTTCACCACAGCAAGCATCACCTTCACCACAGCAAGAATCACCTTCACCATAGCAAGCATCACCTTCACCATAGCAAGCATCACCTTCACCATAGCAAGCATCACCTTCACCATAGCAAGCATCACCTTCACCATAGCAAGCATCACCTTCACCGTACCAAGTATCACCTTCACCGTACCAAGCATCACCTTCACCGTACCAAGCATCACCTTCACCATACCAAGCATCACCTTCACCGTACCAAGCATCACCTTCACCATACCAAGCATCACCTTCACCATACCGAGCATCACCTTCACCATACCGAGCATCACCTTCACCATAGCAAGCATCACCTTCACCATAGCAAGCATCACCTTCACCATACCAAGCATCACCTTCACCATAGCAAGCATCACCTTCACCATAGCAAGCATCACCTTCACCATACCAAGTATCACCTTCACCATACCAAGTATCACCTTCACCATACCAAGTATCACCTTCACCATACCAAGCATCACCTTCACCATAGCAAGCATCACCTTCACCATACCAATCATCACCTTCACCATTGCAAGCATCACCTTCACCATACCAAGCATCACCTTCACCATACCAAGCATCACCTTCACCATAGCAAGCATCACCTTCACCATACCAAGCATCACCTTCACCATACCAAGCATCACCTTCACCATACCAAGCATCACCTTCACCATACCAAGTATCACCTTCACCATACCAAGTATCACCTTCAGCATACCAAGCATCACCTTCACCATAGCAAGCATCACCTTCACCATAGCAAGCATCACCTCCACCATAGCAAGCATCACCTTCACCATAGCAAGCATCACCTTCACCATAGCAAGCATCACCTTCACCATAGCAAGCATCACCTTCACCATAGCAAGCATAACCTTCACCATAGCAAGCATCACCTTCACCATAGCAAGCATCACCTCCACAATAGCAAGCATCACCTTCACCATAGCAAGCATCACCTTCACCATACCAAGCATCACCTTCACCATAGCAAGCATCACCTCCACCATAGCAAGCATCACCTTCACCATACCAAGCATCACCTTCACCATAGCAAGCATCACCTTCACCATACCAAACATCACCTTCACCATAGCAAGCATCACCTTCACCATAGCAAGCATCACCTTCACCATAGCAAGCATCACCTTCCATACCAAGCATCACCTTCACCATAGCAAGCATCACCTTGACCGTACCAAGCATCACCTTCACCATAGCAAGCATCACGTTCACCATAGCAAGCATCACCTTCACCATAGCAAGCATCACCTTCACCATAGCAAGCATCACCTTCACCATAGCAAGCATCACCTTCACCATAGCAAGCATCACCTTCACCATAGCAAACATCACCTTCACCATAGCAAGCATCACCTTCACCATAGCAAGCATCACCTTCACCATAGCAAGCATCACCTTCACCATAGCAAGCATCACCTTCACCGTACCAAGCATCACCTTCACCGTACCAAGTATCACCTTCACCGTACCAAGTATCACCTCCACCGTACCAAGCATCACCTTCACCGTACCAAGCATCACCTTCACCGTACCAAGTATCACCTTCACCGTACCAAGTATCACCTTCACCGTACCAAGTATCACCTTCACCGTACCAAGTATCACCTTCACAATACCAAGTATCACCTTCACCATACCAAGTATCACCTTCACCATACCAAGTATCACCTTCACTATACCAAGTATCACCTTCACCATACCAAGTATCACCTTCACCATACCAAGCATCACCTTCACCATACCAAGCATCACCTTCAACATACCAAGCATCACCTTCAACATACCAAGTATCACCTTCAACATACCAAGCATCACCTTCACCATACCAAGCATCACCTTCACCATACCAAGCATCACCTTCACCATACCAAGCATCACCTTCACCATACCAAGCATCACCTTCACCATACCAAGCATCACCTTCACCATACCAAGCATCACCTTCACCATACCAAGCATCACCTTCACCATACCAAGCATCACCTTCACCATACCAAGCATCACCTTCACCATACCAAGCATCACCTTCACCATACCAAGCATCACCTTCAACATACCAAGCATCACCTTCACCATACCGAGCATCACCTTCACCATACCGAGCATCACCTTCACCATACCAAGCATCACCTTCACCATACCAAGCATCACCTTCACCATACCAAGCATCACCTTCAACATACCAAGCATCACCTTCACCATACCGAGCATCACCTTCACCATACCGAGCATCACCTTCACCATACCGAGCATCACCTTCACCATACCGAGCATCACCTTCACCATAGCGAGCATCACCTTCACCATAGCAAGCATCACCTTCACCATAGCAAGCATCACCTCCACCATAGCAAGCATCACCTTCACCATAGCAAGCATCACCTTCACCATAGCAAGCATCACCTTCACCATAGCAAGCATCACCTTCACCATAGCAAGCATCACCTTCACCATAGCAAGCATCACCTTCACCGTACCAAGCATCACCTTCACCGTACCAAGGATCACCTTCACCGTACCAAGCATCACCTTCACCGTACCAAGCATCACCTTCACCGTACCAAGCATCACCTTCACCGTACCAAGTATCACCTTCACCGTACCAAGTATCACCTTCACCGTACCAAGTATCACCTTCACCGTACCAAGTATCACCTTCACTGTACCAAGTATCACCTTCACCATACCAAGTATCACCTTCACCATACCAATTATCACCTTCACCATACCAAGTATCACCTTCACCATACCAAATATCACCTTCACCATACCAAGTATCACCTTCACTATACCAAGCATCACCTTCACCATACCAAGCATCACCTTCACCATACCAAGCATCACCTTCAACATACCAAGTATCACCTTCAACATACCAAGCATCACCTTCACCATAGCAAGCATCGCCTTCACCATAGCAAACATCGCCTTCACCATAGCAATCATCGCCTTCACCATAGCAAGCATCACCTTCACCATAGCAAGCATCACCTTCACCATAGCAAGCATCACCTTCACCATAGCAAGCATCTCCTTCACCATAGCAAGCATCACCTTCACCATAGCAAGCATCACCTTCACCATAGCAAGCATCACCTTCACCATAGCAAGCATCACCTTCACCATAGCAAGCATCACCTTCACCATAGCAAGCATCACCTTCACCATAGCAAGCATCACCTTCACCATAGCAAGCATCACCTTCACCATAACAAGCATCACCTTCACCATAGCAAGCATCACCTTCACCATAGCAAGCATCACCTTCACCATAGCAAGCATCACCTTCACCATACCAAGCATCACCTTCACCATAGCAAGCATCACCTTCACCATACCAAGCATCACCTTCCAAAAACCAAGCATCACCTTCACCATACCAAGCATCACCTTCACCATACCAAGCATCACCTTCACCATACCAAGCATCACCTTCACCATAGCAAGCATCACCTTCACCATAGCAAGCGTCACCATAGCAAGCGTCACCATAGCAAGCGTCACCTTCACCATAGCAAGCATCACCTTCACCATAGCAAGCATCACCTTCACCATAGCAAGCATCACCTTCACCATAGCAAGCATCACCTTCACCATAGCAAGCATCACCTTCACCATAGCAAGCATCACCTTCACCATAGCATCACCTTCACCGTAGCAAGCATCACCTTCACCGTAGCAAGCATCACCTTCACCGTAGCAAGCATCACCTTCACCGTAGCAAGCATCACCTTCACCGTAGCAAGCATCACCTTCACCGTAGCAAGCATCACCTTCACCGTAGCAAGCATCACCTTCACCGTAGCAAGCATCACCTTCACCGTAGCAAGCATCACCTTCACAATAGCAAGCATCACCTTCACCGTACCAAGCATCACCTTCACCGTAGCAAGCATCACCTTCACCGTAGCAAGCATCACCTTCACCGTAGCAAGCATCACCTTCACCGTAGCAAGCATCACCTTCACCGTAGCAAGCATCACCTTCACCGTAGCAAGCATCACCTTCACCGTAGCAAGCATCACCTTCACCGTAGCAAGCATCACCTTCACCATAGCAAGCATCACCTTCACCATAGCAAGCATCACCTTCACCATAGCAAGCATCACCTTCACCATAGCAAGCATCACCTTCACCATAGCAAGCATCACCTTCACCGTACCAAGCATCACCTTCACCGTACCAAGCATCACCTTCACCGTACCAAGCATCACCTTCACCATAGCAAGCATCACCTTCACCATAGCAAGCATCACCTTCACCATAGCAAGCCTCACCTTCACCATAGCAAGCATCACCTTCACCACAGCAAGCGTCACCTTCACCATAGCAAGCGTCACCTTCACCACAGCAAGCGTCACCTTCACCATAGCAAGCGTCACCTTCACCATAGCAAGCGTCACCTTCACCACAGCAAGCGTCACCTTCACCATAGCAAGCGTCACCTTCACCATATAGCAAGCATCACCTTCACCATATAGCAAGCATCACCTTCACCATATAGCAAGCATCACCTTCACCATATAGCAAGCATCACCTTCACCATATAGCAAGCATCACCTTCACCATATAGCAAGCATCACCTTCACCATATAGCAAGCATCGCCTTCACCATATAGCAAGCATCACCTTCACCATATAGCAAGCATCACCTTCACCATATAGCAAGCATCACCTTCACCATATAGCAAGCATCACCTTCACCATATAGCAAGCATCACCTTCACCATATAGCAAGCATCACCTTCACCATATAGCAAGCATCACCTTCACCATATAGCAAGCATCACCTTCACCATATAGCAAGCATCACCTTCACCATATAGCAAGCATCACCTTCACCATATAGCAAGCATCACCTTCACCATATAGCAAGCATCACCTTCACCATATAGCAAGCATCACCTTCACCATATAGCAAGCATCACCTTCACCATATAGCAAGCATCACCTTCACCATATAGCAAGCATCACCTTCACCATATAGCAAGCATCACCTTCACCATATAGCAAGCATCACCTTCACCATATAGCAAGCATCACCTTCACCATCTTCACCATATAGCAAGCATCACCTTCACCATATAGCAAGCATCACCTTCACCATATAGCAAGCATCACCTTCACCATATAGCAAGCATCACCTTCACCATATAGCAAGCATCACCTTCACCATATAGCAAGCATCACCTTCACCATATAGCAAGCATCACCTTCACCATATAGCAAGCATCACCTTCACCATATAGCAAGCATCACCTTCACCATATAGCAAGCATCACCTTCACCATATAGCAAGCATCACCTTCACCATATAGCAAGCATCACCTTCACCATAGCAAGCATCACCTTCACCATAGCAAGCATCACCTTCATCATAGCAAGCATCACCTTCACCATAGCAAGCATCACTTTCACCATAGCAAGCATCACCTTCACCACAGCAAGCATCACCTTCACCACAGCAAGCATCACCTTCGCCACAGCAAGCATCACCTTCGCCACAGCAAGCATCACCTTCGCCATACCAAGCATCACCTTCACCATACCAAGCATCACCTTCACCATACCAAGCATCACCTTCACCATACCAAGCATCACCTTCACCATACCAAGCATCACCTTCACCATAGCAAGCATCACCTTCACCATAGCAAGCATCACCTTCACCACAGCAAGCATCACCTTCTCCACAGCAAGCAACACCTTCGCCATAGCAAGCATCACCTTCACCATAGCAAGCATAACCTTCACCATAGCAAGCATCACCTTCACCATAGCAAGCATCACCTCCACAATAGCAAGCATCACCTTCACCATAGCAAGCATCACCTTCACCATACCAAGCATCACCTTCACCATAGCAAGCATCACCTCCACCATAGCAAGCATCACCTTCACCATACCAAGCATCACCTTCACCATAGCAAGCACCACCTTCACCATACCAAGCATCACCTTCACCATAGCAAGCATCACCTTCACCATAGCAAGCATCACCTTCACCATAGCAAGCATCACCTTCCATACCAAGCATCACCTTCACCATAGCAAGCATCACCTTGACCGTACCAAGCATCACCTTCACCATAGCAAGCATCACGTTCACCATAGCAAGCATCACCTTCACCATAGCAAGCATCACCTTCACCATAGCAAGCATCACCTTCACCATAGCAAGCATCACCTTCACCATAGCAAGCATCACCTTCACCATAGCAAACATCACCTTCACCATAGCAAGCATCACCTTCACCATAGCAAGCATCACCTTCACCATAGCAAGCATCACCTTCACCATAGCAAGCATCACCTTCACCGTACCAAGCATCACCTTCACCGTACCAAGTATCACCTTCACCGTACCAAGTATCACCTCCACCGTACCAAGCATCACCTTCACCGTACCAAGCATCACCTTCACCGTACCAAGTATCACCTTCACTGTACCAAGTATCACCTTCACCATACCAAGTATCACCTTCAGCATACCAAGCATCACCTTCACCATAGCAAGCATCACCTTCACCATAGCAAGCATCACCTCCACCATAGCAAACATCACCTTCACCATAGCAAGCATCACCTTCACCATAGCAAGCATCACCTTCACCATAGCAAGCATCACCTTCACCATAGCAAGCATCACCTTCACCGTACCAAGCATCACCTTCACCGTACCAAGTATCACCTTCACCGTACCAAGTATCACCTCCACCGTACCAAGCATCACCTTCACCGTACCAAGCATCACCTTCACCGTACCAAGTATCACCTTCACCGTACCAAGTATCACCTTCACCATACCAAGTATCACCTTCAGCATACCAAGCATCACCTTCACCATAGCAAGCATCACCTTCACCATAGCAAGCATCACCTCCACCATAGCAAGCATCACCTTCACCATAGCAAGCATCACCTTCACCATAGCAAGCATCACCTTCACCATAGCAAGCATCACCTTCACCATAGCAAGCATCACCTTCACCATAGCAAGCATAACCTTCACCATAGCAAGCATCACCTTCACCATAGCAAGCATCACCTCCACAATAGCAAGCATCACCTTCACCATAGCAAGCATCACCTTCACCATACAAAGCATCACCTTCACCATAGCAAGCATCACCTTCACCATACCAAGCATCACCTTCACCATAGCAAGCATCACCTTCACCATAGCAAGCATCACCTTCACCATAGCAAGCATCACCTTCCATACCAAGCATCACCTTCACCATAGCAAGCATCACCTTGACCGTACCAAGTATCACCTTCACCATACCAAGCATCACCTTCACCATACCGAGCATCACCTTCACCATACCGAGCATCACCTTCACCATACCAAGCATCACCTTCACCATAGCAAGCATCACCTTCACCATACCAAGCATCACCTTCACCATAGCAAGCATCACCTTCACCATAGCAAGCATCACCTTCACCATACCAAGCATCACCTTCACCATAGCAAGCATCACCTTCCATACCAAGCATCACCTTCACCATAGCAAGCATCACCTTGACCATACCCAGCATCACCTTCAACATAGCAAGCATCACGTTCACCATAGCAAGCATCACCTTCACCATAGCAAGCATCACCTTCACCATAGCAAGCATCACCTTCACCATAGCAAGCATCACCTTCACCATAGCAAGCATCACCTTCACCATAGCAAGCATCACCTTCACCATAGCAAGCACCACCTTCACCATACCAAGCATCACCTTCACCATAGCAAGCATCACCTTCACCATAGCGAGCATCACCTTCACCATAGCAAGCATCACCTTCCATACCAAGCATCACCTTCACCATAGCAAGCATCATCTTCACCATAGCAAGCATCACCTTCACCGTACCAAGCATCACCTTCACCGTACCAAGCATCACCTTCACCGTACCAAGCATCACCTTCACCATAGCAAGCATCACCTTCACCATAGCAAGCATCACCTTCACCATAGCAAGCCTCACCTTCACCATAGCAAGCATCACCTTCACCACAGCAAGCGTCACCTTCACCATAGCAAGCGTCACCTTCACCACAGCAAGCGTCACCTTCACCATAGCAAGCGTCACCTTCACCATAGCAAGCGTCACCTTCACCACAGCAAGCGTCACCTTCACCATAGCAAGCGTCACCTTCACCATATAGCAAGCATCACCTTCACCATATAGCAAGCATCACCTTCACCATATAGCAAGCATCACCTTCACCATATAGCAAGCATCACCTTCACCATATAGCAAGCATCACCTTCACCATATAGCAAGCATCACCTTCACCATATAGCAAGCATCGCCTTCACCATATAGCAAGCATCACCTTCACCATATAGCAAGCATCACCTTCACCATATAGCAAGCATCACCTTCACCATATAGCAAGCATCACCTTCACCATATAGCAAGCATCACCTTCACCATATAGCAAGCATCACCTTCACCATATAGCAAGCATCACCTTCACCATATAGCAAGCATCACCTTCACCATATAGCAAGCATCACCTTCACCATATAGCAAGCATCACCTTCACCATATAGCAAGCATCACCTTCACCATATAGCAAGCATCACCTTCACCATATAGCAAGCATCACCTTCACCATATAGCAAGCATCACCTTCACCATATAGCAAGCATCACCTTCACCATATAGCAAGCATCACCTTCACCATCTTCACCATATAGCAAGCATCACCTTCACCATATAGCAAGCATCACCTTCACCATATAGCAAGCATCACCTTCACCATATAGCAAGCATCACCTTCACCATATAGCAAGCATCACCTTCACCATATAGCAAGCATCACCTTCACCATATAGCAAGCATCACCTTCACCATATAGCAAGCATCACCTTCACCATATAGCAAGCATCACCTTCACCATATAGCAAGCATCACCTTCACCATAGCAAGCATCACCTTCACCATAGCAAGCATCACCTTCATCATAGCAAGCATCACCTTCACCATAGCAAGCATCACTTTCACCATAGCAAGCATCACCTTCACCACAGCAAGCATCACCTTCACCACAGCAAGCATCACCTTCGCCACAGCAAGCATCACCTTCGCCACAGCAAGCATCACCTTCGCCATACCAAGCACCACCTTCACCATACCAAGCATCACCTTCACCATACCAAGCATCACCTTCACCATACCAAGCATCACCTTCACCATACCAAGCATCACCTTCACCATAGCAAGCATCACCTTCACCATAGCAAGCATCACCTTCACCACAGCAAGCATCACCTTCTCCACAGCAAGCAACACCTTCGCCATAGCAAGCATCACCTTCACCATAGCAAGCATAACCTTCACCATAGCAAGCATCACCTTCACCATAGCAAGCATCACCTCCACAATAGCAAGCATCACCTTCACCATAGCAAGCATCACCTTCACCATACCAAGCATGACCTTCACCATAGCAAGCATCACCTCCACCATAGCAAGCATCACCTTCACCATACCAAGCATCACCTTCACCATAGCAAGCACCACCTTCACCATACCAAGCATCACCTTCACCATAGCAAGCATCACCTTCACCATAGCAAGCATCACCTTCCATACCAAGCATCACCTTCACCATAGCAAGCATCACCTTGACCGTACCAAGCATCACCTTCACCATAGCAAGCATCACGTTCACCATAGCAAGCATCACCTTCACCATAGCAAGCATCACCTTCACCATAGCAAGCATCACCTTCACCATAGCAAGCATCACCTTCACCATAGCAAGCATCACCTTCACCATAGCAAACATCACCTTCACCATAGCAAGCATCACCTTCACCATAGCAAGCATCACCTTCACCATAGCAAGCATCACCTTCACCGTACCAAGCATCACCTTCACCGTACCAAGTATCACCTTCACCGTACCAAGTATCACCTCCACCGTACCAAGCATCACCTTCACCGTACCAAGCATCACCTTCACCGTACCAAGTATCACCTTCACCGTACCAAGTATCACCTTCACCATACCAAGTATCACCTTCAGCATACCAAGCATCACCTTCACCATAGCAAGCATCACGTTCACCATAGCAAGCATCACCTCCACCATAGCAAACATCACCTTCACCATAGCAAGCATCACCTTCACCATAGCAAGCATCACCTTCACCATAGCAAGCATCACCTTCACCGTACCAAGCATCACCTTCACCGTACCAAGTATCACCTTCACCGTACCAAGTATCACCTCCACCGTACCAAGTATCACCTCCACCGTACCAAGCATCACCTTCACCGTACCAAGCATCACCTTCACCGTACCAAGTATCACCTTCACCGTACCAAGTATCACCTTCACCATACCAAGTATCACCTTCAGCATACCAAGCATCACCTTCACCATAGCAAGCATCACCTTCACCATAGCAAGCATCACCTCCACCATAGCAAGCATCACCTTCACCATAGCAAGCATCACCTTCACCATAGCAAGCATCACCTTCACCATAGCAAGCATCACCTTCACCATAGCAAGCATCACCTTCACCATAGCAAGCATAACCTTCACCATAGCAAGCATCACCTTCACCATAGCAAGCATCACCTCCACAATAGCAAGCATCACCTTCACCATAGCAAGCATCACCTTCACCATACAAAGCATCACCTTCACCATAGCAAGCATCACCTTCACCATACCAAGCATCACCTTCACCATAGCAAGCATCACCTTCACCATAGCAAGCATCACCTTCACCATAGCAAGCATCACCTTCACCATAGCAAGCATCACCTTCACCGTACCAAGCATCACCTTGACCGTACCAAGTATCACCTTCACCATACCAAGCATCACCTTCACCATACCGAGCATCACCTTCACCATACCGAGCATCACCTTCACCATAGCAAGCATCACCTTCACCATAGCAAGCATCACCTTCACCATACCAAGCATCACCTTCACCATAGCAAGCATCACCTTCACCATAGCAAGCATCACCTTCACCATACCAAGCATCACCTTCACCATAGCAAGCATCACCTTCCATACCAAGCATCACCTTCACCATAGCAAGCATCACCTTGACCATACCCAGCATCACCTTCAACATAGCAAGCATCACGTTCACCATAGCAAGCATCACCTTCACCATAGCAAGCATCACCTTCACCATAGCAAGCATCACCTTCACCATAGCAAGCATCACCTTCACCATAGCTAGCATCACCTTCACCATAGCAAGCATCACCTTCACCATAGCAAGCATCACCTTCACTGTAGCAAGCATCACCTTCACCGTAGCAAGCATCACCTTCACCGTAGCAAGCATCACCTTCACCGTAGCAAGCATCACCTTCACCGTAGCAAGCATCACCTTCACCGTAGCAAGCATCACCTTCACCGTACCAAGTATCACCTTCACCGTACCAAGTATCACCTTCACCGTACCAAGTATCACCTTCACCGTACCAAGTATCACCTTCACCATACCAAGTATCACCTTCACCATTGTAAGGAGATAGCGCCACCCAGCGGCGTTCGTGAGGAGAAGACAAAGCACGAGGAGCGCGTGCTGAGGGGTACGCCGGGACAGGTCGAACAGGATTACGTGGCAGAGAAGAGAAGAGCGCGGTGGGCGACGGACGTGGACGAGTTCTGCTGGCTCCCCGAGTTCCGGGCTTGGGCCTTAGCCGCAGACGTCCGGGCCACCAGACCTGGACATCCATCGTCGAGAGCCTCAACCACCAGGCCCAGGCGCCACTCTTCTCCGTCCATCCGTCAGCTGCTCCACACAGGCCGCCTCTGGCGCCTACGTGACCTTTTTCCGAGATACCAGACCTGGGAACCGTGCCGGGAGCCCACGAACGCTGACGCTGCGGTAGCGTTTCATCGACGTTGGAACGCCAAGAGACTCCTTGACTGCCCGACACCCAGCCAGTCCTCCCCGCTCGTTGCTCGAATAAGACAAGTAGTGTGAACTTTCCTCTTTGACTCTTTTTCCTGCATTTATCATAAGCACTTTGTTCTGTTCCCCCGTGTGTTTTTCCCGTGTATTGTTGCGTTGTTCTCTTGTTCCTTTCCTTTCTTCTCGCTCATATTGTAATTGGTTTCCTTTCCGTTAAAAGCCGCCTCGTTTATTGTTTGTACTTTGGTGTTTGTTGAAAATAAGACCTGCAATCTCACAGAGTCCTCACAAATTTGGCGTCCACTACGACAGGACGAGGTCGGTTTTTATTCATTTGCCTGTTGTGTTAATTTAGGAACAATATGAGCGCTTCAGATTTGGTTGCTTTAGGCGAGCGCATGGGCTTGTGCGGCGCGGAGTTACGAGCGTGGGTGGAGGACGAGCTTCGTAAGGCACGGGAAGAGAGAGCCGCGGAGCGTGAAGCTGCTAAGCAGAAATTGGAATTAGAGGCACGGAATTTAGAGGCGGAGCGTGAAGCTGCGAAGCAGAAATTGGAATTAGAGGCACGGAATGTAGAGGCGCGGAACTTGCAGCTACAAATAAGGCTCATGGAGGGTGGCGCAAATCCTCCGAGTGACCGTGGAGAGCGTAGCGTCTCATCGACCAGCTCCATTAACCCGCACAGCCTCATACCACAGTTCAATGAAGCGCGGGATGACCTCGATGCCTACTTAAAGAGATTTGAGCATGTGGCCACGGGGCAGGGTTGGCCAAAAGAAAAGTGGGCAACGGCGTTGAGCTTGTGCCTTGGCGGCGAAGCACTTAGGGTCTTCGGTCGGCTCTCGCCTGAGGATTCCGTGGATTATGACAAAGCGAAGCTTGCCTTGCTTCAGAGGTTTAGGTTCACCGCGGAAGGTTACCGAGAGAAGTTTCGCCAGAGCAAGCCCCAGGATGGAGAAACGGCCTCGCAATATGCTGCCAGGTTGTTTAGCTTCTTTGACCGTTGGGTCGAGATGCGGGGTGAAGGTCGCACTTTTGAGGTGGTTCGCGAGATGGTCGTGAGCGAACAATTTCTGAACAACTGTCATTCTCGGTTAGCCCTTTTCTTACGTGAGCGGGAGGGCAAGACAGTTTCCAAGCTGGCGGAGGCTGCCGATCATTTTCTCGAAGCACAGCGGCAAAATAACTTGTTGTTCTTCAAAGAACAGGGGGAGCATACGATGAATAAAGCCAAGGACGAGGTTTCAGGTTCACAATCTCGCCTGCGGTGTTTTCTTTGCGAGAAGACTGGGCACAAGGCGGCGGATTGTCGGACGAAGCCGAAGCAATCGTATTGCACCTGGTGCCGCGAGGTAGGACATGATACCCAGTCATGCAAAGCTAAGAGGCCAGGAGACCGTGAGGAGTCCGCCTGTTGCATGACATCTCGATATTCACATCCCGATAGCACTGCAGTGGTAACGCGCGTAGAGGGCCAGTTGGGGGAGATGGTCTGTCCTTCCAACCCGGTGGAAATTGCTATGCCCGTGGCGCACGGTGAGGTGTTCGGCCAGTCTAGTTCGGTATTACGGGATACGGGCAGCACCGGCATTGTTGTGCGTGAGTCCCTTGTACCGGCAGCGGCGCTTACAGGGAAACAGGCTACATTATTCTTGGCCAATGGGACCCGTGTAGAAGTTCCGGAAGCGGAGGTGGTGATTTCCTCACCATACTTTTCGGGTAAGGCCATCGCGCGGTGTTTATCTACACCCCTGTACGACATCATAATAGGCAATGTCCCTGGCGCTAAACCTCCATTCTCGGTTGACCCGCCAGTTCTCACTGATCAGGCAGTTTCCCTTGCCATGACGGGTGCGGTCGATGTTCCTTCCCTTATGGTGACAGCAAAGGTTTCAGAGAGTAGTAAAAGCCCCACTCTGAACACACTCCACTTGTCACGGCCGGAGTTTCGCCTCAAACAGGAAGAAGACCCGACCTTAGAGGTGTGTCGCAGGAAGTTGGGGCAAATATTTCATGGCAAGGGACAGACCGCCCACTCCTTTGATACAGATGACGGTGTTCTTTTCCGGTCGTACCAAGTGTGTCCCGGCCAAGTCGTTGAGCAAGCGGTGGTACCGAAGGGCTTACGCACGCAAGTTCTTAAGTTGGCACATAAGAGTGCATTATCCGGTCATCATGGAATACGGCAAACAATAGCTAGGGTGCTCAGTGAGTTTTACTGGCCCGGTGTACAGGCTGACATTAAGAGTTATGTCAGATCGTGTGATATGTGTCAGCAAACTGTGTCGAAGGCAAGGGAGAACAGAGTGTATAACATCGTAGGACGGGAACATGTAAAATCAGG
The DNA here is from genome assembly GCF_055824585.1 of Amblyomma mixtum. Lineage (NCBI taxonomy): Eukaryota > Metazoa > Arthropoda > Arachnida > Ixodida > Ixodidae > Amblyomma > Amblyomma mixtum. The sequence goes on from NC_143014.1 coordinate 320,354,834, forward strand.
GTGGAAACCGAGGTCGGTTTGGAGAAAACGGTTTCACAAAGGAAAACGGAAGTACTAGCCGAAAAAGTTCTCGCGACGGTGAAGTGGTTTGATGTGAACAATGGAATACGGAAGAATGTAGCCCACACCTGTTCTGGTTGGAATTGTTTTTGTTTGTTCATGTTTGTTTTTGAGTGTCGGCTATCTACTCTTTATGCTTTCCGTGTTTCTTCGTCCTCTATGAACGCTTTACGTTGACTTTCCATGTGCTCTCTGTGCTGTGTGTGCGAAGGTCTGTGAACGCTTCGAACATTGACGACCGTCGTATTGTGTGTGATGTGTAGTGTGCGCGCTGTGGTGCGGTGTTCTGTGTTGCGATCGTCGAACGCGTCTGGTGTCGCTCTCCTGAAGTCGAGTTCTTTCCCTTGGAAAAAACTTCCGAAGAGGGGGCCTTCTGTAAGGAGATAGCGCCACCCAGCGGCGTTCGTGAGGAGAAGACAAAGCACGAGGAGCGCGTGCTGAGGGGTACGCCGGGACAGGTCGAACAGGATTACGTGGCAGAGAAGAGAAGAGCGCGGTGGGCGACGGACGTGGACGAGTTCTGCTGGCTCCCCGAGTTCCGGGCTTGGGCCTTAGCCGCAGACGTCCGGGCCACCAGACCTGGACATCCATCGTCGAGAGCCTCAACCACCAGGCCCAGGCGCCACTCTTCTCCGTCCATCCGTCAGCTGCTCCACACAGGCCGCCTCTGGCGCCTACGTGACCTTTTTCCGGGATACCAGACCTGGGAACCGTGCCGGGAGCCCACGAACGCTGACGCTGCGGTAGCGTTTCATCGACGTTGGAACGCCAAGAGACTCCTTGACTGCCCGACACCCAGCCAGTCCTCCCCGCTCGTTGCTCGAATAAGACAAGTAGTGTGAACTTTCCTCTTTGACTCTTTTTCCTGCATTTATCATAAGCACTTTGTTCTGTTCCCCCGTGTGTTTTTCCCGTGTATTGTTGCGTTGTTCTCTTGTTCCTTTCCTTTCTTCTCGCTCATATTGTAATTGGTTTCCTTTCCGTTAAAAGCCGCCTCGTTTATTGTTTGTACTTTGGTGTTTGTTGAAAATAAGACCTGCAATCTCACAGAGTCCTCACAACCATACGAAGTATCACCTTCACCATACGAAGTATCACCTTCACCATACCAAATATCACCTTCACCAAACCAAGTATCACCTTCACCATACCAAGTATCACCTTCACCATACCAAGCATCACCTTCACCATACCAAGCATCACCTTCAACATACCAAGTATCACCTTCAACATACCAAGCATCACGTTCACCATAGCAAGCATCGCCTTCACCATAGCAAGCATCGCCTTCACCATAGCAAGCATCGCCTTCACCATAGCAAGCATCACCTTCACCATAGCAAGCATCACCTTCACCATAGCAAGCATCACCTTCACCATAGCAAGCATCTCCTTCACCATAGCAAGCATCACCTTCAACATAGCAAGCATCACCTTCACCATACCAAGTATCACCTTCAGCATACCAAGCATCACCTTCACCATAGCAAGCATCACCTTCACCATAGCAAGCATCACCTCCACCATAGCAAGCATCACCTTCACCATAGCAAGCATCACCTTCACCATAGCAAGCATCACCTTCACCATAGCAAGCATCACCTCCACAATAGCAAGCATCACCTTCACCATAGCAAGCATCACCTTCACCATAGAAAGCATCACCTTCACCATAGAAAGCATCACCTTCACCATAGCAAGCATCACCTCCACCATAGCAAGCATCACCTTCACCATAGCAAGCATCACCTTCACCATAGCAAGCATCACCTTCACCATAGCAAGCATCACCTCCACCATAGCAAGCATCACCTTCACCATACCAAGCATCACCTTCACCATAGCAAGCATCACCTTCACCATACCAAGCATCACCTTCACCATAGCAAGCATCACCTTCCATACCAAGCATCACCTTCACCATAGCAAGCATCACCTTGACCATACCAAGCATCACCTTCACCATAGCAAGCATCACCTTCACCATAGCAAGCATCACCTTCACCATAGCAAGCATCACCTTCACCATAGCAAGCATCACCTTCACCATAGCAAGCATCACCTTCACCATAGCAAGCATCATCTTCACCATAGCAAGCATCACCTTCACCGCACCAAGTATCACCTTCACCGTACCAAGTATCACCTTCACCGTACCAAGCATCACCTTCACCGTACCAAGCATCACCTTCACCGTACCAAGTATCACCTTCACCGTACCAAGTATCACCTTCACCGTACCAAGTATCACCTTCACCGTACCAAGTATCACCTTCACCGTACCAAGTATCACCTTCACTGTTCCAAGTATCACCTTCACCATAGCAAGCATCACCTTCACCATACCAAGTATCACCTTCACCATAGCAAGCATCACCTTCACCATACCAAGCATCACCTTCACCATACCAAGCATCACCTTCACCATACCAAGCATCACCTTCACCATACCAAGCATCACCTTCACCATAGCAAGCATCACCTTGACCATACCCAGCATCACCTTCACCATAGCAAGCATCACCTTCACCATAGCAAGCATCACCTTCATCATAGCAAGCATCACCTTCACCATAGCAAGCATCACCTTCACCATAGCAAGCATCACCTTCACCGTAGCAAGAATCACCTTCACCGTAGCAAGCATCACCTTCACCGTAGCAAGCATCACCTTCACCGTAGCAAGCATCACCTTCACCGTAGCAAGCATCACCTTCACCGTAGCAAGCATCACCTTCACCATAGCAAGCATCACCTTCACCATAGCAAGCATCACCTTCACCATAGCAAGCATCATCTTCCATACCAAGCATCACCTTCACCATAGCAAGCATCACCTTCACCATAGCAAGCATCACCTTGACCATACCAAGCATCACCTTCACCATAGCAAGCATCACCTTCACCATAGCAAGCATCACCTTCATCATAGCAAGCATCACCTTCACCATAGCAAGCATCACCTTCACCATAGCAAGCATCACCTTCACCATAGCAAGCATCACCTTCACCATAGCAAGCATCACCTTCACCGTACCAAGCATCACCTTCACCGTACCAAGCATCACCTTCACCGTACCAAGCATCACCTCCACCATAGCAAGCATCACCTCCACCATAGCAAGCATCACCTTCACCATAGCAAGCATCACCTTCACCATACCAAGCATCACCTTCACCATACCAAGCATCACCTTCACCATACCAAGCATCACCTTCACCATACCAAGCATCACCTTCACCATACCAAGCATCACCTTCACCATACCAAGCATCACCTTCACCATACCAAGCATCACCTTCACCATACCAAGCATCACCTTCACCATACCAAGCATCACCTTCACCATACCAAGCATCACCTTCACCATACCAAGCATCACCTTCACCATACCAAGCATCACCTTCACCATAGCAAGCATCACCTTCACCATAGCAAGCATCACCTTCACCATAGCAAGCATCACCTTCACCATAACAAGCATCACCTTCACCATAGCAAGCATCACCTTCACCATACCAAGCATCACCTTCACCATACCAAGCATCACCTTCACCATACCAAGCATCACCTTCCAAAAACCAAGCATCACCTTCACCATACCAAGCATCACCTTCACCATACCAAGCATCACCTTCACCATAGCAAGCATCACCTTCACCATAGCAAGCGTCATCATCACCATAGCAAGCGTCACCATAGCAAGCGTCACCTTCACCATAGCAAGCATCACCTTCACCATAGCAAGCATCACCTTCACCATAGCAAGCATCACCTTCACCATAGCAAGCATCACCTTCACCATAGCAAGCATCACCTTCACCATAGCAAGCATCACCTTCACCATAGCAAGCATCACCTTCACCATAGCATCACCTTCACCGTAGCAAGCATCACCTTCACCGTAGCAAGCATCACCTTCACCGTAGCAAGCATCACCTTCACCGTAGCAAGCATCACCTTCACCGTAGCAAGCATCACCTTCACCGTAGCAAGCATCACCTTCACAATAGCTAGCATCACCTTCACCGTAGCAAGCATCACCTTCACCGTAGCAAGCATCACCTTCACCGTAGCAAGCATCACCTTCACCGTAGCAAGCATCACCTTCACCGTAGCAAGCATCACCTTCACCGTAGCAAGCATCACCTTCACCGTAGCAAGCATCCCCTTCACCGTAGCAAGCATCACCTTCACCATAGCAAGCATCACCTTCACCATAGCAAGCATCACCTTCACCATAGCAAGCATCACCTTCACCATAGCAAGCATCACCTTCACCATAGCAAGCATCACCTTCACCATAGCAAGCATCACCTTCACCGTACCAAGCATCACCTTCACCGTACCAAGCATCACCTTCACTGTACCAAGCATCACCTTCACCGTACCAAGCATCACCTTCACCATAGCAAGCATCACCTCCACCATAGCAAGCATCACCTCCACCATAGCAAGCATCACCTTCACCATACCAAGCATCACCTTCACCATACCAAGCATCACCTTCACCATACCAAGCATCACCTTCACCATACCAAGCATCACCTTCACCATACCAAGCATCACCTTCACCATACCAAGCATCACCTTCACCATACCAAGCATCACCTTCACCATACCAAGCATCACCTTCACCATACCAAGCATCACCTTCACCATACCAAGCATCACCTTCACCATACCAAACATCACCTTCACCATACCAAGCATCACCTTCACCATACCAAGCATCACCTTCACCATAGCAAGCATCACCTTCACCATAGCAAGCATCACCTTCACCATACCAAGCATCACCTTCACCATACCAAGCATCACCTTCACCATAGCAAGCATCACCTTCCATACCAGGCATCACCTTCACCATAGCAAGCATCACCTTGACCATACCAAGCATCACCTTCACCATAGCAAGCATCACCTTCACCATAGCAAGCATCACCTTCACCACAGCAAGCATCACCTTCACCACAGCAAGAATCACCTTCACCATAGCAAGCATCACCTTCACCATAGCAAGCATCACCTTCACCATAGCAAGCATCACCTTCACCATAGCAAGCATCACCTTCACCATAGCAAGCATCACCTTCACCGTACCAAGTATCACCTTCACCGTACCAAGCATCACCTTCACCGTACCAAGCATCACCTTCACCATACCAAGCATCACCTTCACCGTACCAAGCATCACCTTCACCATACCAAGCATCACCTTCACCATACCGAGCATCACCTTCACCATACCGAGCATCACCTTCACCATAGCAAGCATCACCTTCACCATAGCAAGCATCACCTTCACCATACCAAGCATCACCTTCACCATAGCAAGCATCACCTTCACCATAGCAAGCATCACCTTCACCATACCAAGTATCACCTTCACCATACCAAGTATCACCTTCACCATACCAAGTATCACCTTCACCATACCAAGCATCACCTTCACCATAGCAAGCATCACCTTCACCATACCAATCATCACCTTCACCATTGCAAGCATCACCTTCACCATACCAAGCATCACCTTCACCATACCAAGCATCACCTTCACCATAGCAAGCATCACCTTCACCATACCAAGCATCACCTTCACCATACCAAGCATCACCTTCACCATACCAAGCATCACCTTCACCATACCAAGTATCACCTTCACCATACCAAGTATCACCTTCAGCATACCAAGCATCACCTTCACCATAGCAAGCATCACCTTCACCATAGCAAGCATCACCTCCACCATAGCAAGCATCACCTTCACCATAGCAAGCATCACCTTCCCCATAGCAAGCATCACCTTCACCATAGCAAGCATCACCTTCACCATAGCAAGCATCACCTTCACCATAGCAAGCATAACCTTCACCATAGCAAGCATCACCTTCACCATAGCAAGCATCACCTCCACAATAGCAAGCATCACCTTCACCATAGCAAGCATCACCTTCACCATACCAAGCATCACCTTCACCATAGCAAGCATCACCTCCACCATAGCAAGCATCACCTTCACCATACCAAGCATCACCTTCACCATAGCAAGCATCACCTTCACCATACCAAACATCACCTTCACCATAGCAAGCATCACCTTCACCATAGCAAGCATCACCTTCACCATAGCAAGCATCACCTTCCATACCAAGCATCACCTTCACCATAGCAAGCATCACCTTGACCGTACCAAGCATCACCTTCACCATAGCAAGCATCACGTTCACCATAGCAAGCATCACCTTCACCATAGCAAGCATCACCTTCACCATAGCAAGCATCACCTTCACCATAGCAAGCATCACCTTCACCATAGCAAGCATCACCTTCACCATAGCAAACATCACCTTCACCATAGCAAGCATCACCTTCACCATAGCAAGCATCACCTTCACCATAGCAAGCATCACCTTCACCATAGCAAGCATCACCTTCACCGTACCAAGCATCACCTTCACCGTACCAAGAATCACCTTCACCGTACCAAGTATCACCTCCACCGTACCAAGCATCACCTTCACCGTACCAAGCATCACCTTCACCGTACCAAGTATCACCTTCACCGTACCAAGTATCACCTTCACCGTACCAAGTATCACCTTCACCGTACCAAGTATCACCTTCACAATACCAAGTATCACCTTCACCATACCAAGTATCACCTTCACCATACCAAGTATCACCTTCACTATACCAAGTATCACCTTCACCATACCAAGTATCACCTTCACCATACCAAGCATCACCTTCACCATACCAAGCATCACCTTCAACATACCAAGCATCACCTTCAACATACCAAGTATCACCTTCAACATACCAAGCATCACCTTCACCATACCAAGCATCACCTTCACCATACCAAGCATCACCTTCACCATACCAAGCATCACCTTCACCATACCAAGCATCACCTTCACCATACCAAGCATCACCTTCACCATACCAAGCATCACCTTCACCATACCAAGCATCACCTTCACCATACCAAGCATCACCTTCACCATACCAAGCATCACCTTCACCATACCAAGCATCACCTTCACCATACCAAGCATCACCTTCACCATACCGAGCATCACCTTCACCATACCGAGCATCACCTTCACCATACCAAGCATCACCTTCACCATACCAAGCATCACCTTCACCATACCAAGCATCACCTTCAACATACCAAGCATCACCTTCACCATACCGAGCATCACCTTCACCATACCGAGCATCACCTTCACCATACCGAGCATCACCTTCACCATACCGAGCATCACCTTCACCATACCGAGCATCACCTTCACCATAGCGAGCATCACCTTCACCATAGCGAGCATCACCTTCACCATAGCAAGCATCACCTCCACCATAGCAAGCATCACCTCCACCATAGCAAGCATCACCTTCACCATAGCAAGCATCACCTTCACCATAGCAAGCATCACCTTCACCATAGCAAGCATCACCTTCACCATAGCAAGCATCACCTTCACCATAGCAAGCATCACCTTCACCGTACCAAGCATCACCTTCACCGTACCAAGGATCACCTTCACCGTACCAAGCATCACCTTCACCGTACCAAGCATCACCTTCACCGTACCAAGCATCACCTTCACCGTACCAAGTATCACCTTCACCGTACCAAGTATCACCTTCACCGTACCAAGTATCACCTTCACCGTACCAAGTATCACCTTCACTGTACCAAGTATCACCTTCACCATACCAAGTATCACCTTCACCATACCAATTATCACCTTCACCATACCAAGTATCACCTTCACCATACCAAGCATCACCTTCACCGTACCAAGCATCACCTTCACCGTACCAAGCATCACCTTCACCGTACCAAGTATCACCTTCACCGTACCAAGTATCACCTTCACTGTACCAAGTATCACCTTCACCATACCAATTATCACCTTCACCATACCAATTATCACCTTCACCATACCAAATATCACCTTCACCATACCAAGTATCACCTTCACCATACCAAGTATCACCTTCACCATACCAAGTATCACCTTCACCATACCAAGCATCACCTTCACCATACCAAGCATCACCTTCAACATACCAAGCATCACCTTCACCATAGCAAGCATCGCCTTCACCATAGCAAGCATCGCCTTCACCATAGCAATCATCGCCTTCACCATAGCAAGCATCACCTTCACCATAGCAAGCATCACCTTCACCATAGCAAGCATCACCTTCACCATAGCAAGCATCACCTTCACCATAGCAAGCATCACCTTCACCATAGCAAGCATCACCTTCACCATAGCAAGCATCACCTTCACCATAGCAAGCATCACCTTCACCATAGCAAGCATCACCTTCACCATAGCAAGCATCACCTTCACCATAACAAGCATCACCTTCACCATAGCAAGCATCACCTTCACCATACCAAGCATCACCTTCACCATACCAAGCATCACCTTCACCATACCAAGCATCACCTTCACCATACCAAGCATCACCTTCCAAAAACCAAGCATCACCTTCACCATACCAAGCATCACCTTCACCATACCAAGCATCACCTTCACCATAGCAAGCATCACCTTCACCATAGCAAGCGTCATCTTCACCATAGCAAGCGTCACCATAGCAAGCGTCACCTTCACCATAGCAAGCATCACCTTCACCATAGCAAGCATCACCTTCACCATAGCAAGCATCACCTTCACCATAGCAAGCATCACCTTCACCATAGCAAGCATCTCCTTCACCATAGCAAGAATCACCTTCACCATAGCAAGCATCACCTTCACCATAGCATCACCTTCACCGTAGCAAGCATCACCTTCACCGTAGCAAGCATCACCTTCACCGTAGCAAGCATCACCTTCACCGTAGCAAGCATCACCTTCACCGTAGCAAGCATCACCTTCACAATAGCTAGCATCACCTTCACCGTAGCAAGCATCACCTTCACCGTAGCAAGCATCACCTTCACCGTAGCAAGCATCACCTTCACCGTAGCAAGCATCACCTTCACCGTAGCAAGCATCACCTTCACCGTAGCAAGCATCCCCTTCACCGTAGCAAGCATCACCTTCACCATAGCAAGCATCACCTTCACCATAGCAAGCATCACCTTCACCATAGCAAGCATCACCTTCACCATAGCAAGCATCACCTTCACCATAGCAAGCATCACCTTCACCATAGCAAGCATCACCTTCACCGTACCAAGCATCACCTTCACCGTACCAAGCATCACCTTCACTGTACCAAGCATCACCTTCACCGTACCAAGCATCACCTTCACCATAGCAAGCATCACCTCCACCATAGCAAGCATCACCTCCACCATAGCAAGCATCACCTTCACCATACCAAGCATCACCTTCACCATACCAAGCATCACCTTCACCATACCAAGCATCACCTTCACCATACCAAGCATCACCTTCACCATACCAAGCATCACCTTCACCATACCAAGCATCACCTTCACCATACCAAGCATCACCTTCACCATACCAAGCATCACCTTCACCATACCAAGCATCACCTTCACCATACCAAGCATCACCTTCACCATACCAAACATCACCTTCACCATACCAAGCATCACCTTCACCATACCAAGCATCACCTTCACCATACCAAGCATCACCTTCACCATAGCAAGCATCACCTTCACCATAGCAAGCATCACCTTCACCATAGCAAGCATCACCTTCACCATACCAAGCATCACCTTCACCATACCAAGCATCACCTTCACCATAGCAAGCATCACCTTCCATACCAGGCATCACCTTCACCATAGTAAGCATCACCTTGACCATACCAAGCATCACCTTCACCATAGCAAGCATCACCTTCACCATAGCAAGCATCACCTTCACCACAGCAAGCATCACCTTCACCACAGCAAGAATCACCTTCACCATAGCAAGCATCACCTTCACCATACCAAGCATCACCTTCCATACCAAGCATCACCTTCACCATAGCAAGCATCACCTTGACCGTACCAAGCATCACCTTCACCATAGCAAGCATCACGTTCACCATAGCAAGCATCACCTTCACCATAGCAAGCATCACCTTCACCATAGCAAGCATCACCTTCACCATAGCAAGCATCACCTTCACCATAGCAAGCATCACCTTCACCATAGCAAACATCACCTTCACCATAGCAAGCATCACCTTCACCATAGCAAGCATCACCTTCACCATAGCAAGCATCACCTTCACCATAGCAAGCATCACCTTCACCGTACCAAGCATCACCTTCACCGTACCAAGTATCACCTTCACCGTACCAAGTATCACCTCCACCGTACCAAGCATCACCTTCACCGTACCAAGCATCACCTTCACCGTACCAAGTATCACCTTCACCGTACCAAGTATCACCTTCACCGTACCAAGTATCACCTTCACCGTACCAAGTATCACCTTCACAATACCAAGTATCACCTTCACCATACCAAGTATCACCTTCACCATACCAAGTATCACCTTCACTATACCAAGTATCACCTTCACCATACCAAGTATCACCTTCACCATACCAAGCATCACCTTCACCATACCAAGCATCACCTTCAACATACCAAGCATCACCTTCACCATACCAAACATCACCTTCACCATACCAAGCATCACCTTCAACATACCAAGCATCACCTTCACCATACCGAGCATCACCTTCACCATACCGAGCATCACCTTCACCATACCAAGCATCACCTTCACCATACCAAGCATCACCTTCACCATACCAAGCATCACCTTCAACATACCAAGCATCACCTTCACCATACCGAGCATCACCTTCACCATACCGAGCATCACCTTCACCATACCGAGCATCACCTTCACCATACCGAGCATCACCTTCACCATACCGAGCATCACCTTCACCATAGCGAGCATCACCTTCACCATAGCAAGCATCACCTTCACCATAGCAAGCATCACCTCCACCATAGCAAGCATCACCTTCACCATAGCAAGCATCACCTTCACCATAGCAAGCATCACCTTCACCATAGCAAGCATCACCTTCACCATAGCAAGCATCACCTTCACCATAGCAAGCATCACCTTCACCGTACCAAGCATCACCTTCACCGTACCAAGGATCACCTTCACCGTACCAAGCATCACCTTCACCGTACCAAGCATCACCTTCACCGTACCAAGCATCACCTTCACCGTACCAAGTATCACCTTCACCGTACCAAGTATCACCTTCACCGTACCAAGTATCACCTTCACCGTACCAAGTATCACCTTCACCATACCAAGCATCACCTTCACCATACCAATTATCACCTTCACCATACCAAGTATCACCTTCACCATACCAAATATCACCTTCACCATACCAAGTATCACCTTCACCATACCAAGCATCACCTTCACCATACCAAGCATCACCTTCACCATACCAAGCATCACCTTCAACATACCAAGTATCACCTTCAACATACCAAGCATCACCTTCACCATAGCAAGCATCGCCTTCACCATAGCAATCATCGCCTTCACCATAGCAAGCATCACCTTCACCATAGCAAGCATCACCTTCACCATAGCAAGCATCACCTTCACCATAGCAAGCATCTCCTTCACCATAGCAAGCATCACCTTCACCATAGCAAGCATCACCTTCACCATAGCAAGCATCACCTTCACCATAGCAAGCATCACCTTCACCATAGCAAGCATCACCTTCACCATAGCAAGCATCACCTTCACCATAGCAAGCATCACCTTCACCATAGCAAGCATCACCTTCACCATGACAAGCATCACCTTCACCATAGCAAGCATCACCTTCACCATAGCAAGCATCACCTTCACCATAGCAAGCATCACCTTCACCATACCAAGCATCACCTTCACCATACCAAGCATCACCTTCACCATACCAAGCATCACCTTCCAAAAACCAAGCATCACCTTCACCATACCAAGCATCACCTTCACCATACCAAGCATCACCTTCACCATACCAAGCATCACCTTCACCATAGCAAGCATCACCTTCACCATAGCAAGCGTCACCATAGCAAGCGTCACCATAGCAAGCATCACCTTCACCATAGCAAGCATCACCTTCACCATAGCAAGCATCACCTTCACCATAGCAAGCATCACCTTCACCATAGCAAGCATCACCTTCACCATAGCAAGCATCACCTTCACCATAGCATCACCTTCACCGTAGCAAGCATCACCTTCACCGTAGCAAGCATCACCTTCACCGTAGCAAGCATCACCTTCACCGTAGCAAGCATCACCTTCACCGTAGCAAGCATCACCTTCACCGTAGCAAGCATCACCTTCACCGTAGCAAGCATCACCTTCACCGTAGCAAGCATCACCTTCACAATAGCAAGCATCACCTTCACCGTAGCAAGCATCACCTTCACCGTAGCAAGCATCACCTTCACCGTAGCAAGCATCACCTTCACCGTAGCAAGCATCACCTTCACCGTAGCAAGCATCACCTTCACCGTAGCAAGCATCACCTTCACCGTAGCAAGCATCACCTTCACCGTAGCAAGCATCACCTTCACCGTAGCAAGCATCACCTTCACCATAGCAAGCATCACCTTCACCATAGCAAGCATCACCTTCACCATAGCAAGCATCACCTTCACCATAGCAAGCATCACCTTCACCATAGCAAGCATCATCTTCACCATAGCAAGCATCACCTTCACCGTACCAAGCATCACCTTCACCGTACCAAGCATCACCTTCACCGTACCAAGCATCACCTTCACCATAGCAAGCATCACCTTCACCATAGCAAGCATCACCTTCACCATAGCAAGCCTCACCTTCACCATAGCAAGCATCACCTTCACCACAGCAAGCGTCACCTTCACCATAGCAAGCGTCACCTTCACCACAGCAAGCGTCACCTTCACCATAGCAAGCGTCACCTTCACCATAGCAAGCGTCACCTTCACCACAGCAAGCGTCACCTTCACCATAGCAAGCGTCACCTTCACCATATAGCAAGCATCACCTTCACCATATAGCAAGCATCACCTTCACCATATAGCAAGCATCACCTTCACCATATAGCAAGCATCACCTTCACCATATAGCAAGCATCACCTTCACCATATAGCAAGCATCACCTTCACCATATAGCAAGCATCGCCTTCACCATATAGCAAGCATCACCTTCACCATATAGCAAGCATCACCTTCAGCATATAGCAAGCATCACCTTCACCATATAGCAAGCATCACCTTCACCATATAGCAAGCATCACCTTCACCATATAGCAAGCATCACCTTCACCATATAGCAAGCATCACCTTCACCATATAGCAAGCATCACCTTCACCATATAGCAAGCATCACCTTCACCATATAGCAAGCATCACCTTCACCATATAGCAAGCATCACCTTCACCATATAGCAAGCATCACCTTCACCATATAGCAAGCATCACCTTCACCATATAGCAAGCATCACCTTCACCATATAGCAAGCATCACCTTCACCATATAGCAAGCATCACCTTCACCATATAGCAAGCATCACCTTCACCATATAGCAAGCATCACCTTCACCATCTTCACCATATAGCAAGCATCACCTTCACCATATAGCAAGCATCACCTTCACCATATAGCAAGCATCACCTTCACCATATAGCAAGCATCACCTTCACCATATAGCAAGCATCACCTTCACCATATAGCAAGCATCACCTTCACCATATAGCAAGCATCACCTTCACCATATAGCAAGCATCACCTTCATCATAGCAAGCATCACTTTCACCATAGCAAGCATCACCTTCACCACAGCAAGCATCACCTTCACCACAGCAAGCATCACCTTCGCCACAGCAAGCATCACCTTCGCCACAGCAAGCATCACCTTCGCCATACCAAGCATCACCTTCACCATACCAAGCATCACCTTCACCATACCAAGCATCACCTTCACCATACCAAGCATCACCTTCACCATACCAAGCATCACCTTCACCATAGCAAGCATCACCTTCACCATAGCAAGCATCACCTTCACCACAGCAAGCATCACCTTCTCCACAGCAAGCAACACCTTCGCCATAGCAAGCATCACCTTCACCATAGCAAGCATCACCTTCACCATAGCAAGCATCACCTTCACCATAGCAAGCATCACCTTCACCATAGCAAGCATCACCTTCACCATAGCAAGCATCACCTTCACCATAGCAAGCATCACCTTCACCATAGCAAGCATCACCTTCACCATAGAAAGCATCACCTTCACCGTACCAAGTATCACCTTCACCATACCAATTATCACCTTCACCATACCAAGTATCACCTTCACCATACCAAATATCACCTTCACCATACCAAGTATCACCTTCACCATACCAAGTATCACCTTCACCATACCAAGTATCACCTTCACCATACCAAGCATCACCTTCACCATACCAAGCATCACCTTCAACATACCAAGCATCACCTTCACCATAGCAAGCATCGCCTTCACCATAGCAAGCATCGCCTTCACCATAGCAATCATCGCCTTCACCATAGCAAGCATCACCTTCACCATAGCAAGCATCACCTTCACCATAGCAAGCATCACCTTCACCATAGCAAGCATCGCCTTCACCATAGCAAGCATCACCTTCACCGTACCAAGCATCACCTTCACCGTACCAAGCATCACCTTCACCGTACCAAGCATCACCTTCACCGTACCAAGCATCACCTTCACCATAGCAAGCATCACCTTCACCATAGCAAGCATCACCTTCACCATAGCAAGCCTCACCTTCACCATAGCAAGCGTCACCTTCACCACAGCAAGCGTCACCTTCACCATAGCAAGCGTCACCTTCACCACAGCAAGCGTCACCTTCACCATAGCAAGCGTCACCTTCACCATAGCAAGCGTCACCTTCACCACAGCAAGCGTCACCTTCACCATAGCAAGCGTCACCTTCACCATATAGCAAGCATCACCTTCACCATATAGCAAGCATCACCTTCACCTATAGCAAGCATCACCTTCACCATATAGCAAGCATCACCTTCACCATATAGCAAGCATCACCTTCACCATATAGCAAGCATCACCTTCACCATATAGCAAGCATCGCCTTCACCATATAGCAAGCATCACCTTCACCATATAGCAAGCATCACCTTCACCATATAGCAAGCATCACCTTCACCATATAGCAAGCATCACCTTCACCATATAGCAAGCATCACCTTCACCATATAGCAAGCATCACCTTCACCATATAGCAGGCATCACCTTCACCATAGCAAGCATCACCTTCACCATAGCAAGCATCACCTTCATCATAGCAAGCATCACCTTCACCATAGCAAGCATCACTTTCACCATAGCAAGCATCACCTTCACCACAGCAAGCATCACCTTCACCACAGCAAGCATCACCTTCGCCACAGCAAGCATCACCTTCGCCACAGCAAGCATCACCTTCGCCATACCAAGCATCACCTTCACCATACCAAGCATCACCTTCACCATACCAAGCATCACCTTCACCATACCAAGCATCACCTTCACCATACCAAGCATCACCTTCACCATAGCAAGCATCACCTTCACCATAGCAAGCATCACCTTCACCACAGCAAGCATCACCTTCTCCACAGCAAGCAACACCTTCGCCATAGCAAGCATCACCTTCACCATAGCAAGCATCACCTTCACCATAGCAAGCATCACCTTCACCATAGCAAGCATCACCTTCCATACCAAGCATCACCTTCACCATAGCAAGCATCACCTTGACCATACCAAGCATCACCTTCACCATAGCAAGCATCACCTTCACCATAGCAAGCATCACCTTCACCATAGCAAGCATCACCTTCACCATAGCAAGCATCACCTTCACCATAGCAAGCATCACCTTCACCATAGCAAGCATCATCTTCACCATAGCAAGCATCACCTTCACCGCACCAAGTATCACCTTCACCGTACCAAGTATCACCTTCACCGTACCAAGCATCACCTTCACCGTACCAAGCATCACCTTCACCGTACCAAGTATCACCTTCACCGTACCAAGTATCACCTTCACCGTACCAAGTATCACCTTCACCGTACCAAGTATCACCTTCACCGTACCAAGTATCACCTTCACTGTTCCAAGTATCACCTTCACCATAGCAAGCATCACCTTCACCATACCAAGTATCACCTTCACCATAGCAAGCATCACCTTCACCATACCAAGCATCACCTTCACCATACCAAGCATCACCTTCACCATACCAAGCATCACCTTCACCATACCAAGCATCACCTTCACCATAGCAAGCATCACCTTGACCATACCCAGCATCACCTTCACCATAGCAAGCATCACCTTCACCATAGCAAGCATCACATTCATCATAGCAAGCATCACCTTCACCATAGCAAGCATCACCTTCACCATAGCAAGCATCACCTTCACCGTAGCAAGAATCACCTTCACCGTAGCAAGCATCACCTTCACCGTAGCAAGCATCACCTTCACCGTAGCAAGCATCACCTTCACCGTAGCAAGCATCACCTTCACCGTAGCAAGCATCACCTTCACCATAGCAAGCATCACCTTCACCATAGCAAGCATCACCTTCACCATAGCAAGCATCATCTTCCATACCAAGCATCACCTTCACCATAGCAAGCATCACCTTCACCATAGCAAGCATCACCTTGACCATACCAAGCATCACCTTCACCATAGCAAGCATCACCTTCACCATAGCAAGCATCACCTTCATCATAGCAAGCATCACCTTCACCATAGCAAGCATCACCTTCACCATAGCAAGCATCACCTTCACCATAGCAAGCATCACCTTCACCATAGCAAGCATCACCTTCACCGTACCAAGCATCACCTTCACCGTACCAAGCATCACCTTCACCGTACCAAGCATCACCTCCACCATAGCAAGCATCACCTCCACCATAGCAAGCATCACCTTCACCATAGCAAGCATCACCTTCACCATACCAAGCATCACCTTCACCATACCAAGCATCACCTTCACCATACCAAGCATCACCTTCACCATACCAAGCATCACCTTCACCATACCAAGCATCACCTTCACCATACCAAGCATCACCTTCACCATACCAAGCATCACCTTCACCATACCAAGCATCACCTTCACCATACCAAGCATCACCTTCACCATAGCAAGCATCACCTTCACCATACCAAGCATCACCTTCACCATACCAAGCATCACCTTCACCATAGCAAGCATCACCTTCACCATAGCAAGCATCACCTTCACCATAGCAAGCATCACCTTCACCATAACAAGCATCACCTTCACCATAGCAAGCATCACCTTCACCATACCAAGCATCACCTTCACCATACCAAGCATCACCTTCACCATACCAAGCATCACCTTCACCATACCAAGCATCACCTTCCAAAAACCAAGCATCACCTTCACCATACCAAGCATCACCTTCACCATACCAAGCATCACCTTCACCATAGCAAGCATCACCTTCACCATAGCAAGCGTCATCTTCACCATAGCAAGCGTCACCATAGCAAGCGTCACCTTCACCATAGCAAGCATCACCTTCACCATAGCAAGCATCACCTTCACCATAGCAAGCATCACCTTCACCATAGCAAGCATCACCTTCACCATAGCAAGCATCACCTTCACCATAGCAAGCATCACCTTCACCATAGCATCACCTTCACCGTAGCAAGCATCACCTTCACCGTAGCAAGCATCACCTTCACCGTAGCAAGCATCACCTTCACCGTAGCAAGCATCACCTTCACCGTAGCAAGCATCACCTTCACCGTAGCAAGCATCACCTTCACAATAGCTAGCATCACCTTCACCGTAGCAAGCATCACCTTCACCGTAGCAAGCATCACCTTCACCGTAGCAAGCATCACCTTCACCGTAGCAAGCATCACCTTCACCGTAGCAAGCATCACCTTCACCGTAGCAAGCATCCCCTTCACCGTAGCAAGCATCACCTTCACCATAGCAAGCATCACCTTCACCATAGCAAGCATCACCTTCACCATAGCAAGCATCACCTTCACCATAGCAAGCATCACCTTCACCATAGCAAGCATCACCTTCACCATAGCAAGCATCACCTTCACCGTACCAAGCATCACCTTCACCGTACCAAGCATCACCTTCACTGTACCAAGCATCACCTTCACCGTACCAAGCATCACCTTCACCATAGCAAGCATCACCTCCACCATAGCAAGCATCACCTCCACCATAGCAAGCATCACCTTCACCATACCAAGCATCACCTTCACCATACCAAGCATCACCTTCACCATACCAAGCATCACCTTCACCATACCAAGCATCACCTTCACCATACCAAGCATCACCTTCACCATACCAAGCATCACCTTCACCATACCAAGCATCACCTTCACCATACCAAGCATCACCTTCACCATACCAAGCATCACCTTCACCATACCAAGCATCACCTTCACCATACCAAACATCACCTTCACCATACCAAGCATCACCTTCACCATACCAAGCATCACCTTCACCATACCAAGCATCACCTTCACCATACCAAGCATCACCTTCACCATAGCAAGCATCACCTTCACCATAGCAAGCATCACCTTCACCATACCAAGCATCACCTTCACCATACCAAGCATCACCTTCACCATAGCAAGCATCACCTTCCATACCAGGCATCACCTTCACCATAGCAAGCATCACCTTGACCATACCAAGCATCACCTTCACCATAGCAAGCATCACCTTCACCATAGCAAGCATCACCTTCACCACAGCAAGCATCACCTTCACCACAGCAAGAATCACCTTCACCATAGCAAGCATCACCTTCACCATAGCAAGCATCACCTTCACCATAGCAAGCATCACCTTCACCATAGCAAGCATCACCTTCACCATAGCAAGCATCACCTTCACCGTACCAAGTATCACCTTCACCGTACCAAGCATCACCTTCACCGTACCAAGCATCACCTTCACCATACCAAGCATCACCTTCACCGTACCAAGCATCACCTTCACCATACCAAGCATCACCTTCACCATACCGAGCATCACCTTCACCATACCGAGCATCACCTTCACCATAGCAAGCATCACCTTCACCATAGCAAGCATCACCTTCACCATACCAAGCATCACCTTCACCATAGCAAGCATCACCTTCACCATAGCAAGCATCACCTTCACCATACCAAGTATCACCTTCACCATACCAAGTATCACCTTCACCATACCAAGTATCACCTTCACCATACCAAGCATCACCTTCACCATAGCAAGCATCACCTTCACCATACCAATCATCACCTTCACCATTGCAAGCATCACCTTCACCATACCAAGCATCACCTTCACCATACCAAGCATCACCTTCACCATAGCAAGCATCACCTTCACCATACCAAGCATCACCTTCACCATACCAAGCATCACCTTCACCATACCAAGTATCACCTTCACCATACCAAGTATCACCTTCAGCATACCAAGCATCACCTTCACCATAGCAAGCATCACCTTCACCATAGCAAGCATCACCTCCACCATAGCAAGCATCACCTTCACCATAGCAAGCATCACCTTCCCCATAGCAAGCATCACCTTCACCATAGCAAGCATCACCTTCACCATAGCAAGCATCACCTTCACCATAGCAAGCATAACCTTCACCATAGCAAGCATCACCTTCACCATAGCAAGCATCACCTCCACAATAGCAAGCATCACCTTCACCATAGCAAGCATCACCTTCACCATACCAAGCATCACCTTCACCATAGCAAGCATCACCTCCACCATAGCAAGCATCACCTTCACCATACCAAGCATCACCTTCACCATAGCAAGCATCACCTTCACCATACCAAACATCACCTTCACCATAGCAAGCATCACCTTCACCATAGCAAGCATCACCTTCACCATAGCAAGCATCACCTTCCATACCAAGCATCACCTTCACCATAGCAAGCATCACCTTGACCGTACCAAGCATCACCTTCACCATAGCAAGCATCACGTTCACCATAGCAAGCATCACCTTCACCATAGCAAGCATCACCTTCACCATAGCAAGCATCACCTTCACCATAGCAAGCATCACCTTCACCATAGCAAGCATCACCTTCACCATAGCAAACATCACCTTCACCATAGCAAGCATCACCTTCACCATAGCAAGCATCACCTTCACCATAGCAAGCATCACCTTCACCATAGCAAGCATCACCTTCACCGTACCAAGCATCACCTTCACCGTACCAAGAATCACCTTCACCGTACCAAGTATCACCTCCACCGTACCAAGCATCACCTTCACCGTACCAAGCATCACCTTCACCGTACCAAGTATCACCTTCACCGTACCAAGTATCACCTTCACCGTACCAAGTATCACCTTCACCGTACCAAGTATCACCTTCACAATACCAAGTATCACCTTCACCATACCAAGTATCACCTTCACCATACCAAGTATCACCTTCACTATACCAAGTATCACCTTCACCATACCAAGTATCACCTTCACCATACCAAGCATCACCTTCACCATACCAAGCATCACCTTCAACATACCAAGCATCACCTTCAACATACCAAGTATCACCTTCAACATACCAAGCATCACCTTCACCATACCAAGCATCACCTTCACCATACCAAGCATCACCTTCACCATACCAAGCATCACCTTCACCATACCAAGCATCACCTTCACCATACCAAGCATCACCTTCACCATACCAAGCATCACCTTCACCATACCAAGCATCACCTTCACCATACCAAGCATCACCTTCACCATACCAAGCATCACCTTCACCATACCAAGCATCACCTTCAACATACCAAGCATCACCTTCACCATACCGAGCATCACCTTCACCATACCGAGCATCACCTTCACCATACCAAGCATCACCTTCACCATACCAAGCATCACCTTCACCATACCAAGCATCACCTTCAACATACCAAGCATCACCTTCACCATACCGAGCATCACCTTCACCATACCGAGCATCACCTTCACCATACCGAGCATCACCTTCACCATACCGAGCATCACCTTCACCATACCGAGCATCACCTTCACCATAGCGAGCATCACCTTCACCATAGCAAGCATCACCTTCACCATAGCAAGCATCACCTCCACCATAGCAAGCATCACCTTCACCATAGCAAGCATCACCTTCACCATAGCAAGCATCACCTTCACCATAGCAAGCATCACCTTCACCATAGCAAGCATCACCTTCACCATAGCAAGCATCACCTTCACCGTACCAAGCATCACCTTCACCGTACCAAGGATCACCTTCACCGTACCAAGCATCACCTTCACCGTACCAAGCATCACCTTCACCGTACCAAGCATCACCTTCACCGTACCAAGTATCACCTTCACCGTACCAAGTATCACCTTCACCGTACCAAGTATCACCTTCACCGTACCAAGTATCACCTTCACTGTACCAATTATCACCTTCACCATACCAAGTATCACCTTCACCATACCAATTATCACCTTCACCATACCAAGTATCACCTTCACCATACCAAGCATCACCTTCACCGTACCAAGCATCACCTTCACCGTACCAAGCATCACCTTCACCGTACCAAGTATCACCTTCACCGTACCAAGTATCACCTTCACTGTACCAAGTATCACCTTCACCATACCAATTATCACCTTCACCATACCAATTATCACCTTCACCATACCAAATATCACCTTCACCATACCAAGTATCACCTTCACCATACCAAGTATCACCTTCACCATACCAAGTATCACCTTCACCATACCAAGCATCACCTTCACCATACCAAGCATCACCTTCAACATACCAAGCATCACCTTCACCATAGCAAGCATCGCCTTCACCATAGCAAGCATCGCCTTCACCATAGCAATCATCGCCTTCACCATAGCAAGCATCACCTTCACCATAGCAAGCATCACCTTCACCATAGCAAGCATCACCTTCACCATAGCAAGCATCACCTTCACCATAGCAAGCATCACCTTCACCATAGCAAGCATCACCTTCACCATAGCAAGCATCACCTTCACCATAGCAAGCATCACCTTCACCATAGCAAGCATCACCTTCACCATAGCAAGCATCACCTTCACCATAGCAAGCATCACCTTCACCATAGCAAGCATCACCTTCACCATAGCAAGCATCACCTTCACCATAACAAGCATCACCTTCACCATAGCAAGCATCACCTTCACCATACCAAGCATCACCTTCACCATACCAAGCATCACCTTCACCATACCAAGCATCACCTTCACCATACCAAGCATCACCTTCCAAAAACCAAGCATCACCTTCACCATACCAAGCATCACCTTCACCATACCAAGCATCACCTTCACCATAGCAAGCATCACCTTCACCATAGCAAGCGTCATCTTCACCATAGCAAGCGTCACCATAGCAAGCGTCACCTTCACCATAGCAAGCATCACCTTCACCATAGCAAGCATCACCTTCACCATAGCAAGCATCACCTTCACCATAGCAAGCATCACCTTCACCATAGCAAGCATCTCCTTCACCATAGCAAGCATCACCTTCACCATAGCAAGCATCACCTTCACCATAGCATCACCTTCACCGTAGCAAGCATCACCTTCACCGTAGCAAGCATCACCTTCACCGTAGCAAGCATCACCTTCACCGTAGCAAGCATCACCTTCACCGTAGCAAGCATCACCTTCACCGTAGCAAGCATCACCTTCACAATAGCTAGCATCACCTTCACCGTAGCAAGCATCACCTTCACCGTAGCAAGCATCACCTTCACCGTAGCAAGCATCACCTTCACCGTAGCAAGCATCACCTTCACCGTAGCAAGCATCACCTTCACCGTAGCAAGCATCCCCTTCACCGTAGCAAGCATCACCTTCACCATAGCAAGCATCACCTTCACCATAGCAAGCATCACCTTCACCATAGCAAGCATCACCTTCACCATAGCAAGCATCACCTTCACCATAGCAAGCATCACCTTCACCATAGCAAGCATCACCTTCACCGTACCAAGCATCACCTTCACCGTACCAAGCATCACCTTCACTGTACCAAGCATCACCTTCACCGTACCAAGCATCACCTTCACCATAGCAAGCATCACCTCCACCATAGCAAGCATCACCTCCACCATAGCAAGCATCACCTTCACCATACCAAGCATCACCTTCACCATACCAAGCATCACCTTCACCATACCAAGCATCACCTTCACCATACCAAGCATCACCTTCACCATACCAAGCATCACCTTCACCATACCAAGCATCACCTTCACCATACCAAGCATCACCTTCACCATACCAAGCATCACCTTCACCATACCAAGCATCACCTTCACCATACCAAGCATCACCTTCACCATACCAAACATCACCTTCACCATACCAAGCATCACCTTCACCATACCAAGCATCACCTTCACCATACCAAGCATCACCTTCACCATACCAAGCATCACCTTCACCATAGCAAGCATCACCTTCACCATAGCAAGCATCACCTTCACCATAGCAAGCATCACCTTCACCATACCAAGCATCACCTTCACCATACCAAGCATCACCTTCACCATAGCAAGCATCACCTTCCATACCAGGCATCACCTTCACCATAGTAAGCATCACCTTGACCATACCAAGCATCACCTTCACCATATCAAGCATCACCTTCACCATAGCAAGCTTCACCTTCACCACAGCAAGCATCACCTTCACCACAGCAAGAATCACCTTCACCATAGCAAGCATCACCTTCACCATACCAAGCATCACCTTCCATACCAAGCATCACCTTCACCATAGCAAGCATCACCTTGACCGTACCAAGCATCACCTTCACCATAGCAAGCATCACGTTCACCATAGCAAGCATCACCTTCACCATAGCAAGCATCACCTTCACCATAGCAAGCATCACCTTCACCATAGCAAGCATCACCTTCACCATAGCAAGCATCACCTTCACCATAGCAAACATCACCTTCACCATAGCAAGCATCACCTTCACCATAGCAAGCATCACCTTCACCATAGCAAGCATCACCTTCACCATAGCAAGCATCACCTTCACCGTACCAAGCATCACCTTCACCGTACCAAGTATCACCTTCACCGTACCAAGTATCACCTCCACCATACCAAGCATCACCTTCACCGTACCAAGCATCACCTTCACCGTACCAAGTATCACCTTCACCGTACCAAGTATCACCTTCACCGTACCAAGTATCACCTTCACCGTACCAAGTATCACCTTCACAATACCAAGTATCACCTTCACCATACCAAGTATCACCTTCACCATACCAAGTATCACCTTCACTATACCAAGTATCACCTTCACCATACCAAGTATCACCTTCACCATACCAAGCATCACCTTCACCATACCAAGCATCACCTTCAACATACCAAGCATCACCTTCACCATACCAAGCATCACCTTCACCATACCAAGCATCACCTTCAACATACCAAGCATCACCTTCACCATACCGAGCATCACCTTCACCATACCGAGCATCACCTTCACCATACCAAGCATCACCTTCACCATACCAAGCATCACCTTCACCATACCAAGCATCACCTTCAACATACCAAGCATCACCTTCACCATACCGAGCATCACCTTCACCATACCGAGCATCACCTTCACCATACCGAGCATCACCTTCACCATACCGAGCATCACCTTCACCATACCGAGCATCACCTTCACCATAGCGAGCATCACCTTCACCATAGCAAGCATCACCTTCACCATAGCAAGCATCACCTCCACCATAGCAAGCATCACCTTCACCATAGCAAGCATCACCTTCACCATAGCAAGCATCACCTTCACCATAGCAAGCATCACCTTCACCATAGCAAGCATCACCTTCACCGTACCAAGCATCACCTTCACCGTACCAAGGATCACCTTCACCGTACCAAGCATCACCTTCACCGTACCAAGCATCACCTTCACCGTACCAAGCATCACCTTCACCGTACCAAGTATCACCTTCACCGTACCAAGTATCACCTTCACCGTACCAAGTATCACCTTCACCGTACCAAGTATCACCTTCACCATACCAAGCATCACCTTCACCATACCAATTATCACCTTCACCATACCAAGTATCACCTTCACCATACCAAATATCACCTTCACCATACCAAGTATCACCTTCACCATACCAAGCATCACCTTCACCATACCAAGCATCACCTTCACCATACCAAGCATCACCTTCAACATACCAAGTATCACCTTCAACATACCAAGCATCACCTTCACCATAGCAAGCATCGCCTTCACCATAGCAAGCATCGCCTTCACCATAGCAATCATCGCCTTCACCATAGCAAGCATCACCTTCACCATAGCAAGCATCACCTTCACCATAGCAAGCATCACCTTCACCATAGCAAGCATCTCCTTCACCATAGCAAGCATCACCTTCACCATAGCAAGCATCACCTTCACCATAGCAAGCATCACCTTCACCATAGCAAGCATCACCTTCACCATAGCAAGCATCACCTTCACCATAGCAAGCATCACCTTCACCATAGCAAGCATCACCTTCACCATAGCAAGCATCACCTTCACCATAGCAAGCATCACCTTCACCATGACAAGCATCACCTTCACCATAGCAAGCATCACCTTCACCATAGCAAGCATCACCTTCACCATAGCAAGCATCACCTTCACCATACCAAGCATCACCTTCACCATACCAAGCATCACCTTCACCATACCAAGCATCACCTTCCAAAAACCAAGCATCACCTTCACCATACCAAGCATCACCTTCACCATACCAAGCATCACCTTCACCATACCAAGCATCACCTTCACCATAGCAAGCATCACCTTCACCATAGCAAGCGTCACCATAGCAAGCGTCACCATAGCAAGCATCACCTTCACCATAGCAAGCATCACCTTCACCATAGCAAGCATCACCTTCACCATAGCAAGCATCACCTTCACCATAGCAAGCATCACCTTCACCATAGCATCACCTTCACCGTAGCAAGCATCACCTTCACCGTAGCAAGCATCACCTTCACCGTAGCAAGCATCACCTTCACCGTAGCAAGCATCACCTTCACCGTAGCAAGCATCACCTTCACCGTAGCAAGCATCACCTTCACCGTAGCAAGCATCACCTTCACCGTAGCAAGCATCACCTTCACAATAGCAAGCATCACCTTCACCGTAGCAAGCATCACCTTCACCGTAGCAAGCATCACCTTCACCGTAGCAAGCATCACCTTCACCGTAGCAAGCATCACCTTCACCGTAGCAAGCATCACCTTCACCGTAGCAAGCATCACCTTCACCGTAGCAAGCATCACCTTCACCGTAGCAAGCATCACCTTCACCGTAGCAAGCATCACCTTCACCATAGCAAGCATCACCTTCACCATAGCAAGCATCACCTTCACCATAGCAAGCATCACCTTCACCATAGCAAGCATCACCTTCACCATAGCAAGCATCATCTTCACCATAGCAAGCATCACCTTCACCGTACCAAGCATCACCTTCACCGTACCAAGAATCACCTTCACCGTACCAAGCATCACCTTCACCATAGCAAGCATCACCTTCACCATAGCAAGCATCACCTTCACCATAGCAAGCCTCACCTTCACCATAGCAAGCATCACCTTCACCACAGCAAGCGTCACCTTCACCATAGCAAGCGTCACCTTCACCACAGCAAGCGTCACCTTCACCATAGCAAGCGTCACCTTCACCATAGCAAGCGTCACCTTCACCACAGCAAGCGTCACCTTCACCATAGCAAGCGTCACCTTCACCATATAGCAAGCATCACCTTCACCATATAGCAAGCATCACCTTCACCATATAGCAAGCATCACCTTCACCATATAGCAAGCATCACCTTCACCATATAGCAAGCATCACCTTCACCATATAGCAAGCATCACCTTCACCATATAGCAAGCATCGCCTTCACCATATAGCAAGCATCACCTTCACCATATAGCAAGCATCACCTTCAGCATATAGCAAGCATCACCTTCACCATATAGCAAGCATCACCTTCACCATATAGCAAGCATCACCTTCACCATATAGCAAGCATCACCTTCACCATATAGCAAGCATCACCTTCACCATATAGCAAGCATCACCTTCACCATATAGCAAGCATCACCTTCACCATATAGCAAGCATCACCTTCACCATATAGCAAGCATCACCTTCACCATATAGCAAGCATCACCTTCACCATATAGCAAGCATCACCTTCACCATATAGCAAGCATCACCTTCACCATATAGCAAGCATCACCTTCACCATATAGCAAGCATCACCTTCACCATATAGCAAGCATCACCTTCACCATATAGCAAGCATCACCTTCACCATATAGCAAGCATCACCTTCACCATCTTCACCATATAGCAAGCATCACCTTCACCATATAGCAAGCATCACCTTCACCATATAGCAAGCATCACCTTCACCATATAGCAAGCATCACCTTCACCATATAGCAAGCATCACCTTCACCATATAGCAAGCATCACCTTCACCATATAGCAAGCATCACCTTCACCATATAGCAAGCATCACCTTCACCATATAGCAAGCATCACCTTCACCATAGCAAGCATCACCTTCACCATAGCAAGCATCACCTTCATCATAGCAAGCATCACTTTCACCATAGCAAGCATCACCTTCACCACAGCAAGCATCACCTTCACCACAGCAAGCATCACCTTCGCCACAGCAAGCATCACCTTCGCCACAGCAAGCATCACCTTCGCCATACCAAGCATCACCTTCACCATACCAAGCATCACCTTCACCATACCAAGCATCACCTTCACCATACCAAGCATCACCTTCACCATACCAAGCATCACCTTCACCATAGCAAGCATCACCTTCACCATAGCAAGCATCACCTTCACCACAGCAAGCATCACCTTCTCCACAGCAAGCAACACCTTCGCCATAGCAAGCATCACCTTCACCATAGCAAGCATCACCTTCACCATAGCAAGCATCACCTTCACCATAGCAAGCATCACCTTCACCATAGCAAGCATCACCTTCACCATAGCAAGCATCACCTTCACCATAGCAAGCATCACCTTCACCATAGCAAGCATCACCTTCACCATAGAAAGCATCACCTTCACCGTACCAAGTATCACCTTCACCATACCAATTATCACCTTCACCATACCAAGTATCACCTTCACCATACCAAATATCACCTTCACCATACCAAGTATCACCTTCACCATACCAAGTATCACCTTCACCATACCAAGTATCACCTTCACCATACCAAGCATCACCTTCACCATACCAAGCATCACCTTCAACATACCAAGCATCACCTTCACCATAGCAAGCATCGCCTTCACCATAGCAAGCATCGCCTTCACCATAGCAATCATCGCCTTCACCATAGCAAGCATCACCTTCACCATAGCAAGCATCACCTTCACCATAGCAAGCATCACCTTCACCATAGCAAGCATCATCTTCACCATAGCAAGCATCACCTTCACCGTACCAAGCATCACCTTCACCGTACCAAGCATCACCTTCACCGTACCAAGCATCACCTTCACCATAGCAAGCATCACCTTCACCATAGCAAGCATCACCTTCACCATAGCAAGCCTCACCTTCACCATAGCAAGCATCACCTTCACCACAGCAAGCGTCACCTTCACCATAGCAAGCGTCACCTTCACCACAGCAAGCGTCACCTTCACCATAGCAAGCGTCACCTTCACCATAGCAAGCGTCACCTTCACCACAGCAAGCGTCACCTTCACCATAGCAAGCGTCACCTTCACCATATAGCAAGCATCACCTTCACCATATAGCAAGCATCACCTTCACCATATAGCAAGCATCACCTTCACCATATAGCAAGCATCACCTTCACCATATAGCAAGCATCACCTTCACCATATAGCAAGCATCGCCTTCACCATATAGCAAGCATCACCTTCACCATATAGCAAGCATCACCTTCACCATATAGCAAGCATCACCTTCACCATATAGCAAGCATCACCTTCACCATATAGCAAGCATCACCTTCACCATATAGCAAGTATCACCTTCACCATATAGCAAGCATCACCTTCACCATATAGCAGGCATCACCTTCACCATAGCAAGCATCACCTTCACCATAGCAAGCATCACCTTCATCATAGCAAGCATCACCTTCACCATAGCAAGCATCACTTTCACCATAGCAAGCATCACCTTCACCACAGCAAGCATCACCTTCACCACAGCAAGCATCACCTTCGCCACAGCAAGCATCACCTTCGCCACAGCAAGCATCACCTTCGCCATACCAAGCATCACCTTCACCATACCAAGCATCACCTTCACCATACCAAGCATCACCTTCACCATACCAAGCATCACCTTCACCATACCAAGCATCACCTTCACCATAGCAAGCATCACCTTCACCATAGCAAGCATCACCTTCACCACAGCAAGCATCACCTTCTCCACAGCAAGCAACACCTTCGCCATAGCAAGCATCACCTTCACCATAGCAAGCATCACCTTCACCATAGCAAGCATCACCTTCACCATAGCAAGCATCACCTTCACCATAGCAAGCATCACCTTCACCATAACAAGCATCACCTTCACCATAGCAAGCATCACCTTCACCATAGCAAGCATCACCTTCACCATAGCAAGCATCACCTTCACCATAGCAAGCATCACCTTCACCATAGCAAGCATCACCTTCACCATAACAAGCATCACCTTCACCATAGCAAGCATCACCTTCACCATAGCAAGCATCACCTTCACCATAGCAAGCATCACCTTCACCATAGCAAGCATCACCTTCACCATAGCAAGCATCACCTTCACCATAGTAAGCATCACCTTCACCATAACAAGCACCACCTTCACCATAGCAAGCATCACCTTCACCATAGCAAGCATCACCTTCACCATACCAAGCATCACCTTCACCATACCAAGCATCACCTTCACCATACCAAGCATCACCTTCCAAAAACCAAGCATCACCTTCACCATACCAAGCATCACCTTCACCATACCAAGCATCACCTTCACCATACCAAGCATCACCTTCACCATAGCAAGCATCACCTTCACCATAGCAAGCGTCATCTTCACCATAGCAAGCGTCACCATAGCAAGCGTCACCTTCACCATAGCAAGCATCACCTTCACCATAGCAAGCATCACCTTCACCATAGCAAGCATCACCTTCACCATAGCAAGCATCACCTTCACCATAGCAAGCATCACCTTCACCATAGCATCACCTTCACCATAGCAAGCATCACCTTCACCGTAGCAAGCATCACCTTCACCGTAGCAAGCATCACCTTCACCGTAGCAAGCATCACCTTCACCGTAGCAAGCATCACCTTCACCGTAGCAAGCATCACCTTCACCGTAGCAAGCATCACCTTCACCGTAGCAAGCATCACCTTCACCGTAGCAAGCATCAACTTCACCGTAGCAAGCATCACCTTCACCGTAGCAAGCATCCCCTTCACCGTAGCAAGCATCACCTTCACCATAGCAAGCATCACCTTCACCATAGCAAGCATCACCTTCACCATAGCAAGCATCACCTTCACCATAGCAAGCATCACCTTCACCATAGCAAGCATCACCTTCACCATAGCAAGCATCACCTTCACCGTACCAAGCATCACCTTCACCGTACCAAGCATCACCTTCACCGTACCAAGCATCACCTTCACCATAGCAAGCATCACCTCCACCATAGCAAGCATCACCTCCACCATAGCAAGCATCACCTTCACCATACCAAGCATCACCTTCACCATACCAAGCATCACCTTCACCATACCAAGCATCACCTTCACCATACCAAGCATCACCTTCACCATACCAAGCATCACCTTCACCATACCAAGCATCACCTTCACCATACCAAGCATCACCTTCACCATACCAAGCATCACCTTCACCATACCAAGCATCACCTTCACCATACCAAGCATCACCTTCACCATACCAAACATCACCTTCACCATACCAAGCATCACCTTCACCATACCAAGCATCACCTTCACCATACCAAGCATCACCTTCACCATAGCAAGCATCACCTTCACCATAGCAAGCATCACCTTCACCATAGCAAGCATCACCTTCACCATACCAAGCATCACCTTCACCATAGCAAGCATCACCTTAACCATAGCAAGCATCACCTTCCATACCAGGCATCACCTTCACCATAGCAAGCATCACCTTGACCATACCAAGCATCACCTTCACCATAGCAAGCATCACCTTCACCATAGCAAGCATCACCTTCACCACAGCAAGCATCACCTTCACCACAGCAAGAATCACCTTCACCATAGCAAGCATCACCTTCACCATAGCAAGCATCACCTTCACCATAGCAAGCATCACCTTCACCGTACCAAGTATCACCTTCACCGTACCAAGCATCACCTTCACCGTACCAAGCATCACCTTCACCATACCAAGCATCACCTTCACCGTACCAAGCATCACCTTCACCATACCAAGCATCACCTTCACCATACCGAGCATCACCTTCACCATACCGAGCATCACCTTCACCATAGCAAGCATCACCTTCACCATAGCAAGCATCACCTTCACCATACCAAGCATCACCTTCACCATAGCAAGCATTACCTTCACCATAGCAAGCATCACCTTCACCATACCAAGTATCACCTTCACCATACCAAGTATCACCTTCACCATACCAAGTATCACCTTCACCATACCAAGTATCACCTTCACCATACCAAGTATCACCTTCACCATACCAAGTATCACCTTCACCATACTAAGTATCACCTTCACCATACCAAGTATCACCTTCAACATACCAAGCATCACCTTCACCATAGCAAGCATCACCTTCACCATAGCAAGCATCACCTTCACCATACCAAGCATCACCTTCACCATAGCAAGCATAACCTTCACCATACCAATCATCACCTTCACCATTGCAAGCATCACCTTCACCATACCAAGCATCACCTTCACCATACCAAGCATCACCTTCACCATAGCAAGCATCACCTTCACCATAGCAAGCATCACCTTCACCATACCAAGCATCACCTTCACCATACCAAGCATCACCTTCACCATACCAAGTATCACCTTCACCATACCAAGTATCACCTTCAGCATACCAAGCATCACCTTCACCATAGCAACCGTCACCTTCACCATAGCAAGCATCACCTCCACCATAGCAAGCATCACCTTCACCATAGCAAGCATCACCTTCACCATAGCAAGCATCACCTTCAC
The DNA here is from genome assembly GCF_055824585.1 of Amblyomma mixtum. Lineage (NCBI taxonomy): Eukaryota > Metazoa > Arthropoda > Arachnida > Ixodida > Ixodidae > Amblyomma > Amblyomma mixtum. Next base: position 320,387,368 of record NC_143014.1, read on the forward strand.
CATAGCAAGCATCACCTTCACCATAGCAAGCATCACCTTCACCATAGCAAGCATAACCTTCACCATAGCAAGCATCACCTTCACCATAGCAAGCATCACCTCCACAATAGCAAGCATCACCTTCACCATAGCAAGCATCACCTTCACCATACCAAGCATCACCTTCACCATAGCAAGCATCACCTCCACCATAGCAAGCATCACCTTCACCATAGCAAGCATCACCTTCACCATACCAAGCATCACCTTCACCATAGCAAGCATCACCTTCACCATAGCAAGCATCACCTTCACCATAGCAAGCATCACCTTCCATACCAAGCATCACCTTCACCATAGCAAGCATCACCTTGACCGTACCAAGCATCACCTTCACCATAGCAAGCATCACGTTCACCATAGCAAGCATCACCTTCACCATAGCAAGCATCACCTTCACCATAGCAAGCATCACCTTCACCATAGCAAGCATCACCTTCACCATAGCAAGCATCACCTTCACCATAGCAAACATCACCTTCACCATAGCAAGCATCACCTTCATCATAGCAAGCATCACCTTCACCATAGCAAGCATCACCTTCACCATAGCAAGCATCACCTTCACCATAGCAAGCATCACCTTCACCGTACCAAGCATCACCTTCACCGTACCAAGTATCACCTTCACCGTACCAAGCATCACCTTCACCATACCAAGCATCACCTTCACCATACCAAGTATCACCTTCACCGTACCAAGTATCACCTTCACCGTACCAAGTATCACCTTCACCGTACCAAGTATCACCTTCACCGTACCAAGTATCACCTTCACAATACCAAGTATCACCTTCACCATACCAAGTATCACCTTCACCATACCAAGTATCACCTTCACTATACCAAGTATCACCTTCACCATACCAAGTATCACCTTCACCATACCAAGCATCACCTTCACCATACCAAGCATCACCTTCAACATACCAAGCATCACCTTCAACATACCAAGTATCACCTTCAACATACCAAGCATCACCTTCACCATACCAAGCATCACCTTCACCATACCAAGCATCACCTTCACCATACCAAGCATCACCTTCACCATACCAAGCATCACCTTCACCATACCAAGCATCACCTTCACCATACCAAGCATCACCTTCACCATACCAAGCATCACCTTCACCATACCAAGCATCACCTTCACCATACCAAGCATCACCTTCACCATACCAAGCATCACCTTCACCATACCAAGCATCACCTTCAACATACCAAGCATCACCTTCAACATACCGAGCATCACCTTCACCATACCGAGCATCACCTTCACCATACCAAGCATCACCTTCACCATACCAAGCATCACCTTCACCATACCAAGCATCACCTTCAACATACCAAGCATCACCTTCACCATACCGAGCATCACCTTCACCATACCGAGCATCACCTTCACCATACCAAGCATCACCTTCACCATACCGAGCATCACCTTCACCATACCGAGCATCACCTTCACCATAGCGAGCATCACCTTCACCATAGCAAGCATCACCTTCACCATAGCAAGCATCACCTCCACCATAGCAAGCATCACCTTCACCATAGCAAGCATCACCTTCACCATAGCAAGCATCACCTTCACCATAGCAAGCATCACCTTCACCATAGCAAGCATCACCTTCACCATAGCAAGCATCACCTTCACCGTACCAAGCATCACCTTCACCGTACCAAGGATCACCTTCACCGTACCAAGCATCACCTTCACCGTACCAAGCATCACCTTCACCGTACCAAGCATCACCTTCACCGTACCAAGTATCACCTTCACCGTACCAAGTATCACCTTCACCGTACCAAGTATCACCTTCACCGTACCAAGTATCACCTTCACTGTACCAAGTATCACCTTCACCATACCAAGTATCACCTTCACCATACCAATTATCACCTTCACCATACCAAGTATCACCTTCACCATACCAAATATCACCTTCACCATACCAAGTATCACCTTCACCATACCAAGTATCACCTTCACCATACCAAGTATCACCTTCACCATACCAAGCATCACCTTCACCATACCAAGCATCACCTTCAACATACCAAGTATCACCTTCAACATACCAAGCATCACCATAGCAAGCATCGCCTTCACCATAGCAAGCATCGCCTTCACCATAGCAATCATCGCCTTCACCATAGCAAGCATCACCTTCACCATAGCAAGCATCACCTTCACCATAGCAAGCATCACCTTCACCATAGCAAGCATCTCCTTCACCATAGCAAGCATCACCTTCACCATAGCAAGCATCACCTTCACCATAGCAAGCATCACCTTCACCATAGCAAGCATCACCTTCACCATAGCAAGCATCACCTTCACCATAGCAAGCATCACCTTCACCATAGCAAGCATCACCTTCACCATAGCAAGCATCACCTTCACCATAGCAAGCATCACCTTCACCATAACAAGCATCACCTTCACCATAGCAAGCATCACCTTCACCATAGCAAGCATCACCTTCACCATAGCAAGCATCACCTTCACCATACCAAGCATCACCTTCACCATACCAAGCATCACCTTCACCATACCAAGCATCACCTTCACCATACCAAGCATCACCTTCCAAAAACCAAGCATCACCTTCACCATACCAAGCATCACCTTCACCATACCAAGCATCACCTTCACCATACAAAGCATCACCTTCACCATACCAAGCATCACCTTCACCATACAAAGCATCACCTTCACCATAGCAAGCATCACCTTCACCATAGCAAGCGTCACCATAGCAAGCGTCACCATAGCAAGCGTCACCTTCACCATAGCAAGCATCACCTTCACCATAGCAAGCATCACCTTCACCGTAGCAAACATCACCTTCACCGTAGCAAGCATCACCTTCACCGTAGCAAGCATCACCTTCACCGTAGCAAGCATCACCTTCACCGTAGGAAGCATCACCTTCACCGTAGCAAGCATCACCTTCACCGTAGCAAGCATCACCTTCACCGTAGCAAGCATCACCTTCACCGTAGCAAGCATCACCGTCACCGTAGCAAGCATCACCTTCACCATAGCAAGCATCACCTTCACCATAGCAAGCATCACCTTCACCATAGCAAGCATCACCTTCACCATAGCAAGCATCACCTTCACCATAGCAAGCATCATCTTCACCATAGCAAGCATCACCTTCACCGTACCAAGCATCACCTTCACCGTACCAAGCATCACCTTCACCGTACCAAGCATCACCTTCACCATAGCAAGCATCACCTTCACCATAGCAAGCATCAGCTTCACCATAGCAAGCCTCACCTTCACCATAGCAAGCATCACCTTCACCACAGCAAGCGTCACCTTCACCATAGCAAGCGTCACCTTCACCACAGCAAGCGTCACCTTCACCATAGCAAGCGTCACCTTCACCATAGCAAGCGTCACCTTCACCACAGCAAGCGTCACCTTCACCATAGCAAGCGTCACCTTCACCATATAGCAAGCATCACCTTCACCATATAGCAAGCATCACCTTCACCATATAGCAAGCATCACCTTCACCATATAGCAAGCATCACCTTCACCATATAGCAAGCATCACCTTCACCATATAGCAAGCATCACCTTCACCATATAGCAAGCATCGCCTTCACCATATAGCAAGCATCACCTTCACCATATAGCAAGCATCACCTTCAGCATATAGCAAGCATCACCTTCACCATATAGCAAGCATCACCTTCAGCATATAGCAAGCATCACCTTCACCATATAGCAAGCATCACCTTCACCATATAGCAAGCATCACCTTCACCATATAGCAAGCATCACCTTCACCATATAGCAAGCATCACCTTCACCATATAGCAAGCATCACCTTCACCATATAGCAAGCATCACCTTCACCATATAGCAAGCATCACCTTCACCATATAGCAAGCATCACCTTCACCATATAGCAAGCATCACCTTCACCATATAGCAAGCATCACCTTCACCATATAGCAAGCATCACCTTCACCATATAGCAAGCATCACCTTCACCATCTTCACCATATAGCAAGCATCACCTTCACCATATAGCAAGCATCACCTTCACCATATAGCAAGCATCACCTTCACCATATAGCAAGCATCACCTTCACCATATAGCAAGCATCACCTTCACCATATAGCAAGCATCACCTTCACCATATAGCAAGCATCACCTTCACCATATAGCAAGCATCACCTTCACCATATAGCAAGCATCACCTTCACCATAGCAAGCATCACCTTCACCATAGCAAGCATCACCTTCATCATAGCAAGCATCACTTTCACCATAGCAAGCATCACCTTCACCACAGCAAGCATCACCTTCACCACAGCAAGCATCACCTTCGCCACAGCAAGCATCACCTTCGCCACAGCAAGCATCACCTTCGCCATACCAAGCATCACCTTCACCATACCAAGCATCACCTTCACCATACCAAGCATCACCTTCACCATACCAAGCATCACCTTCACCATACCAAGCATCACCTTCACCATAGCAAGCATCACCTTCACCATAGCAAGCATCACCTTCACCACAGCAAGCATCACCTTCTCCACAGCAAGCAACACCTTCGCCATAGCAAGCATCACCTTCACCATAGCAAGCATCACCTTCACCATAGCAAGCATCACCTTCACCATAGCAAGCATCACCTTCACCATAGCAAGCATCACCTTCACCATAGCAAGCATCACCTTCACCATAGCAAGCATCACCTTCACCATAGCAAGCATCACCTTCACCATAGAAAGCATCACCTTCACCGTACCAAGTATCACCTTCACCATACCAATTATCACCTTCACCATACCAAGTATCACCTTCACCATACCAAATATCACCTTCACCATACCAAGTATCACCTTCACCATACCAAGTATCACCTTCACCATACCAAGTATCACCTTCACCATACCAAGCATCACCTTCACCATACCAAGCATCACCTTCAACATACCAAGCATCACCTTCACCATAGCAAGCATCGCCTTCACCATAGCAAGCATCGCCTTCACCATAGCAATCATCGCCTTCACCATAGCAAGCATCACCTTCACCATAGCAAGCATCACCTTCACCATAGCAAGCATCACCTTCACCATAGCAAGCATCATCTTCACCATAGCAAGCATCACCTTCACCGTACCAAGCATCACCTTCACCGTACCAAGCATCACCTTCACCGTACCAAGCATCACCTTCACCATAGCAAGCATCACCTTCACCATAGCAAGCATCACCTTCACCATAGCAAGCCTCACCTTCACCATAGCAAGCATCACCTTCACCACAGCAAGCGTCACCTTCACCATAGCAAGCGTCACCTTCACCACAGCAAGCGTCACCTTCACCATAGCAAGCGTCACCTTCACCATAGCAAGCGTCACCTTCACCACAGCAAGCGTCACCTTCACCATAGCAAGCGTCACCTTCACCATATAGCAAGCATCACCTTCACCATATAGCAAGCATCACCTTCACCATATAGCAAGTATCACCTTCACCATATAGCAAGCATCACCTTCACCATATAGCAAGCATCACCTTCACCATATAGCAAGCATCACCTTCACCATATAGCAAGCATCGCCTTCACCATATAGCAAGCATCACCTTCACCATATAGCAAGCATCACCTTCACCATATAGCAAGCATCACCTTCACCATATAGCAAGCATCACCTTCACCATATAGCAAGCATCACCTTCACCATATAGCAAGCATCACCTTCACCATATAGCAAGCATCACCTTCACCATATAGCAAGCATCACCTTCACCATATAGCAAGCATCACCTTCACCATATAGCAAGCATCACCTTCACCATATAGCAAGCATCACCTTCACCATATAGCAAGCATCACCTTCACCATATAGCAAGCATCACCTTCACCATATAGCAAGCATCACCTTCACCATATAGCAAGCATCACCTTCACCATATAGCAAGCATCACCTTCACCATATAGCAAGCATCACCTTCACCATATAGCAAGCATCACCTTCACCATATAGCAAGCATCACCTTCACCATATAGCAAGCATCACCTTCACCATATAGCAAGCATCACCTTCACCATATAGCAAGCATCACCTTCACCATATAGCAAGCATCACCTTCACCATATAGCAGGCATCACCTTCACCATAGCAAGCATCACCTTCACCATAATAAGCATCACCTTCATCATAGCAAGCATCACCTTCACCATAGCAAGCATCACTTTCACCATAGCAAGCATCACCTTCACCACAGCAAGCATCACCTTCACCACAGCAAGCATCACCTTCGCCAGAGCAAGCATCACCTTCGCCACAGCAAGCATCACCTTCGCCATACCAAGCATCACCTTCACCATACCAAGCATCACCTTCACCATACCAAGCATCACCTTCACCATACCAAGCATCACCTTCACCATACCAAGCATCACCTTCACCATAGCAAGCATCACCTTCACCATAGCAAGCATCACCTTCACCACAGCAAGCATCACCTTCTCCACAGCAAGCAACACCTTCGCCATAGCAAGCATCACCTTCACCATAGCAAGCATCACCTTCACCATAGCAAGCATCACCTTCACCATAGCAAGCATCACCTTCACCATAGCAAGCATCACATTCACCATAACAAGCATCACCTTCACCATAGCAAGCATCACCTTCACCATAGCAAGCATCACCTTCACGATAGCAAGCATCACCTTCACCATAGCAAGCATCACCTTCACCATAGCAAGCATCACCTTCACCATAACAAGCATCACCTTCACCATAGCAAGCATCACCTTCACCATAGCAAGCATCACCTTCACCATAGCAAGCATCACCTTCACCATAGCAAGCATCACCTTCACCATAGCAAGCATCACCTTCACCATAGTAAGCATCACCTTCACCATAACAAGCACCACCTTCACCATAGCAAGCATCACCTTCACCATAGCAAGCATCACCTTCACCATACCAAGCATCACCTTCACCATACCAAGCATCACCTTCACCATACCAAGCATCACCTTCCAAAAACCAAGCATCACCTTCACCATACCAAGCATCACCTTCACCATACCAAGCATCACCTTCACCATACCAAGCATCACCTTCACCATAGCAAGCATCACCTTCACCATAGCAAGCGTCATCTTCACCATAGCAAGCGTCACCATAGCAAGCGTCACCTTCACCATAGCAAGCATCACCTTCACCATAGCAAGCATCACCTTCACCATAGCAAGCATCACCTTCACCATAGCAAGCATCACCTTCACCATAGCAAGCATCACCTTCACCATAGCATCACCTTCACCGTAGCAAGCATCACCTTCACCGTAGCAAGCATCACCTTCACCGTAGCAAGCATCACCTTCACCGTAGCAAGCATCACCTTCACCGTAGCAAGCATCACCTTCACCGTAGCAAGCATCACCTTCACCGTAGCAAGCATCCCCTTCACCGTAGCAAGCATCACCTTCACCATAGCAAGCATCACCTTCACCATAGCAAGCATCACCTTCACCATAGCAAGCATCACCTTCACCATAGCAAGCATCACCTTCACCATAGCAAGCATCACCTTCACCATAGCAAGCATCACCTTCACCGTACCAAGCATCACCTTCACCGTACCAAGCATCACCTTCACCGTACCAAGCATCACCTTCACCATAGCAAGCATCACCTCCACCATAGCAAGCATCACCTCCACCATAGCAAGCATCACCTTCACCATACCAAGCATCACCTTCACCATACCAAGCATCACCTTCACCATACCAAGCATCACCTTCACCATACCAAGCATCACCTTCACCATACCAAGCATCACCTTCACCATACCAAGCATCACCTTCACCATACCAAGCATCACCTTCACCATACCAAGCATCACCTTCACCATACCAAGCATCACCTTCACCATACCAAACATCACCTTCACCATACCAAGCATCACCTTCACCATACCAAGCATCACCTTCACCATACCAAGCATCACCTTCACCATAGCAAGCATCACCTTCACCATAGCAAGCATCACCTTCACCATAGCAAGCATCACCTTCACCATACCAAGCATCACCTTCACCATAGCAAGCATCACCTTCACCATAGCAAGCATCACCTTCCATACCAGGCATCACCTTCACCATAGCAAGCATCACCTTGACCATACCAAGCATCACCTTCACCATAGCAAGCATCACCTTCACCATAGCAAGCATCACCTTCACCACAGCAAGCATCACCTTCACCACAGCAAGAATCACCTTCACCATAGCAAGCATCACCTTCACCATAGCAAGCATCACCTTCACCATAGCAAGCATCACCTTCACCGTACCAAGTATCACCTTCACCGTACCAAGCATCACCTTCACCGTACCAAGCATCACCTTCACCATACCAAGCATCACCTTCACCGTACCAAGCATCACCTTCACCATACCAAGCATCACCTTCACCATACCGAGCATCACCTTCACCATACCGAGCATCACCTTCACCATAGCAAGCATCACCTTCACCATAGCAAGCATCACCTTCACCATACCAAGCATCACCTTCACCATAGCAAGCATTACCTTCACCATAGCAAGCATCACCTTCACCATACCAAGTATCACCTTCACCATACCAAGTATCACCTTCACCATACCAAGTATCACCTTCACCATACCAAGTATCACCTTCACCATACCAAGTATCACCTTCACCATACTAAGTATCACCTTCACCATACCAAGTATCACCTTCAACATACCAAGCATCACCTTCACCATAGCAAGCATCACCTTCACCATAGCAAGCATCACCTTCACCATACCAAGCATCACCTTCACCATAGCAAGCATCACCTTCACCATACCAATCATCACCTTCACCATTGCAAGCATCACCTTCACCATACCAAGCATCACCTTCACCATACCAAGCATCACCTTCACCATAGCAAGCATCACCTTCACCATAGCAAGCATCACCTTCACCATACCAAGCATCACCTTCACCATACCAAGCATCACCTTCACCATAGCAACCGTCACCTTCACCATAGCAAGCATCACCTCCACCATAGCAAGCATCACCTTCACCATAGCAAGCATCACCTTCACCATAGCAAGCATCACCTTCACCATAGCAAGCATCACCTTCACCATAGCAAGCATCACCTTCACCATAGCAAGCATAACCTTCACCATAGCAAGCATCACCTTCACCATAGCAAGCATCACCTCCACAATAGCAAGCATCACCTTCACCATAGCAAGCATCACCTTCACCATACCAAGCATCACCTTCACCATAGCAAGCATCACCTCCACCATAGCAAGCATCACCTTCACCATAGCAAGCATCACCTTCACCATACCAAGCATCACCTTCACCATAGCAAGCATCACCTTCACCATAGCAAGCATCACCTTCCATACCAAGCATCACCTTCACCATAGCAAGCATCACCTTGACCGTACCAAGCATCACCTTGACCGTACCAAGCATCACCTTCACCATAGCAAGCATCACGTTCACCATAGCAAGCATCACCTTCACCATAGCAAGCATCACCTTCACCATAGCAAGCATCACCTTCACCATAGCAAGCATCACCTTCACCATAGCAAGCATCACCTTCACCATAGCAAACATCACCTTCACCATAGCAAGCATCACCTTCACCATAGCAAGCATCACCTTCACCATAGCAAGCATCACCTTCACCGTACCAAGCATCACCTTCACCGTACCAAGTATCACCTTCACCGTACCAAGCATCACCTTCACCGTACCAAGCATCACCTTCACCGTACCAAGTATCACCTTCACCGTACCAAGTATCACCTTCACCGTACCAAGTATCACCTTCACCGTACCAAGTATCACCTTCACCGTACCAAGTATCACCTTCACAATACCAAGTATCACCTTCACCATACCAAGTATCACCTTCACCATACCAAGTATCACCTTCACTATACCAAGTATCACCTTCACCATACCAAGTATCACCTTCACCATACCAAGCATCACCTTCACCATACCAAGCATCACCTTCAACATACCAAGCATCACCTTCAACATACCAAGTATCACCTTCAACATACCAAGCATCACCTTCACCATACCAAGCATCACCTTCACCATACCAAGCATCACCTTCACCATACCAAGCATCACCTTCACCATACCAAGCATCACCTTCACCATACCAAGCATCACCTTCACCATACCAAGCATCACCTTCACCATACCAAGCATCACCTTCACCATACCAAGCATCACCTTCACCATACCAAGCATCACCTTCACCATACCAAGCATCACCTTCAACATACCAAGCATCACCTTCAACATACCGAGCATCACCTTCACCATACCGAGCATCACCTTCACCATACCAAGCATCACCTTCACCATACCAAGCATCACCTTCACCATACCAAGCATCACCTTCAACATACCAAGCATCACCTTCACCATACCGAGCATCACCTTCACCATACCGAGCATCACCTTCACCATACCGAGCATCACCTTCACCATACCGAGCATCACCTTCACCATACCGAGCATCACCTTCACCATAGCGAGCATCACCTTCACCATAGCAAGCATCACCTTCACCATAGCAAGCATCACCTCCACCATAGCAAGCATCACCTTCACCATAGCAAGCATCACCTTCACCATAGCAAGCATCACCTTCACCATAGCAAGCATCACCTTCACCATAGCAAGCATCACCTTCACCATAGCAAGCATCACCTTCACCGTACCAAGCATCACCTTCACCGTACCAAGGATCACCTTCACCGTACCAACCATCACCTTCACCGTACCAAGCATCACCTTCACCGTACCAAGCATCACCTTCACCGTACCAAGTATCACCTTCACCGTACCAAGTATCACCTTCACCGTACCAAGTATCACCTTCACCGTACCAAGTATCACCTTCACTGTACCAAGTATCACCTTCACCATACCAAGTATCACCTTCACCATACCAATTATCACCTTCACCATACCAAGTATCACCTTCACCATACCAAATATCACCTTCACCATACCAAGTATCACCTTCACCATACCAAGTATCACCTTCACCATACCAAGTATCACCTTCACCATACCAAGCATCACCTTCACCATACCAAGCATCACCTTCAACATACCAAGTATCACCTTCAACATACCAAGCATCACCATAGCAAGCATCGCCTTCACCATAGCAAGCATCGCCTTCACCATAGCAATCATCGCCTTCACCATAGCAAGCATCACCTTCACCATAGCAAGCATCACCTTCACCATAGCAAGCATCACCTTCACCATAGCAAGCATCTCCTTCACCATAGCAAGCATCACCTTCACCATAGCAAGCATCACCTTCACCATAGCAAGCATCACCTTCACCATAGCAAGCATCACCTTCACCATAGCAAGCATCACCTTCACCATAGCAAGCATCACCTTCACCATAGCAAGCATCACCTTCACCATAGCAAGCATCACCTTCACCATAGCAAGCATCACCTTCACCATAACAAGCATCACCTTCACCATAGCAAGCATCACCTTCACCATAGCAAGCATCACCTTCACCATAGCAAGCATCACCTTCACCATACCAAGCATCACCTTCACCATACCAAGCATCACCTTCACCATACCAAGCATCACCTTCACCATACCAAGCATCACCTTCCAAAAACCAAGCATCACCTTCACCATACCAAGCATCACCTTCACCATACCAAGCATCACCTTCACCATACAAAGCATCACCTTCACCATACCAAGCATCACCTTCACCATACAAAGCATCACCTTCACCATAGCAAGCATCACCTTCACCATAGCAAGCGTCACCATAGCAAGCGTCACCATAGCAAGCGTCACCTTCACCATAGCAAGCATCACCTTCACCATAGCAAGCATCACCTTCACCGTAGCAAACATCACCTTCACCGTAGCAAGCATCACCTTCACCGTAGCAAGCATCACCTTCACCGTAGCAAGCATCACCTTCACCGTAGCAAGCATCACTTTCACCGTAGCAAGCATCACCTTCACCATAGCAAGCATCACCTTCACCATAGCAAGCATCACCTTCACCATAGCAAGCATCACCTTAACCATAGCAAGCATCACCTTCACCATAGCAAGCATCACCTTCACCATAGCAAGCATCACCTTCACCATAGCAAGCATCATCTTCACCGTACCAAGCATCACCTTCACCGTACCAAGCATCACCTTCACCGTACCAAGCATCACCTTCACCATAGCAATCATCGCCTTCACCATAGCAAGCATCACCTTCACCATAGCAAGCATCACCTTCACCATAGCAAGCATCTCCTTCACCATAGCAAGCATCACCTTCACCATAGCAAGCATCACCTTCACCATAGCAAGCATCACCTTCACCATAGCAAGCATCACCTTCACCATAGCAAGCATCACCTTCACCATAGCAAGCATCACCTTCACCATAGCAAGCATCACCTTCACCATAGCAAGCATCACCTTCACCATAACAAGCATCACCTTCACCATAGCAAGCATCACCTTCACCATAGCAAGCATCACCTTCACCATACCAAGCATCACCTTCACCATACCAAGCATCACCTTCCAAAAACCAAGCATCACCTTCACCATACCAAGCATCACCTTCACCATACCAAGCATCACCTTCACCATACCAAGCATCACCTTCACCATAGCAAGCATCACCTTCACCATAGCAAGCGTCATCTTCACCATAGCAAGCGTCACCATAGCAAGCGTCACCTTCACCATAGCAAGCATCACCTTCACCATAGCAAGCATCACCTTCACCATAGCAAGCATCACCTTCACCATAGCAAGCATCACCTTCACCATAGCAAGCATCACCTTCACCATAGCAAGCATCACCTTCACCATAGCATCACCTTCACCGTAGCAAGCATCACCTTCACCGTAGCAAGCATCACCTTCACCGTAGCAAGCATCACCTTCACCGTAGCAAGCATCACCTTCACCGTAGCAAGCATCACCTTCACCGTAGCAAGCATCACCTTCACAATAGCAAGCATCACCTTCACCGTAGCAAGCGTCACCTTCACCGTAGCAAGCATCACCTTCACCGTAGCAAGCATCACCTTCACCGTAGCAAGCATCACCTTCACCGTAGCAAGCATCCCCTTCACCGTAGCAAGCATCACCTTCACCATAGCAAGCATCACCTTCACCATAGCAAGCATCACCTTCACCATAGCAAGCATCACCTTCACCATAGCAAGCATCACCTTCACCATAGCAAGCATCACCTTCACCATAGCAAGCATCACCTTCACCGTACCAAGCATCACCTTCACCGTACCAAGCATCACCTTCACCGTACCAAGCATCACCTTCACCATAGCAAGCATCACCTCCACCATAGCAAGCATCACCTCCACCATAGCAAGCATCACCTCCACCATAGCAAGCATCACCTTCACCATACCAAGCATCACCTTCACCATACCAAGCATCACCTTCACCATACCAAGCATCACCTTCACCATACCAAGCATCACCTTCACCATACCAAGCATCACCTTCACCATACCAAGCATCACCTTCACCATACCAAGCATCACCTTCACCATACCAAGCATCACCTTCACCATACCAAGCATCACCTTCACCATACCAAACATCACCTTCACCATACCAAGCATCACCTTCACCATACCAAACATCACCTTCACCATACCAAGCATCACCTTCACCATACCAAGCATCACCTTCACCATACCAAGCATCACCTTCACCATACCAAGCATCACCTTCACCATACCAAGCATCACCTTCACCATAGCAAGCATCACCTTCACCATAGCAAGCATCACCTTCACCATACCAAGCATCACCTTCACCATAGCAAGCATCACCTTCCATACCAGGCATCACCTTCACCATAGCAAGCATCACCTTGACCATACCAAGCATCACCTTCACCATAGCAAGCATCACCTTCACCATAGCAAGCATCACCTTCACCACAGCAAGCATCACCTTCACCACAGCAAGAATCACCTTCACCATAGCAAGCATCACCTTCACCATAGCAAGCATCACCTTCACCATAGCAAGCATCACCTTCACCATAGCAAGCATCACCTTCACCATAGCAAGCATCACCTTCACCGTACCAAGTATCACCTTCACCGTACCAAGCATCACCTTCACCGTACCAAGCATCACCTTCACCATACCAAGCATCACCTTCACCGTACCAAGCATCACCTTCACTATACCAAGCATCACCTTCACCATAGCAAGCATCACCTTCACCATAGCAAGCATCACCTTCACCATAGCAAGCATCACCTCCACCATAGCAAGCATCACCTCCACCATAGCAAGCATCACCTCCACCATAGCAAGCATCACCTCCACCATAGCAAGCATCACCTTCACCATAGCAAGCAGCACATTCACCATAGCAAGCATCAGCTCCACCATAGCAAGCATCACCTTCACCATAACAAGCATCACCTGCACCATAGCAAGCATCACCTTCACCATAGCAAGCATCACCTTCACCATAGCAAGCATCACCTCCACCATAGCAAGCATCACCTCCAGCACAGCAAGCATCACCTCCACCATAGCAAGCATCACCTTCACCATAGCAAGCATCACCTTCACCATAGCAAGCATCACCTCCACCATAGCAAGCATCACCTCCACCATAGCAAGCATCACCTCCACCATATCAAGCATCACCTCCACCATAGCAAGCATCACCTCCACCATAGCAAGCATCACCTCCACCATCGCAAGCATCACATTCACCATAGCAAGCATCACCTCCACAATAGCAAGCATCACCTCCACCATAGCAAGCATCACCTTCACCATAGCAAGCGTCACCTTCACCATAGCAAGCGTCACCTTCACCACAGCAAGCGTCACCTTCACCATAGCAAGCGTCACCTTCACCACAGCAAGCGTCACCTTCACCATAGCAAGCGTCACCTTCACCATAGCAAGAGTCACCTTCACCACAGCAAGCGTCACCTTCACCACAGCAAGCGTCACCTTCACCATAGCAAGCATCACCTTTACCATAGCAAGCATCACCTTCACCATACGAAGCATCACCTTCACCATACCAAGCATCACCTTCACCATACCAAGCATCACCTTCACCATACCAAGCATCACCTTCACCATACCAAGCATCACCTTCACCATAGCAAGCATCACCTTCACCATAGCAACATCACCTTCACCATAGCAAGCATCACCTTCACCATAGCAAGCATCACCTTCACCATAGCAAGCATCACCTTCAGCATAGCAAGCAACACCTTCACCATAGCAAGCATCACCTTCACCATAGCAAGCATCACCTTCACCATAGCAAGCATCACCTTCACCATAGCAAGCATCACCTTCACCATAGCAAGCATCACCTTCACCATAGCAAGCCTCACCTTCACCATAGCAAGCGTCACCTTCACCACAGCAAGCGTCACCTTCACCACAGCAAGCGTCACCTTCACCACAGCAAGCGTCACCTTCACCATAGCAAGCATCACCTTCACCATAGCAAGCATCACCTTCACCATAGCAAGCATCACCTTCACCATAGCAAGCATCACCTTCACCATAGCAAGCATCACCTTCACCATACCAAGCATCACCTTCACCATACCAAGCATCACCTTCCAAAAACCAAGCATCACCTTGACCATACCAAGCATCACCTTCACCATACCAAGCATCACCTTCACCATAGCAAGCATCACCTTCACCATAGCAAGCGTCATCTTCACCATAGCAAGCGTCACCATAGCAAGCGTCACCTTCACCATAGCAAGCATCACCTTCACCATAGCAAGCATCACCTTCACCATAGCAAGCATCACCTTCACCATAGCAAGCATCACCTTCACCATAGCAAGCATCACCTTCACCATAGCATCACCTTCACCGTAGCAAGCATCACCTTCACCGTAGCAAGCATCACCTTCACCGTAGCAAGCATCACCTTCACCGTAGCAAGCATCACCTTCACCGTAGCAAGCATCACCTTCACCGTAGCAAGCATCACCTTCACCGTAGCAAGCATCACCTTCACCGTAGCAAGCATCACCTTCACCGTAGCAAGCATCACCTTCACCGTAGCAAGCATCACCTTCACCGTAGCAAGCATCACCTTCACCGTAGCAAGCATCACCTTCACCGTAGCAAGCATCCCCTTCACCGTAGCAAGCATCACCTTCACCATAGCAAGCATCACCTTCACCATAGCAAGCATCACCTTCACCATAGCAAGCATCACCTTCACCATAGCAAGCATCACCTTCACCATAGCAAGCATCACCTTCACCATAGCAAGCATCACCTTCACCGTACCAAGCATCACCTTCACCGTACCAAGCATCACCTTCACCGTACCAAGCATCACCTTCACCGTACCAAGCATCACCTCCACCATAGCAAGCATCACCTCCACCATAGCAAGCATCACCTTCACCATACCAAGCATCACCTTCACCATACCAAGCATCACCTTCACCATACCAAGCATCACCTTCACCATACCAAGCATCACCTTCACCATACCAAGCATCACCTTCACCATACCAAGCATCACCTTCACCATACCAAGCATCACCTTCACCATACCAAGCATCACCTTCACCATACCAAGCATCACCTTCACCATACCAAGCATCACCTTCACCATACCAAGCATCACCTTCACCATACCAAGCATCACCTTCACCATACCAAGCATCACCTTCACCATACCAAGCATCACCTTCACCATAGCAAGCATCACCTTCACCATAGCAAGCATCACCTTCACCATACCAAGCATCACCTTCACCATAGCAAGCATCACCTTCACCATAGCAAGCATCACCTTCCATACCAGGCATCACCTTCACCATAGCAAGCATCACCTTGACCATACCAAGCATCACCTTCACCATAGCAAGCATCACCTTCACCATAGCAAGCATCACCTTCACCACAGCAAGAATCACCTTCACCATAGCAAGCATCACCTTCACCATAGCAAGCATCACCTTCACCATAGCAAGCATCACCTTCACCATAGCAAGCATCACCTTCACCGTACCAAGTATCACCTTCACCGTACCAAGCATCACCTTCACCGTACCAAGCATCACCTTCACCGTACCAAGCATCACCTTCACCGTACCAAGCATCACCTTCACCGTACCAAGCATCACCTTCACCGTACCAAGTATCACCTTCACCGTACCAAGTATCACCTTCACCGTACCAAGTATCACCTTCACCGTACCAAGTATCACCTTCACTGTACCAAGTATCACCTTCACCATACCAAGTATCACCTTCACCATACCAATTATCACCTTCACCATACCAAGTATCACCTTCACCATACCAAATATCACCTTCACCATACCAAGTATCACCTTCACCATACCAAGTATCACCTTCACCATACCAAGTATCACCTTCACCATACCAAGCATCACCTTCACCATACCAAGCATCACCTTCAACATACCAAGTATCACCTTCAACATACCAAGCATCACCATAGCAAGCATCGCCTTCACCATAGCAAGCATCGCCTTCACCATAGCAATCATCGCCTTCACCATAGCAAGCATCACCTTCACCATAGCAAGCATCACCTTCACCATAGCAAGCATCACCTTCACCATAGCAAGCATCTCCTTCACCATAGCAAGCATCACCTTCAGCATAGCAAGCATCACCTTCACCATAGCAAGCATCACCTTCACCATAGCAAGCATCACCTTCACCATAGCAAGCATCACCTTCACCATAGCAAGCATCACCTTCACCATAGCAAGCATCACCTTCACCATAGCAAGCATCACCTTCACCATAGCAAGCATCACCTTCACCATAGCAAGCATCACCTTCACCATAGCAAGCATCACCTTCACCATACCAAGCATCACCTTCACCATACCAAGCATCACCTTCACCATACCAAGCATCACCTTCACCATACGAAGCATCACCTTCCAAAAACCAAGCATCACCTTCACCATACCAAGCATCACCTTCACCATACCAAGCATCACCTTCACCATACAAAGCATCACCTTCACCATACCAAGCATCACCTTCACCATACAAAGCATCACCTTCACCATAGCAAGCATCACCTTCACCATAGCAAGCGTCACCATAGCAAGCGTCACCATAGCAAGCATCACCTTCACCATAGCAAGCATCACCTTCACCATAGCAAGCATCACCTTCACCATAGCAAGCATCACCTTCACCATAGCAAGCATCACCTTCACCATAGCAAGCATCACCTTCACTGTAGCAGGCATCACCTTCACCGTAGCAAGCATCACCTTCACCGTAGCAAGCATCACCTTCACCACAGCAAGCATCACCTTCACCGTAGCAAGCATCACCTTCACCATAGCAAGCATCACCTTCACCGTACCAAGCATCACCTTCACCGTACCAAGTATCACCTTCACCGTACCAAGCATCACCTTCACCATACCAAGCATCACCTTCGCCGTACCAAGTATCACCTTCACCGTACCAAGTATCACCTTCACCGTACCAAGTATCACCTTCACCGTACCAAGTATCACCTTCAACGTACCAAGTATCACCTTCACAATACCAAGTATCACCTTCACCATACCAAGTATCACCTTCACCATACCAAGTATCACCTTCACTATACCAAGTATCACCTTCACCATACCAAGTATCACCTTCACCATACCAAGCATCACCTTCACCATACCAAGCATCACCTTCAACATACCAAGCATCACCTTCAACATACCAAGTATCACCTTCAACATACCAAGCATCACCTTCACCATACCAAGCATCACCTTCACCATACCAAGCATCACCTTCACCATACCAAGCATCACCTTCACCATACCAAGCATCACCTTCACCATACCAAGCATCACCTTCACCATACCAAGCATCACCTTCACCATACCAAGCATCACCTTCACCATACCAAGCATCACCTTCACCATACCAAGCATCACCTTCACCATACCAAGCATCACCTTCACCATACCAAGCATCACCTTCAACATACCAAGCATCACCTTCAACATACCGAGCATCACCTTCACCATACCGAGCATCACCTTCACCATACCAAGCATCACCTTCACCATACCAAGCATCACCTTCACCATACCAAGCATCACCTTCAACATACCAAGCATCACCTTCACCATACCGAGCATCACCTTCACCATACCGAGCATCACCTTCACCATACCAAGCATCACCTTCACCATACCGAGCATCACCTTCACCATACCGAGCATCACCTTCACCATAGCGAGCATCACCTTCACCATAGCAAGCATCACCTTCACCATAGCAAGCATCACCTCCACCATAGCAAGCATCACCTTCACCATAGCAAGCATCACCTTCACCATAGCAAGCATCACCTTCACCATAGCAAGCATCACCTTCACCATAGCAAGCATCACCTTCACCATAGCAAGCATCACCTTCACCGTACCAAGCATCACCTTCACCGTACCAAGGATCACCTTCACCGTACCAAGCATCACCTTCACCGTACCAAGCATCACCTTCACCGTACCAAGCATCACCTTCACCGTACCAAGTATCACCTTCACCGTACCAAGTATCACCTTCACCGTACCAAGTATCACCTTCACTGTACCAAGTATCACCTTCACCATACCAAGTATCACCTTCACCATACCAATTATCACCTTCACCATACCAAGTATCACCTTCACCATACCAAATATCACCTTCACCATACCAAGTATCACCTTCACCATACCAAGTATCACCTTCACCATACCAAGTATCACCTTCACCATACCAAGCATCACCTTCACCATACCAAGCATCACCTTCAACATACCAAGTATCACCTTCAACATACCAAGCATCACCATAGCAAGCATCGCCTTCACCATAGCAAGCATCGCCTTCACCATAGCAATCATCGCCTTCACCATAGCAAGCATCACCTTCACCATAGCAAGCATCACCTTCACCATAGCAAGCATCACCTTCACCATAGCAAGCATCTCCTTCACCATAGCAAGCATCACCTTCACCATAGCAAGCATCACCTTCACCATAGCAAGCATCACCTTCACCATAGCAAGCATCACCTTCACCATAGCAAGCATCACCTTCACCATAGCAAGCATCACCTTCACCATAGCAAGCATCACCTTCACCATAGCAAGCATCACCTTCACCATAGCAAGCATCACCTTCACCATAACAAGCATCACCTTCACCATAGCAAGCATCACCTTCACCATAGCAAGCATCACCTTCACCATAGCAAGCATCACCTTCACCATACCAAGCATCACCTTCACCATACCAAGCATCACCTTCACCATACCAAGCATCACCTTCACCATACCAAGCATCACCTTCCAAAAACCAAGCATCACCTTCACCATACCAAGCATCACCTTCACCATACCAAGCATCACCTTCACCATACAAAGCATCACCTTCACCATACCAAGCATCACCTTCACCATACAAAGCATCACCTTCACCATAGCAAGCATCACCTTCACCATAGCAAGCGTCACCATAGCAAGCGTCACCATAGCAAGCGTCACCTTCACCATAGCAAGCATCACCTTCACCATAGCAAGCATCACCTTCACCGTAGCAAACATCACCTTCACCGTAGCAAGCATCACCTTCACCGTAGCAAGCATCACCTTCACCGTAGCAAGCATCACCTTCACCGTAGCAAGCATCACCTTCACCGTAGCAAGCATCACCTTCACCATAGCAAGCATCACCTTCACCATAGCAAGCATCACCTTCACCATAGCAAGCATCACCTTAACCATAGCAAGCATCACCTTCACCATAGCAAGCATCACCTTCACCATAGCAAGCATCACCTTCACCATAGCAAGCATCATCTTCACCGTACCAAGCATCACCTTCACCGTACCAAGCATCACCTTCACCGTACCAAGCATCACCTTCACCATAGCAATCATCGCCTTCACCATAGCAAGCATCACCTTCACCATAGCAAGCATCACCTTCACCATAGCAAGCATCACCTTCACCATAGCAAGCATCTCCTTCACCATAGCAAGCATCACCTTCACCATAGCAAGCATCACCTTCACCATAGCAAGCATCACCTTCACCATAGCAAGCATCACCTTCACCATAGCAAGCATCACCTTCACCATAGCAAGCATCACCTTCACCATAGCAAGCATCACCTTCACCATAGCAAGCATCACCTTCACCATAGCAAGCATCACCTTCACCATAACAAGCATCACCTTCACCATAGCAAGCATCACCTTCACCATAGCAAGCATCACCTTCACCATACCAAGCATCACCTTCACCATACCAAGCATCACCTTCACCATACCAAGCATCACCTTCCAAAAACCAAGCATCACCTTCACCATACCAAGCATCACCTTCACCATACCAAGCATCACCTTCACCATACCAAGCATCACCTTCACCATAGCAAGCATCACCTTCACCATAGCAAGCGTCATCTTCACCATAGCAAGCGTCACCATAGCAAGCGTCACCTTCACCATAGCAAGCATCACCTTCACCATAGCAAGCATCACCTTCACCATAGCAAGCATCACCTTCACCATAGCAAGCATCACCTTCACCATAGCAAGCATCACCTTCACCATAGCAAGCATCACCTTCACCATAGCATCACCTTCACCGTAGCAAGCATCACCTTCACCGTAGCAAGCATCACCTTCACCGTAGCAAGCATCACCTTCACCGTAGCAAGCATCACCTTCACCGTAGCAAGCATCACCTTCACCGTAGCAAGCATCACCTTCACAATAGCAAGCATCACCTTCACCGTAGCAAGCGTCACCTTCACCGTAGCAAGCATCACCTTCACCGTAGCAAGCGTCACCTTCACCGTAGCAAGCATCACCTTCACCGTAGCAAGCATCCCCTTCACCGTAGCAAGCATCACCTTCACCATAGCAAGCATCACCTTCACCATAGCAAGCATCACCTTCACCATAGCAAGCATCACCTTCACCATAGCAAGCATCACCTTCACCATAGCAAGCATCACCTTCACCATAGCAAGCATCACCTTCACCGTACCAAGCATCACCTTCACCGTACCAAGCATCACCTTCACCGTACCAAGCATCACCTTCACCAAAGCAAGCATCACCTCCACCATAGCAAGCATCACCTCCACCATAGCAAGCATCACCTTCACCATACCAAGCATCACCTTCACCATACCAAGCATCACCTTCACCATACCAAGCATCACCTTCACCATACCAAGCATCACCTTCACCATACCAAGCATCACCTTCACCATACCAAGCATCACCTTCACCATACCAAGCATCACCTTCACCATACCAAGCATCACCTTCACCATACCAAGCATCACCTTCACCATACCAAACATCACCTTCACCATACCAAGCATCACCTTCACCATACCAAACATCACCTTCACCATACCAAGCATCACCTTCACCATACCAAGCATCACCTTCACCATACCAAGCATCACCTTCACCATACCAAGCATCACCTTCACCATAGCAAGCATCACCTTCACCATAGCAAGCATCACCTTCACCATACCAAGCATCACCTTCACCATAGCAAGCATCACCTTCCATACCAGGCATCACCTTCACCATAGCAAGCATCACCTTGACCATACCAAGCATCACCTTCACCATAGCAAGCATCACCTTCACCATAGCAAGCATCACCTTCACCACAGCAAGCATCACCTTCACCACAGCAAGAATCACCTTCACCATAGCAAGCATCACCTTCACCATAGCAAGCATCACCTTCACCATAGCAAGCATCACCTTCACCATAGCAAGCATCACCTTCACCATAGCAAGCATCACCTTCACCGTACCAAGTATCACCTTCACCGTACCAAGCATCACCTTCACCGTACCAAGCATCACCTTCACCATACCAAGCATCACCTTCACCGTACCAAGCATCACCTTCACTATACCAAGCATCACCTTCACCATAGCAAGCATCACCTTCACCATAGCAAGCATCACCTTCACCATAGCAAGCATCACCTCCACCATAGCAAGCATCACCTCCACCATAGCAAGCATCACCTCCACCATAGCAAGCATCACCTCCACCATAGCAAGCATCACCTTCACCATAGCAAGCAGCACATTCACCATAGCAAGCATCAGCTCCACCATAGCAAGCATCACCTTCACCATAACAAGCATCACCTGCACCATAGCAAGCATCACCTTCACCATAGCAAGCATCACCTTCACCATAGCAAGCATCACCTCCACCATAGCAAGCATCACCTCCAGCACAGCAAGCATCACCTCCACCATAGCAAGCATCACCTTCACCATAGCAAGCATCACCTTCACCATAGCAAGCATCACCTCCACCATAGCAAGCATCACCTCCACCATAGCAAGCATCACCTCCACCATATCAAGCATCACCTCCACCATAGCAAGCATCACCTCCACCATAGCAAGCATCACCTCCACCATCGCAAGCATCACATTCACCATAGCAAGCATCACCTCCACCATAGCAAGCATCACCTCCACCATAGCAAGCATCACCTTCACCATAGCAAGCGTCACCTTCACCATAGCAAGCGTCACCTTCACCACAGCAAGCGTCACCTTCACCATAGCAAGCGTCACCTTCACCACAGCAAGCGTCACCTTCACCATAGCAAGCGTCACCTTCACCATAGCAAGAGTCACCTTCACCACAGCAAGCGTCACCTTCACCACAGCAAGCGTCACCTTCACCATAGCAAGCATCACCTTTACCATAGCAAGCATCACCTTCACCATACGAAGCATCACCTTCACCATACCAAGCATCACCTTCACCATACCAAGCATCACCTTCACCATACCAAGCATCACCTTCACCATACCAAGCATCACCTTCACCATACCAAGCATCACCTTCACCATACCAAGCATCACCTTCACCATACCAAGCATCACCTTCACCATAGCAAGCATCACCTTCACCATAGCAACATCACCTTCACCATAGCAAGCATCACCTTCACCATAGCAAGCATCACCTTCACCATAGCAAGCATCACCTTCAGCATAGCAAGCAACACCTTCACCATAGCAAGCATCACCTTCACCATAGCAAGCATCACCTTCACCATAGCAAGCATCACCTTCACCATAGCAAGCATCACCTTCACCATAGCAAGCATCACCTTCACCATAGCAAGCCTCACCTTCACCATAGCAAGCGTCACCTTCACCACAGCAAGCGTCACCTTCACCACAGCAAGCGTCACCTTCACCACAGCAAGCGTCACCTTCACCATAGCAAGCATCACCTTCACCATAGCAAGCATCACCTTCACCATAGCAAGCATCACCTTCACCATAGCAAGCATCACCTTCACCATACCAAGCATCACCTTCACCATACCAAGCATCACCTTCACCATACCAAGCATCACCTTCCAAAAACCAAGCATCACCTTCACCATACCAAGCATCACCTTCACCATACCAAGCATCACCTTCACCATACCAAGCATCACCTTCACCATAGCAAGCATCACCTTCACCATAGCAAGCGTCATCTTCACCATAGCGAGCGTCACCATAGCAAGCGTCACCTTCACCATAGCAAGCATCACCTTCACCATAGCAAGCATCACCTTCACCATAGCAAGCATCACCTTCACCATAGCAAGCATCACCTTCACCATAGCATCACCTTCACCGTAGCAAGCATCACCTTCACCGTAGCAAGCATCACCTTCACCGTAGCAAGCATCACCTTCACCGTAGCAAGCATCACCTTCACCGTAGCAAGCATCACCTTCACCGTAGCAAGCATCACCTTCACCGTAGCAAGCATCACCTTCACCGTAGCAAGCATCACCTTCACCGTAGCAAGCATCACCTTCACCGTAGCAAGCATCACCTTCACCGTAGCAAGCATCCCCTTCACCGTAGCAAGCATCACCTTCACCATAGCAAGCATCACCTTCACCATAGCAAGCATCACCTTCACCATAGCAAGCATCACCTTCACCATAGCAAGCATCACCTTCACCATAGCAAGCATCACCTTCACCATAGCAAGCATCACCTTCACCGTACCAAGCATCACCTTCACCGTACCAAGCATCACCTTCACCATACCAAGCATCACCTTCACCATAGCAAGCATCACCTCCACCATAGCAAGCATCACCTCCACCATAGCAAGCATCACCTTCACCATACAAAGCATCACCTTCACCATACCAAGCATCACCTTCACCATACCAAGCATCACCTTCACCATACCAAGCATCACCTTCACCATACCAAGCATCACCTTCACCATACCAAGCATCACCTTCACCATACCAAGCATCACCTTCACCATACCAAACATCACCTTCACCATACCAAGCATCACCTTCACCATACCAAGCATCACCTTCACCATACCAAGCATCACCTTCACCATAGCAAGCATCACCTTCACCATAGCAAGCATCACCTTCACCATAGCAAGCATCACCTTCACCATACCAAGCATCACCTTCACCATAGCAAGCATCACCTTCACCATAGCAAGCATCACCTTCCATACCAGGCATCACCTTCACCATAGCAAGCATCACCTTGACCATACCAAGCATCACCTTCACCATAGCAAGCATCACCTTCACCATAGCAAGCATCACCTTCACCACAGCAAGCATCACCTTCACCACAGCAAGAATCACCTTCACCATAGCAAGCATCACCTTCACCATAGCAAGCATCACCTTCACCATAGCAAGCATCACCTTCACCATAGCAAGCATCACCTTCACCGTACCAAGTATCACCTTCACCGTACCAAGCATCACCTTCACCGTACCAAGCATCACCTTCACCATACCAAGCATCACCTTCACCGTACCAAGCATCACCTTCACCATACCAAGCATCACCTTCACCATACCGAGCATCACCTTCACCATACCGAGCATCACCTTCACCATAGCAAGCATCACCTTCACCATAGCAAGCATCACCTTCACCATACCAAGCATCACCTTCACCATAGCAAGCATCACCTTCACCATAGCAAGCATCACCTTCACCATACCAAGTATCACCTTCACCATACCAAGTATCACCTTCACCATACCAAGTATCACCTTCACCATACCAAGTATCACCTTCACCATACCAAGTATCACCTTCACCATACTAAGTATCACCTTCACCATACCAAGTATCACCTTCAACATACCAAGCATCACCTTCACCATAGCAAGCATCACCTTCACCATAGCAAGCATCACCTTCACCATACCAAGCATCACCTTCACCATAGCAAGCATCACCTTCACCATACCAATCATCACCTTCACCATTGCAAGCATCACCTTCACCATACCAAGCATCACCTTCACCATACCAAGCATCACCTTCACCATAGCAAGCATCACCTTCACCATAGCAAGCATCACCTTCACCATACCAAGCATCACCTTCACCATACTAAGCATCACCTTCACCATACCAAGTATCACCTTCACCATACCAAGTATCACCTTCAGCATACCAAGCATCACCTTCACCATAGCAACCGTCACCTTCACCATAGCAAGCATCACCTCCACCATAGCAAGCATCACCTTCACCATAGCAAGCATCACCTTCACCATACCGAGCATCACCTTCACCATAGCGAGCATCACCTTCACCATAGCAAGCATCACCTTCACCATAGCAAGCATCACCTCCACCATAGCAAGCATCACCTTCACCATAGCAAGCATCACCTTCACCATAGCAAGCATCACCTTCACCATAGCAAGCATCACCTTCACCATAGCAAGCATCACCTTCACCATAGCAAGCATCACCTTCACCGTACCAAGCATCACCTTCACCGTACCAAGGATCACCTTCACCGTACCAAGCATCACCTTCACCGTACCAAGCATCACCTTCACCGTACCAAGCATCACCTTCACCGTACCAAGTATCACCTTCACCGTACCAAGTATCACCTTCACCGTACCAAGTATCACCTTCACCGTACCAAGTATCACCTTCACTGTACCAAGTATCACCTTCACCATACCAAGTATCACCTTCACCATACCAATTATCACCTTCACCATACCAAGTATCACCTTCACCATACCAAATATCACCTTCACCATACCAAGTATCACCTTCACCATACCAAGTATCACCTTCACCATACCAAGTATCACCTTCACCATACCAAGCATCACCTTCACCATACCAAGCATCATCTTCAACATACCAAGTATCACCTTCAACATACCAAGCATCACCATAGCAAGCATCGCCTTCACCATAGCAAGCATCGCCTTCACCATAGCAATCATCGC
The DNA here is from genome assembly GCF_055824585.1 of Amblyomma mixtum. Classification (NCBI taxonomy): domain Eukaryota; kingdom Metazoa; phylum Arthropoda; class Arachnida; order Ixodida; family Ixodidae; genus Amblyomma; species Amblyomma mixtum. The sequence continues at coordinate 320,414,886 of NC_143014.1, forward strand.
CTTCACCATAGCAAGCATCACCTTCACCATAGCAAGCATCACCTTCACCATAGCAAGCATCACCTTCACCATAGCAAGCATCTCCTTCACCATAGCAAGCATCACCTTCACCATAGCAAGCATCACCTTCACCATAGCAAGCATCACCTTCACCATAGCAAGCATCACCTTCACCATAGCAAGCATCACCTTCACCATAGCAAGCATCACCTTCACCATAACAAGCATCACCTTCACCATAGCAAGCATCACCTTCACCATAGCAAGCATCACCTTCACCATAGCAAGCATCACCTTCACCATACCAAGCATCACCTTCACCATACCAAGCATCACCTTCACCATACCAAGCATCACCTTCACCATACCAAGCATCACCTTCACCATACCAAGCATCACCTTCACCATACCAAGCATCACCTTCACCATACCAAGCATCACCTTCACCATACAAAGCATCACCTTCACCATACCAAGCATCACCTTCACCATACAAAGCATCACCTTCACCATAGCAAGCATCACCTTCACCATAGCAAGCGTCACCATAGCAAGCGTCACCATAGCAAGCGTCACCTTCACCATAGCAAGCATCACCTTCACCATAGCAAGCATCACCTTCACCATAGCAAGCATCACCTTCACCATAGCAAGCATCACCTTCACCATAGCAAGCATCACCTTCACTGTAGCAGGCATCACCTTCACCGTAGCAAGCATCACCTTCACCGTAGCAAGCATCACCTTCACCACAGCAAGCATCACCTTCACCGTAGCAAGCATCACCTTCACCGTAGCAAGCATCACCTTCACCGTAGCAAGCATCACCTTCACCGTAGCAAGCATCACCTTCACCGTAGCAAACATCACCTTCACCGTAGCAAGCATCACCTTCACCGTAGCAAGCATCACCTTCACCGTAGCAAGCATCACCTTCACCGTAGCAAGCATCACCTTCACCGTAGCAAGCATCACCTTCACCATAGCAAGCATCACCTTCACCATAGCAAGCATCACCTTAACCATAGCAAGCATCACCTTCACCATAGCAAGCATCACCTTCACCATAGCAAGCATCACCTTCACCATAGCAAGCATCATCTTCACCATAGCAAGCATCACCTTCACCATAGCAAGCATCACCTTCACCATAGCAAGCATCACCTTCACCATAGCAAGCCTCACCTTCACCATAGCAAGCGTCACCTTCACCACAGCAAGCGTCACCTTCACCACAGCAAGCGTCACCTTCACCACAGCAAGCGTCACCTTCACCATAGCAAGCATCACCTTCACCATAGCAAGCATCACCTTCACCATAGCAAGCATCACCTTCACCATAGCAAGCATCACCTTCACCATACCAAGCATCACCTTCACCATACCAAGCATCACCTTCACCATACCAAGCATCACCTTCCAAAAACCAAGCATCACCTTCACCATACCAAGCATCACCTTCACCATACCAAGCATCACCTTCACCATACCAAGCATCACCTTCACCATAGCAAGCATCACCTTCACCATAGCAAGCGTCATCTTCACCATAGCAAGCGTCACCATAGCAAGCGTCACCTTCACCATAGCAAGCATCACCTTCACCATAGCAAGCATCACCTTCACCATAGCAAGCATCACCTTCACCATAGCAAGCATCACCTTCACCATAGCAAGCATCACCTTCACCGTAGCATCACCTTCACCGTAGCAAGCATCACCTTCACCATAGCAAGCATCACCTTCACCATAGCAAGCATCACCTTCACCATAGCAAGCATCACCTTCACCATAGCAAGCATCACCTTCACCGTACCAAGTATCACCTTCACCGTACCAAGCATCACCTTCACCATACCAAGCATCACCTTCACCGTACCAAGCATCACCTTCACCATACCAAGCATCACCTTCACCATACCGAGCATCACCTTCACCATACCGAGCATCACCTTCACCATAGCAAGCATCACCTTCACCATAGCAAGCATCACCTTCACCATACCAAGCATCACCTTCACCATAGCAAGCATCACCTTCACCATAGCAAGCATCACCTTCACCATACCAAGTATCACCTTCACCATACCAAGTATCACCTTCACCATACCAAGTATCACCTTCACCATACCAAGTATCACCTTCACCATACCAAGTATCACCTTCACCATACCAAGTATCACCTTCACCATACCAAGTATCACCTTCACCATACCAAGTATCACCTTCACCATACTAAGTATCACCTTCACCATACCAAGTATCACCTTCAACATACCAAGCATCACCTTCACCATAGCAAGCATCACCTTCACCATAGCAAGCATCACCTTCACCATACCAAGCATCACCTTCACCATAGCAAGCATCACCTTCACCATACCAATCATCACCTTCACCATTGCAAGCATCACCTTCACCATACCAAGCATCACCTTCACCATACCAAGCATCACCTTCACCATAGCAAGCATCACCTTCACCATAGCAAGCATCACCTTCACCATACCAAGCATCACCTTCACCATACCAAGCATCACCTTCACCATACCAAGTATCACCTTCACCATACCAAGTATCACCTTCAGCATACCAAGCATCACCTTCACCATAGCAACCGTCACCTTCACCATAGCAAGCATCACCTCCACCATAGCAAGCATCACCTTCACCATAGCAAGCATCACCTTCACCATACCGAGCATCACCTTCACCATAGCGAGCATCACCTTCACCATAGCAAGCATCACCTTCACCATAGCAAGCATCACCTCCACCATAGCAAGCATCACCTTCACCATAGCAAGCATCACCTTCACCATAGCAAGCATCACCTTCACCATAGCAAGCATCACCTTCACCATAGCAAGCATCACCTTCACCATAGCAAGCATCACCTTCACCGTACCAAGCATCACCTTCACCGTACCAAGGATCACCTTCACCGTACCAAGCATCACCTTCACCGTACCAAGCATCACCTTCACCGTACCAAGCATCACCTTCACCGTACCAAGTATCACCTTCACCGTACCAAGTATCACCTTCACCGTACCAAGTATCACCTTCACCGTACCAAGTATCACCTTCACTGTACCAAGTATCACCTTCACCATACCAAGTATCACCTTCACCATACCAATTATCACCTTCACCATACCAAGTATCACCTTCACCATACCAAATATCACCTTCACCATACCAAGTATCACCTTCACCATACCAAGTATCACCTTCACCATACCAAGTATCACCTTCACCATACCAAGCATCACCTTCACCATACCAAGCATCATCTTCAACATACCAAGTATCACCTTCAACATACCAAGCATCACCATAGCAAGCATCGCCTTCACCATAGCAAGCATCGCCTTCACCATAGCAATCATCGCCTTCACCATAGCAAGCATCACCTTCACCATAGCAAGCATCACCTTCACCATAGCAAGCATCACCTTCACCATAGCAAGCATCTCCTTCACCATAGCAAGCATCACCTTCACCATAGCAAGCATCACCTTCACCATAGCAAGCATCACCTTCACCATAGCAAGCATCACCTTCACCATAGCAAGCATCACCTTCACCATAGCAAGCATCACCTTCACCATAACAAGCATCACCTTCACCATAGCAAGCATCACCTTCACCATAGCAAGCATCACCTTCACCATAGCAAGCATCACCTTCACCATACCAAGCATCACCTTCACCATACCAAGCATCACCTTCACCATACCAAGCATCACCTTCACCATACCAAGCATCACCTTCACCATACCAAGCATCACCTTCACCATACCAAGCATCACCTTCACCATACAAAGCATCACCTTCACCATACCAAGCATCACCTTCACCATACAAAGCATCACCTTCACCATAGCAAGCATCACCTTCACCATAGCAAGCGTCACCATAGCAAGCGTCACCATAGCAAGCGTCACCTTCACCATAGCAAGCATCACCTTCACCATAGCAAGCATCACCTTCACCATAGCAAGCATCACCTTCACCATAGCAAGCATCACCTTCACCATAGCAAGCATCACCTTCACTGTAGCAGGCATCACCTTCACCGTAGCAAGCATCACCTTCACCGTAGCAAGCATCACCTTCACCACAGCAAGCATCACCTTCACCGTAGCAAGCATCACCTTCACCGTAGCAAGCATCACCTTCACCGTAGCAAGCATCACCTTCACCGTAGCAAGCATCACCTTCACCGTAGCAAACATCACCTTCACCGTAGCAAGCATCACCTTCACCGTAGCAAGCATCACCTTCACCGTAGCAAGCATCACCTTCACCGTAGCAAGCATCACCTTCACCGTAGCAAGCATCACCTTCACCATAGCAAGCATCACCTTCACCATAGCAAGCATCACCTTAACCATAGCAAGCATCACCTTCACCATAGCAAGCATCACCTTCACCATAGCAAGCATCACCTTCACCATAGCAAGCATCATCTTCACCATAGCAAGCATCACCTTCACCATAGCAAGCATCACCTTCACCATAGCAAGCATCACCTTCACCATAGCAAGCCTCACCTTCACCATAGCAAGCGTCACCTTCACCACAGCAAGCGTCACCTTCACCACAGCAAGCGTCACCTTCACCACAGCAAGCGTCACCTTCACCATAGCAAGCATCACCTTCACCATAGCAAGCATCACCTTCACCATAGCAAGCATCACCTTCACCATAGCAAGCATCACCTTCACCATACCAAGCATCACCTTCACCATACCAAGCATCACCTTCACCATACCAAGCATCACCTTCCAAAAACCAAGCATCACCTTCACCATACCAAGCATCACCTTCACCATACCAAGCATCACCTTCACCATACCAAGCATCACCTTCACCATAGCAAGCATCACCTTCACCATAGCAAGCGTCATCTTCACCATAGCAAGCGTCACCATAGCAAGCGTCACCTTCACCATAGCAAGCATCACCTTCACCATAGCAAGCATCACCTTCACCATAGCAAGCATCACCTTCACCATAGCAAGCATCACCTTCACCATAGCAAGCATCACCTTCACCGTAGCATCACCTTCACCGTAGCAAGCATCACCTTCACCGTAGCAAGCATCACCTTCACCGTAGCAAGCATCACCTTCACCGTAGCAAGCATCACCTTCACCGTAGCAAGCATCACCTTCACCGTAGCAAGCATCACCTTCACCGTAGCAAGCATCACCTTCACCGTAGCAAGCATCACCTTCACCGTAGCAAGCATCACCTTCACCGTAGCAAGCATCACCTTCACCGTAGCAAGCATCACCTTCACCGTAGCAAGCATCCCCTTCACCGTAGCAAGCATCACCTTCACCATAGCAAGCATCACCTTCACCATAGCAAGCATCACCTTCACCATAGCAAGCATCACCTTCACCATAGCAAGCATCACCTTCACCATAGCAAGCATCACCTTCACCGTAGCAAGCATCACCTTCACCGTACCAAGCATCACCTTCACCGTACCAAGCATCACCTTCACCGTACCAAGCATCACCTTCACCATAGCAAGCATCACCTCCACCATAGCAAGCATCACCTCCACCATAGCAAGCATCACCTTCACCATACCAAGCATCACCTTCACCATACCAAGCATCACCTTCACCATACCAAGCATCACCTTCACCATACCAAGCATCACCTTCACCATACCAAGCATCACCTTCACCATACCAAGCATCACCTTCACCATACCAAACATCACCTTCACCATACCAAGCATCACCTTCACCATACCAAGCATCACCTTCACCATACCAAGCATCACCTTCACCATAGCAAGCATCACCTTCACCATAGCAAGCATCACCTTCACCATAGCAAGCATCACCTTCACCATACCAAGCATCACCTTCACCATAGCAAGCATCACCTTCACCATAGCAAGCATCACCTTCCATACCAGGCATCACCTTCACCATAGCAAGCATCACCTTGACCATACCAAGCATCACCTTCACCATAGCAAGCATCACCTTCACCATAGCAAGCATCACCTTCACCACAGCAAGCATCACCTTCACCACAGCAAGAATCACCTTCACCATAGCAAGCATCACCTTCACCATAGCAAGCATCACCTTCACCATAGCAAGCATCACCTTCACCATAGCAAGCATCACCTTCACCGTACCAAGTATCACCTTCACCGTACCAAGCATCACCTTCACCGTACCAAGCATCACCTTCACCATACCAAGCATCACCTTCACCGTACCAAGCATCACCTTCACCATACCAAGCATCACCTTCACCATACCGAGCATCACCTTCACCATACCGAGCATCACCTTCACCATAGCAAGCATCACCTTCACCATAGCAAGCATCACCTTCACCATACCAAGCATCACCTTCACCATAGCAAGCATCACCTTCACCATAGCAAGCATCACCTTCACCATACCAAGTATCACCTTCACCATACCAAGTATCACCTTCACCATACCAAGTATCACCTTCACCATACCAAGTATCACCTTCACCATACCAAGTATCACCTTCACCATACCAAGTATCACCTTCACCATACCAAGTATCACCTTCACCATACCAAGTATCACCTTCACCATACTAAGTATCACCTTCACCATACCAAGTATCACCTTCAACATACCAAGCATCACCTTCACCATAGCAAGCATCACCTTCACCATAGCAAGCATCACCTTCACCATACCAAGCATCACCTTCACCATAGCAAGCATCACCTTCACCATACCAATCATCACCTTCACCATTGCAAGCATCACCTTCACCATACCAAGCATCACCTTCACCATACCAAGCATCACCTTCACCATAGCAAGCATCACCTTCACCATAGCAAGCATCACCTTCACCATACCAAGCATCACCTTCACCATACCAAGCATCACCTTCACCATACCAAGTATCACCTTCACCATACCAAGTATCACCTTCAGCATACCAAGCATCACCTTCACCATAGCAACCGTCACCTTCACCATAGCAAGCATCACCTCCACCATAGCAAGCATCACCTTCACCATAGCAAGCATCACCTTCACCATACCGAGCATCACCTTCACCATAGCGAGCATCACCTTCACCATAGCAAGCATCACCTTCACCATAGCAAGCATCACCTCCACCATAGCAAGCATCACCTTCACCATAGCAAGCATCACCTTCACCATAGCAAGCATCACCTTCACCATAGCAAGCATCACCTTCACCATAGCAAGCATCACCTTCACCGTACCAAGCATCACCTTCACCGTACCAAGGATCACCTTCACCGTACCAAGCATCACCTTCACCGTACCAAGCATCACCTTCACCGTACCAAGCATCACCTTCACCGTACCAAGTATCACCTTCACCGTACCAAGTATCACCTTCACCGTACCAAGTATCACCTTCACCGTACCAAGTATCACCTTCACTGTACCAAGTATCACCTTCACCATACCAAGTATCACCTTCACCATACCAATTATCACCTTCACCATACCAAGTATCACCTTCACCATACCAAATATCACCTTCACCATACCAAGTATCACCTTCACCATACCAAGTATCACCTTCACCATACCAAGTATCACCTTCACCATACCAAGCATCACCTTCACCATACCAAGCATCATCTTCAACATACCAAGTATCACCTTCAACATACCAAGCATCACCATAGCAAGCATCGCCTTCACCATAGCAAGCATCGCCTTCACCATAGCAATCATCGCCTTCACCATAGCAAGCATCACCTTCACCATAGCAAGCATCACCTTCACCATAGCAAGCATCACCTTCACCATAGCAAGCATCTCCTTCACCATAGCAAGCATCACCTTCACCATAGCAAGCATCACCTTCACCATAGCAAGCATCACCTTCACCATAGCAAGCATCACCTTCACCATAGCAAGCATCACCTTCACCATAGCAAGCATCACCTTCACCATAACAAGCATCACCTTCACCATAGCAAGCATCACCTTCACCATAGCAAGCATCACCTTCACCATAGCAAGCATCACCTTCACCATACCAAGCATCACCTTCACCATACCAAGCATCACCTTCACCATACCAAGCATCACCTTCACCATACCAAGCATCACCTTCACCATACCAAGCATCACCTTCACCATACCAAGCATCACCTTCACCATACCAAGCATCACCTTCACCATACAAAGCATCACCTTCACCATACCAAGCATCACCTTCACCATACAAAGCATCACCTTCACCATAGCAAGCATCACCTTCACCATAGCAAGCGTCACCATAGCAAGCGTCACCATAGCAAGCGTCACCTTCACCATAGCAAGCATCACCTTCACCATAGCAAGCATCACCTTCACCATAGCAAGCATCACCTTCACCATAGCAAGCATCACCTTCACCATAGCAAGCATCACCTTCACTGTAGCAGGCATCACCTTCACCGTAGCAAGCATCACCTTCACCGTAGCAAGCATCACCTTCACCACAGCAAGCATCACCTTCACCGTAGCAAGCATCACCTTCACCGTAGCAAGCATCACCTTCACCGTAGCAAGCATCACCTTCACCGTAGCAAGCATCACCTTCACCGTAGCAAACATCACCTTCACCGTAGCAAGCATCACCTTCACCGTAGCAAGCATCACCTTCACCGTAGCAAGCATCACCTTCACCGTAGCAAGCATCACCTTCACCGTAGCAAGCATCACCTTCACCATAGCAAGCATCACCTTCACCATAGCAAGCATCACCTTAACCATAGCAAGCATCACCTTCACCATAGCAAGCATCACCTTCACCATAGCAAGCATCACCTTCACCATAGCAAGCATCATCTTCACCATAGCAAGCATCACCTTCACCATAGCAAGCATCACCTTCACCATAGCAAGCATCACCTTCACCATAGCAAGCCTCACCTTCACCATAGCAAGCGTCACCTTCACCACAGCAAGCGTCACCTTCACCACAGCAAGCGTCACCTTCACCACAGCAAGCGTCACCTTCACCATAGCAAGCATCACCTTCACCATAGCAAGCATCACCTTCACCATAGCAAGCATCACCTTCACCATAGCAAGCATCACCTTCACCATACCAAGCATCACCTTCACCATACCAAGCATCACCTTCACCATACCAAGCATCACCTTCCAAAAACCAAGCATCACCTTCACCATACCAAGCATCACCTTCACCATACCAAGCATCACCTTCACCATACCAAGCATCACCTTCACCATAGCAAGCATCACCTTCACCATAGCAAGCGTCATCTTCACCATAGCAAGCGTCACCATAGCAAGCGTCACCTTCACCATAGCAAGCATCACCTTCACCATAGCAAGCATCACCTTCACCATAGCAAGCATCACCTTCACCATAGCAAGCATCACCTTCACCATAGCAAGCATCACCTTCACCGTAGCATCACCTTCACCGTAGCAAGCATCACCTTCACCGTAGCAAGCATCACCTTCACCGTAGCAAGCATCACCTTCACCGTAGCAAGCATCACCTTCACCGTAGCAAGCATCACCTTCACCGTAGCAAGCATCACCTTCACCGTAGCAAGCATCACCTTCACCGTAGCAAGCATCACCTTCACCGTAGCAAGCATCACCTTCACCGTAGCAAGCATCACCTTCACCGTAGCAAGCATCACCTTCACCGTAGCAAGCATCACCTTCACCGTAGCAAGCATCCCCTTCACCGTAGCAAGCATCACCTTCACCATAGCAAGCATCACCTTCACCATAGCAAGCATCACCTTCACCATAGCAAGCATCACCTTCACCATAGCAAGCATCACCTTCACCGTAGCAAGCATCACCTTCACCGTACCAAGCATCACCTTCACCGTACCAAGCATCACCTTCACCGTACCAAGCATCACCTTCACCATAGCAAGCATCACCTCCACCATAGCAAGCATCACCTCCACCATAGCAAGCATCACCTTCACCATACCAAGCATCACCTTCACCATACCAAGCATCACCTTCACCATACCAAGCATCACCTTCACCATACCAAGCATCACCTTCACCATACCAAGCATCACCTTCACCATACCAAGCATCACCTTCACCATACCAAACATCACCTTCACCATACCAAGCATCACCTTCACCATACCAAGCATCACCTTCACCATACCAAGCATCACCTTCACCATAGCAAGCATCACCTTCACCATAGCAAGCATCACCTTCACCATAGCAAGCATCACCTTCACCATACCAAGCATCACCTTCACCATAGCAAGCATCACCTTCACCATAGCAAGCATCACCTTCCATACCAGGCATCACCTTCACCATAGCAAGCATCACCTTGACCATACCAAGCATCACCTTCACCATAGCAAGCATCACCTTCACCATAGCAAGCATCACCTTCACCACAGCAAGCATCACCTTCACCACAGCAAGAATCACCTTCACCATAGCAAGCATCACCTTCACCATAGCAAGCATCACCTTCACCATAGCAAGCATCACCTTCACCATAGCAAGCATCACCTTCACCGTACCAAGTATCACCTTCACCGTACCAAGCATCACCTTCACCGTACCAAGCATCACCTTCACCATACCAAGCATCACCTTCACCGTACCAAGCATCACCTTCACCATACCAAGCATCACCTTCACCATACCGAGCATCACCTTCACCATACCGAGCATCACCTTCACCATAGCAAGCATCACCTTCACCATAGCAAGCATCACCTTCACCATACCAAGCATCACCTTCACCATAGCAAGCATCACCTTCACCATAGCAAGCATCACCTTCACCATACCAAGTATCACCTTCACCATACCAAGTATCACCTTCACCATACCAAGTATCACCTTCACCATACCAAGTATCACCTTCACCATACCAAGTATCACCTTCACCATACCAAGTATCACCTTCACCATACTAAGTATCACCTTCACCATACCAAGTATCACCTTCAACATACCAAGCATCACCTTCACCATAGCAAGCATCACCTTCACCATAGCAAGCATCACCTTCACCATACCAAGCATCACCTTCACCATAGCAAGCATCACCTTCACCATACCAATCATCACCTTCACCATTGCAAGCATCACCTTCACCATACCAAGCATCACCTTCACCATACCAAGCATCACCTTCACCATAGCAAGCATCACCTTCACCATAGCAAGCATCACCTTCACCATACCAAGCATCACCTTCACCATACCAAGCATCACCTTCACCATACCAAGTATCACCTTCACCATACCAAGTATCACCTTCAGCATACCAAGCATCACCTTCACCATAGCAACCGTCACCTTCACCATAGCAAGCATCACCTCCACCATAGCAAGCATCACCTTCACCATAGCAAGCATCACCTTCACCATACCAAGCATCACCTTCACCATACCGAGCATCACCTTCACCATACCGAGCATCACCTTCACCATAGCGAGCATCACCTTCACCATAGCAAGCATCACCTTCACCATAGCAAGCATCACCTCCACCATAGCAAGCATCACCTTCACCATAGCAAGCATCACCTTCACCATAGCAAGCATCACCTTCACCATAGCAAGCATCACCTTCACCATAGCAAGCATCACCTTCACCATAGGAAGCATCACCTTCACCGTACCAAGCATCACCTTCACCGTACCAAGGATCACCTTCACCGTACCAAGAATCACCTTCACCGTACCAAGCATCACCTTCACCGTACCAAGCATCACCTTCACCGTACCAAGTATCACCTTCACCGTACCAAGTATCACCTTCACCGTACCAAGTATCACCTTCACCGTACCAAGTATCACCTTCACTGTACCAAGTATCACCTTCACCATACCAAGTATCACCTTCACCATACCAATTATCACCTTCACCATACCAAGTATCACCTTCACCATACCAAATATCACCTTCACCATACCAAGTATCACCTTCACCATACCAAGTATCACCTTCACCATACCAAGTATCACCTTCACCATACCAAGCATCACCTTCACCATACCAAGCATCATCTTCAACATACCAAGTATCACCTTCAACATACCAAGCATCACCATAGCAAGCATCGCCTTCACCATAGCAAGCATCGCCTTCACCATAGCAATCATCGCCTTCACCATAGCAAGCATCACCTTCACCATAGCAAGCATCACCTTCACCATAGCAAGCATCACCTTCACCATAGCAAGCATCTCCTTCACCATAGCAAGCATCACCTTCACCATAGCAAGCATCACCTTCACCATAGCAAGCATCACCTTCACCATAGCAAGCATCACCTTCACCATAGCAAGCATCACCTTCACCATAGCAAGCATCACCTTCACCATAGCAAGCATCACCTTCACCATAACAAGCATCACCTTCACCATAGCAAGCATCACCTTCACCATAGCAAGCATCACCTTCACCATAGCAAGCATCACCTTCACCATACCAAGCATCACCTTCACCATACCAAGCATCACCTTCACCATACCAAGCATCACCTTCACCATACCAAGCATCACCTTCCAAAAACCAAGCATCACCTTCACCATACCAAGCATCACCTTCACCATACCAAGCATCACCTTCACCATACAAAGCATCACCTTCACCATACCAAGCATCACCTTCACCATACAAAGCATCACCTTCACCATAGCAAGCATCACCTTCACCATAGCAAGCGTCACCATAGCAAGCGTCACCATAGCAAGCGTCACCTTCACCATAGCAAGCATCACCTTCACCATAGCAAGCATCACCTTCACCATAGCAAGCATCACCTTCACCATAGCAAGCATCACCTTCACCATAGCAAGCATCACCTTCACTGTAGCAGGCATCACCTTCACCGTAGCAAGCATCACCTTCACCGTAGCAAGCATCACCTTCACCACAGCAAGCATCACCTTCACCGTAGCAAGCATCACCTTCACCGTAGCAAGCATCACCTTCACCGTAGCAAGCATCACCTTCACCGTAGCAAGCATCACCTTCACCGTAGCAAACATCACCTTCACCGTAGCAAGCATCACCTTCACCGTAGCAAGCATCACCTTCACCGTAGCAAGCATCACCTTCACCGTAGCAAGCATCACCTTCACCGTAGCAAGCATCACCTTCACCGTAGCAAGCATCACCTTCACCATAGCAAGCATCACCTTCACCATAGCAAGCATCACCTTAACCATAGCAAGCATCACCTTCACCATAGCAAGCATCACCTTCACCATAGCAAGCATCACCTTCACCATAGCAAGCATCATCTTCACCGTACCAAGCATCACCTTCACCGTACCAAGCATCACCTTCACCGTACCAAGCATCACCTTCACCGTACCAAGCATCACCTTCACCATAGCAATCATCGCCTTCACCATAGCAAGCATCACCTTCACCATAGCAAGCATCACCTTCACCATAGCAAGCATCACCTTCACCATAGCAAGCATCACCTTCACCATAGCAAGCATCACCTTCACCATAGCAAGCATCACCTTCACCATAGCAAGCATCACCTTCACCATAGCAAGCATCACCTTCACCATAGCAAGCATCACCTTCACCATAGCAAGCATCACCTTCACCATAGCAAGCATCACCTTCACCATACCAAGCATCACCTTCACCATAACAAGCATCACCTTCACCATAGCAAGCATCACCTTCACCATAGCAAGCATCACCTTCACCATACCAAGCATCACCTTCACCATACCAAGCATCACCTTCACCATACCAAGCATCACCTTCCAAAAACCAAGCATCACCTTCACCATACCAAGCATCACCTTCACCATACCAAGCATCACCTTCACCATACCAAGCATCACCTTCACCATAGCAAGCATCACCTTCACCATAGCAAGCGTCATCTTCACCATAGCAAGCGTCACCATAGCAAGCGTCACCTTCACCATAGCAAGCATCACCTTCACCATAGCAAGCATCACCTTCACCATAGCAAGCATCACCTTCACCATAGCAAGCATCACCTTCACCATAGCAAGCATCACCTTCACCATAGCAAGCATCACCTTCACCATAGCATCACCTTCACCGTAGCAAGCATCACCTTCACCGTAGCAAGCATCACCTTCACCGTAGCAAGCATCACCTTCACCGTAGCAAGCATCACCTTCACCGTAGCAAGCATCACCTTCACCGTAGCAAGCATCACCTTCACAATAGCAAGCATCACCTTCACCGTAGCAAGCGTCACCTTCACCGTAGCAAGCATCACCTTCACCGTAGCAAGCATCACCTTCACCGTAGCAAGCATCCCCTTCACCGTAGCAAGCATCACCTTCACCATAGCAAGCATCACCTTCACCATAGCAAGCATCACCTTCACCATAGCAAGCATCACCTTCACCATAGCAAGCATCACCTTCACCATAGCAAGCATCACCTTCACCATAGCAAGCATCACCTTCACCGTACCAAGCATCACCTTCACCGTACCAAGCATCACCTTCACCATACCAAGCATCACCTTCACCATAGCAAGCATCACCTCCACCATAGCAAGCATCACCTCCACCATAGCAAGCATCACCTTCACCATACCAAGCATCACCTTCACCATACCAAGCATCACCTTCACCATACCAAGCATCACCTTCACCATACCAAGCATCACCTTCACCATACCAAGCATCACCTTCACCATACCAAGCATCACCTTCACCATACCAAGCATCACCTTCACCATACCAAGCATCACCTTCACCATACCAAGCATCACCTTCACCATACCAAGCATCACCTTCACCATACCAAACATCACCTTCACCATACCAAGCATCACCTTCACCATACCAAACATCACCTTCACCATACCAAGCATCACCTTCACCATACCAAGCATCACCTTCACCATACCAAGCATCACCTTCACCATACCAAGCATCACCTTCACCATACCAAGCATCACCTTCACCATAACAAGCATCACCTTCACCATAGCAAGCATCACCTTCACCATACCAAGCATCACCTTCACCATAGCAAGCATCACCTTCACCATAGCAAGCATCACCTTCCATACCAGGCATCACCTTCACCATAGCAAGCATCACCTTGACCATACCAAGCATCACCTTCACCATAGCAAGCATCACCTTCACCATAGCAAGCATCACCTTCACCACAGCAAGCATCACCTTCACCACAGCAAGAATCACCTTCACCATAGCAAGCATCACCTTCACCATAGCAAGCATCACCTTCACCATAGCAAGCATCACCTTCACCATAGCAAGCATCACCTTCACCATAGCAAGCATCACCTTCACCGTACCAAGTATCACCTTCACCGTACCAAGCATCACCTTCACCGTACCAAGCATCACCTTCACCATACCAAGCATCACCTTCACCGTACCAAGCATCACCTTCACTATACCAAGCATCACCTTCACCATAGCAAGCATCACCTTCACCATAGCAAGCATCACCTTCACCATAGCAAGCATCACCTCCACCATAGCAAGCATCACCTCCACCATAGCAAGCATCACCTCCACCATAGCAAGCATCACCTCCACCATAGCAAGCATCACCTTCACCATAGCAAGCAGCACATTCACCATAGCAAGCATCAGCTCCACCATAGCAAGCATCACCTTCACCATAACAAGCATCACCTGCACCATAGCAAGCATCACCTTCACCATAGCAAGCATCACCTTCACCATAGCAAGCATCACCTCCACCATAGCAAGCATCACCTCCAGCACAGCAAGCATCACCTCCACCATAGCAAGCATCACCTTCACCATAGCAAGCATCACCTTCACCATAGCAAGCATCACCTCCACCATAGCAAGCATCACCTCCACCATAGCAAGCATCACCTCCACCATATCAAGCATCACCTCCACCATAGCAAGCATCACCTCCACCATAGCAAGCATCACCTCCACCATCGCAAGCATCACATTCACCATAGCAAGCATCACCTCCACCATAGCAAGCATCACCTCCACCATAGCAAGCATCACCTTCACCATAGCAAGCGTCACCTTCACCATAGCAAGCGTCACCTTCACCACAGCAAGCGTCACCTTCACCATAGCAAGCGTCACCTTCACCACAGCAAGCATCACCTTCACCATAGCAAGCGTCACCTTCACCATAGCAAGAGTCACCTTCACCACAGCAAGCGTCACCTTCACCACAGCAAGCGTCACCTTCACCATAGCAAGCATCACCTTTACCATAGCAAGCATCACCTTCACCATACCAAGCATCACCTTCACCATACCAAGCATCACCTTCACCATACCAAGCATCACCTTCACCATACCAAGCATCACCTTCACCATACCAAGCATCACCTTCACCATAGCAAGCATCACCTTCACCATAGCAACATCACCTTCACCATAGCAAGCATCACCTTCACCATAGCAAGCATCACCTTCACCATAGCAAGCATCACCTTCAGCATAGCAAGCAACACCTTCACCATAGCAAGCATCACCTTCACCATAGCAAGCATCACCTTCACCATAGCAAGCATCACCTTCACCATAGCAAGCATCACCTTCACCATAGCAAGCCTCACCTTCACCATAGCAAGCGTCACCTTCACCACAGCAAGCGTCACCTTCACCACAGCAAGCGTCACCTTCACCACAGCAAGCGTCACCTTCACCATAGCAAGCATCACCTTCACCATAGCAAGCATCACCTTCACCATAGCAAGCATCACCTTCACCATAGCAAGCATCACCTTCACCATAGCAAGCATCACCTTCACCATAGCAAGCATCACCTTCACCATACCAAGCATCACCTTCACCATACCAAGCATCACCTTCACCATACCAAGCATCACCTTCACCATACCAAGCATCACCTTCACCATACCAAGCATCACCTTCACCATAGAAGCATCACCTTCACCATAGCAAGCATCACCTTCACCATAGCAAGCATCACCTTCACCATAGCAAGCATCACCTTCACCATAGCAAGCATCACCTTCACCATAGCATCACCTTCACCATAGCAAGCATCACCTTCACAATAGCAAGCATCACCTTCACCATAGCAAGCATCACCTTCACAATAGCAAGCATCACCTTCACCATAGCAAACATCACCTTCACCATAGCAAGCATCACCTTTACCATAGCAAGCATCACCTTCACCATACCAAGCATCACCTTTACCATAGCAAGCATCACCTTCACCATACCAAGCATCACCTTCACCATACCAAGCATCACCTTCACCATACAAAGCATCACCTTCACCGTAGCAAGCATCACCTTCACCGTAGCAAGCATCACCTTCACCGTAGCAAGCATCACCTTCACCGTAGCAAGCATCACCTTCACCATAGCAAGCATCACCTTCACCATAGCAAGCATCACCTTCACCATAGCAAGCATCACCTTCACCATAGCAAGCATCACCTTCACCATAGCAAGCATCACCTTCACCATAGCAAGCATCACCTTCACCATAGCAAGCATCACCTTCACCATAGCAAGTATCACCTTCACCGTAGCAAGCATCACCTTCGCCGTAGCAAGCATCACCTTCACCATACCAAGCATCACCTTCACCATACCAAGCATCACCTTCACCATACAAAGCATCACCTTCACCGTAGCAAGCATCACCTTCACTGTAGCAAGCATCACCTTCACCGTAGCAAGCATCACCTTCACCGTAGCAAGCATCACCTTCACCATAGCAAGCATCACCTTCACCATAGCAAGCATCACCTTCACCATAGCAAGCATCACCTTCACCATAGCAAGCATCACCTTCACCATAGCAAGCATCACCTTCACCATAGCAAGCATCACCTTCACCATAGCAAGCATCACCTTCACCATAGCAAGTATCACCTTCACCGTAGCAAGCATCACCTTCGCCGTAGCAAGCATCACCTTCACCATAGCTAGCATCACCTTCACCGTAGCAAGCATCACCTTCACCATAGCAAGCATCACCTTCACCATAGCAAGCATCACCTTCACCATACAAAGCATCACCTTCACCGTAGCAAGCATCACCTTCACCATAGCAAGCATCACCTTCACCGTAGCAAGCATCACCTTCACCGTAGCAAGCATCACCTTCACCGTAGCAAGCACCACCTTCACCGTAGCAAGCATCACCTTCACCGTAGCAAGCATCACCTTCACCGTAGCAAGCATCACCTTCACCGTAGCAAGCATCACCTTCACCGTAGCAAGCATCACCTTCACCGTAGCAAGCATCACCTTCACCGTAGCAAGCATCACCTTCACCGTAGCAAGCATCACCTTCACCGTAGCAAGCATCACCTCCACCGTAGCAAGCATCACCTGCACCGTAGCAAGCATCACCTGCACCGTAGCAAGCATCACCTTCACCATAGCAAGCATCACCTTCACCGTAGCAAGCATCACCTTCACCATAGCAAGCATCACCTTCACCATAGCAAGCATCACCTTCACCATAGCAAGCATCACCTTCACCATAGCAAGCATCACCTTCACCATAGCAAGCATCACCTTCACCATAGCAAGCATCACCTTCACCATAGCAAGCATCACCTTTACCATAGCAAGCATCACCTTCACCATACCAAGCATCACCTTCACCATACCAAGCATCACCTTTACCATAGCAAGCATCACCTTCACCATACCAAGCATCACCTTCACCATACCAAGCATGACCTTCACCATAGCAAGCATCACCTTCACCATAGCAAGCATCACCTTCACCATATAGCAAGCATCACCTTCACCATATAGCAAGCATCACCTTCACCATATAGCAAGCATCACCTTCACCATATAGCAAGCATCACCTTCACCATATAGCAAGCATCACCTTCACCATATAGCAAGCATCACCTTCACCATATAGCAAGCATCACCTTCACCATATAGCAAGCATCACCTGCACCATATAGCAAGCATCACCTTCACCATATAGCAAGCATCACCTTCACCATATAGCAAGCATCACCTTCACCATATAGCAAGCATCACCTTCACCATATAGCAAGCATCACCTTCACCATATAGCAAGCATCACCTTCACCATCTTCACCATATAGCAAGCATCACTTTCACCATATAGCAAGCATCACCTTCACCATATAGCAAGCATCACCTTCACCATATAGCAAGCATCACCTTCACCATATAGCAAGCATCACCTTCACCATATAGCAAGCATCACCTTCACCATATAGCAAGCATCACCTTCACCATATAGCAAGCATCACCTTCACCATAGCAAGCATCACCTTCACCATAGCAAGCATCACCTTCACCATAGCAAGCATCACCTTCACCATAGCAAGCATCACCTTCACCATACCAAGCATCACCTTCACCATACCAAGCATCACCTTCACCATACCAAGCATCACCTTCACCATAGCAAGCATCACCTTCACCATACCAAGCATCACCTTCACCATACCAAGCATCACCTTCACCATAGAAGCATCACCTTCACCATAGCAAGCATCACCTTCACCATAGCAAGCATCACCTTCACCATAGCAAGCATCACATTTACCATAGAAAGCATCACCTTCACCATAGCAAGCATCACCTTCACCATAGCAAGCATCACCTTCACCATAGCAAGCATCACCTTCACCATAGCAAGCATCACCTTCACCATAGCAAGCATCACCTTCACCATAGCAAGCATCACCTTCACCATAGCAAGCATCACCTTCACCATAGCAAGCATCACCTTCACCATAGCAAGCATCACCTTCACCATAGCAAGCATCACCTTCACCATAGCAAGCATCAGCTTCACCATAGCAAGCATCACCTTTACCATAGCAAGCATCACCTTCACCATAGCAAGCATCACCTTCACCATAGCAAGCATCACCTTCACCATAGCAAGCACCAGCTTCACCATAGCAAGCATCACCTTCACCATAGCAAGCATCACCTTCACCATAGCAAGCATCACCTTCACCATAGCAAGCATCACCTTCACCATAGCAAGCAGTACCTTCACCATAGCAAGCATCACCTTCACCATAGCAAGCATCACCTTCACCATAGCAAGCATCACCTTCACCATAGCAAGCATCACCTTCACCACAGCAAGCATCACCTTCACCATAGCAAGCATCACCTTCACCACAGCAAACATCACCTTCACCACAGCAAGCATCACCTTCACCATAGCAAGCATCACCTTCACCACAGCAAGCATCACCTTCACCATAGCAAGCATCACCTTCACCATAGCAAGCATCACCTTCACCATAGCATCACCTTCACCATAGCAAGCATCACCTTCACAATAGCAAGCATCACCTTCACCATAGCAAGCATCACCTTCACAATAGCAAGCATCACCTTCACCATAGCAAACATCACCTTCACCATAGCAAGCATCACCTTTACCATAGCAAGCATCACCTTCACCATACCAAGCATCACCTTTACCATAGCAAGCATCACCTTCACCATACCAAGCATCACCTTCACCATACCAAGCATCACCTTCACCATACAAAGCATCACCTTCACCGTAGCAAGCATCACCTTCACCGTAGCAAGCATCACCTTCACCGTAGCAAGCATCACCTTCACCGTAGCAAGCATCACCTTCACCATAGCAAGCATCACCTTCACCATAGCAAGCATCACCTTCACCATAGCAAGCATCACCTTCACCATAGCAAGCATCACCTTCACCATAGCAAGCATCACCTTCACCATAGCAAGCATCACCTTCACCATAGCAAGCATCACCTTCACCATAGCAAGTATCACCTTCACCGTAGCAAGCATCACCTTCGCCGTAGCAAGCATCACCTTCACCATACCAAGCATCACCTTCACCATACCAAGCATCACCTTCACCATACAAAGCATCACCTTCACCGTAGCAAGCATCACCTTCACTGTAGCAAGCATCACCTTCACCGTAGCAAGCATCACCTTCACCGTAGCAAGCATCACCTTCACCATAGCAAGCATCACCTTCACCATAGCAAGCATCACCTTCACCATAGCAAGCATCACCTTCACCATAGCAAGCATCACCTTCACCATAGCAAGCATCACCTTCACCATAGCAAGCATCACCTTCACCATAGCAAGCATCACCTTCACCATAGCAAGTATCACCTTCACCGTAGCAAGCATCACCTTCGCCGTAGCAAGCATCACCTTCACCATAGCTAGCATCACCTTCACCGTAGCAAGCATCACCTTCACCATAGCAAGCATCACCTTCACCATAGCAAGCATCACCTTCACCATACAAAGCATCACCTTCACCGTAGCAAGCATCACCTTCACCGTAGCAAGCATCACCTTCACCGTAGCAAGCATCACCTTCACCGTAGCAAGCATCACCTTCACCGTAGCAAGCACCACCTTCACCGTAGCAAGCATCACCTTCACCGTAGCAAGCATCACCTTCACCGTAGCAAGCATCACCTTCACCGTAGCAAGCATCACCTTCACCGTAGCAAGCATCACCTTCACCGTAGCAAGCATCACCTTCACCGTAGCAAGCATCACCTTCACCGTTGCAAGCATCACCTTCACCGTAGCAAGCATCACCTCCACCGTAGCAAGCATCACCTGCACCGTAGCAAGCATCACCTGCACCGTAGCAAGCATCACCTTCACCATAGCAAGCATCACCTTCACCGTAGCAAGCATCACCTTCACCATAGCAAGCATCACCTTCACCATAGCAAGCATCACCTTCACCATAGCAAGCATCACCTTCACCATAGCAAGCATCACCTTCACCATAGCAAGCATCACCTTCACCATAGCAAGCATCACCTTCACCATAGCAAGCATCACCTTTACCATAGCAAGCATCACCTTCACCATACCAAGCATCACCTTCACCATACCAAGCATCACCTTTACCATAGCAAGCATCACCTTCACCATACCAAGCATCACCTTCACCATACCAAGCATCACCTTCACCATAGCAAGCATCACCTTCACCATAGCAAGCATCACCTTCACCATATAGCAAGCATCACCTTCACCATATAGCAAGCATCACCTTCACCATATAGCAAGCATCACCTTCACCATATAGCAAGCATCACCTTCACCATATAGCAAGCATCACCTTCACCATATAGCAAGCATCACCTTCACCATATAGCAAGCATCACCTTCACCATATAGCAAGCATCACCTTCACCATAGCAAGCATCACCTTCACCATAGCAAGTATCACCTTCACCGTAGCAAGCATCACCTTCGCCGTAGCAAGCATCACCTTCACCATAGCTAGCATCACCTTCACCGTAGCAAGCATCACCTTCACCATAGCAAGCATCACCTTCACCATAGCAAGCATCACCTTCACCATACAAAGCATCACCTTCACCGTAGCAAGCATCACCTTCACCGTAGCAAGCATCACCTTCACCGTAGCAAGCATCACCTTCACCGTAGCAAGCATCACCTTCACCGTAGCAAGCACCACCTTCACCGTAGCAAGCATCACCTTCACCGTAGCAAGCATCACCTTCACCGTAGCAAGCATCACCTTCACCGTAGCAAGCATCACCTTCACCGTAGCAAGCATCACCTTCACCGTAGCAAGCATCACCTTCACCGTAGCAAGCATCACCTTCACCGTAGCAAGCATCACCTCCACCGTAGCAAGCATCACCTGCACCGTAGCAAGCATCACCTGCACCGTAGCAAGCATCACCTTCACCATAGCAAGCATCACCTTCACCGTAGCAAGCATCACCTTCACCATAGCAAGCATCACCTTCACCATAGCAAGCATCACCTTCACCATAGCAAGCATCACCTTCACCATAGCAAGCATCACCTTCACCATAGCAAGCATCACCTTCACCATAGCAAGCATCACCTTCACCATAGCAAGCATCACCTTTACCATAGCAAGCATCACCTTCACCATACCAAGCATCACCTTCACCATACCAAGCATCACCTTTACCATAGCAAGCATCACCTTCACCATACCAAGCATCACCTTCACCATACCAAGCATCACCTTCACCATAGCAAGCATCACCTTCACCATAGCAAGCATCACCTTCACCATATAGCAAGCATCACCTTCACCATATAGCAAGCATCACCTTCACCATATAGCAAGCATCACCTTCACCATATAGCAAGCATCACCTTCACCATATAGCAAGCATCACCTTCACCATATAGCAAGCATCACCTTCACCATATAGCAAGCATCACCTTCACCATATAGCAAGCATCACCTTCACCATATAGCAAGCATCACCTGCACCATATAGCAAGCATCACCTTCACCATATAGCAAGCATCACCTTCACCATATAGCAAGCATCACCTTCACCATATAGCAAGCATCACCTTCACCATATAGCAAGCATCACCTTCACCATCTTCACCATATAGCAAGCATCACCTTCACCATATAGCAAGCATCACCTTCACCATATAGCAAGCATCACCTTCACCATATAGCAAGCATCACCTTCACCATATAGCAAGCATCACCTTCACCATATAGCAAGCATCACCTTCACCATATAGCAAGCATCACCTTCACCATATAGCAAGCATCACCTTCACCATATAGCAAGCATCACCTTCACCATATAGCAAGCATCACCTTCACCATAGCAAGCATCACCTTCACCGTAGCAAGCATCACCTTCACCGTAGCAAGCATCACCTTCACCGTAGCAAGCATCACCTTCACCGTAGCAAGCATCACCTTCACCGTAGCAAGCATCACCTTCACCATAGCAAGCATCACCTCCACCGTAGCAAGCATCACCTGCACCGTAGCAAGCATCACCTGCACCGTAGCAAGCATCACCTTCACCATAGCAAGCATCACCTTCACCGTAGCAAGCATCACCTTCACCATAGCAAGCATCACCTTCACCATAGCAAGCATCATCTTCACCATAGCAAGCATCACCTTCACCATAGCAAGCATCACCTTCACCATAGCAAGCATCACCTTCACCATAGCAAGCATCACCTTCACCATAGCAAGCATCACCTTTACCATAGCAAGCATCACCTTCACCATACCAAGCATCACCTTCACCATACCAAGCATCACCTTTACCATAGCAAGCATCACCTTCACCATACCAAGCATCACCTTCACCATACCAAGCATCACCTTCACCATACAAAGCATCACCTTCACCGTAGCAAGCATCACCTTCACCGTAGCAAGCATCACCTTCACCGTAGCAAGCATCACCTTCACCGTAGCAAGCATCACCTTCACCATAGCAAGCATCACCTTCACCATAGCAAGCATCACCTTCACCATAGCAAGCATCACCTTCACCATAGCAAGCATCACCTTCACCATAGCAAGCATCACCTTCACCATAGCAAGCATCACCTTCACCATAGCAAGCATCAGCTTCACCATAGCAAGCATCACCTTCACCATAGCAAGTATCACCTTCACCGTAGCAAGCATCACCTTCGCCGTAGCAAGCATCACCTTCACCATAGCTAGCATCACCTTCACCATAGCTAGCATCACCTTCACCGCAGCAAGCATCACCTTCACCGTAGCAACCATCACCTTCACCGTAGCAAGCATCACCTTCACCATAGCAAGCATCACCTTCACCATAGCAAGCATCACCTTCACCATACAAAGCATCACCTTCACCGTAGCAAGCATCACCTTCACCGTAGCAAGCATCACCTTCACCGTAGCAAGCATCACCTTCACCGTAGCAAGCATCACCTTCACCGTAGCAAGCACCACCTTCACCGTAGCAAGCATCACCTTCACCGTAGCAAGCATCACCTTCACCGTAGCAAGCATCACCTTCACCGTAGCAAGCATCACCTTCACCGTAGCAAGCATCACCTTCACTGTAGCAAGCATCACCTTCACCGTAGCAAGCATCACCTTCACCGTAGCAAGCATCACCTCCACCGTAGCAAGCATCACCTGCACCGTAGCAAGCATCACCTGCACCGTAGCAAGCATCACCTTCACCATAGCAAGCATCACCTTCACCGTAGCAAGCATCACCTTCACCATAGCAAGCATCACCTTCACCATAGCAAGCATCACCTTCACCATAGCAAGCATCACCTTCACCATAGCAAGCATCACCTTCACCATAGCAAGCATCACCTTCACCATAGCAAGCATCACCTTCACCATAGCAAGCATCACCTTCACCATAGCAAGCATCACCTTTACCATACCAAGCATCACCTTCACCATACCAAGCATCACCTTCACCATACCAAGCATCACCTTTACCATAGCAAGCATCACCTTCACCATACCAAGCATCACCTTCACCATACCAAGCATCACCTTCACCATACCAAGCATCACCTTCACCATAGCAAGCATCACCTTCACCATAGCAAGCATCACCTTCACCATATAGCAAGCATCACCTTCACCATATAGCAAGCATCACCTTCACCATATAGCAAGCATCACCTTCACCATATAGCAAGCATCACCTTCACCATATAGCAAGCATCACCTTCACCATATAGCAAGCATCACCTTCACCATATAGCAAGCATCACCTTCACCATATAGCAAGCATCACCTTCACCATATAGCAAGCATCACCTTCACCATATAGCAAGCATCACCTTCACCATATAGCAAGCATCACCTTCACCATATAGCAAGCATCACCTTCACCATATAGCAAGCATCACCTTCACCATCTTCACCATATAGCAAGCATCACCTTCACCATATAGCAAGCATCACCTTCACCATATAGCAAGCATCACCTTCACCATATAGCAAGCATCACCTTCACCATATAGCAAGCATCACCTTCACCATATAGCAAGCATCACCTTCACCATATAGCAAGCATCACCTTCACCATATAGCAAGCATCACCTTCACCATATAGCAAGCATCACCTTCACCATATAGCAAGCATCACCTTCACCATAGCAAGCATCACCTTCACCATAGCAAGCATCACCTTCATCATAGCAAGCATCACCTTCACCATAGCAAGCATCACCTTCACCATAGCAAGCATCACCTTCACCACAGCAAGCATCACCTTCACCACAGCAAGCATCACCTTCGCCACAGCAAGCATCACCTTCGCCACAGCAAGCATCACCTTCGCCATACCAAGCATCACCTTCACCATACCAAGCATCACCTTCACCATACCAAGCATCACCTTCACCATACCAAGCATCACCTTCACCATACCAAGCATCACCTTCACCATAGCAAGCATCACCTTCACCATAGCAAGCATCACCTTCACCACAGCAAGCATCACCTTCTCCACAGCAAGCAACACCTTCGCCATAGCAAGCATCACCTTCACCATAGCAAGCATCACCTTCACCATAGCAAGCATCACCTTCACCATAGCAAGCATCACCTTCACCATAGCAAGCATCACCTTCACCATAGCAAGCATCACCTTCACCATAGCAAGCATCACCTTCACCATAGAAAGCATCACCTTCACCACAGCAAGCATCACCTTCACCACAGCAAGCATCACCTTCACCATAGCAAGCATCACCTTCACCATAGCAGGCATCACCTTCACCATAGCAAGCATCACCTTCACCATAGCAAGCATCACCTTCACCATAGCAAGCATCACCTTCACCATAGCAAGCATCACCTTCACCATAGCAAGCATCACCTTCACCATAGCAAGCATCACCTTCACCATAGCAAGCATCACCTTCACCATAGCAAGCATCACCTTCACCATAGCAAGCATCACCTCCACCATAGCAAGCATCACCTCCACCATAGCAAGCATCACCTCCACCATAGCAAGCATCACCTCCACCATAGCAAGCATCACCTTCACCATAGCAAGCAGCACATTCACCATAGCAAGCATCAGCTCCACCATAGCAAGCATCACCTCCACCATAGCAAACATCACCTTCACCATAACAAGCATCACCTGCACCATAGCAAGCATCACCTTCACCATAGCAAGCATCACCTTCACCATAGCAAGCATCACCTCCACCATAGCAAGCATCACCTCCACCATAGCAAGCATCACCTCCACCATAGCAAGCATCACCTTCACCATACCAAGCATCACCTTTACCATAGCAAGCATCACCTTCACCATACCAAGCATCACCTTCACCATACCAAGCATCACCTTCACCATACAAAGCATCACCTTCACCGTAGCAAGCATCACCTTCACCGTAGCAAGCATCACCTTCACCGTAGCAAGCATCACCTTCACCGTAGCAAGCATCACCTTCACCGTAGCAAGCATCACCTTCACCATAGCAAGCATCACCTTCACCATAGCAAGCATCACCTTCACCATAGCAAGCATCACCTTCACCATAGCAAGCATCACCTTCACCATAGCAAGCATCACCTTCACCATAGCAAGCATCACCTTCACCATAGCAAGTATCACCTTCACCGTAGCAAGCATCACCTTCGCCGTAGCAAGCATCACCTTCACCATAGCTAGCATCACCTTCACCGCAGCAAGCATCACCTTCACCGTAGCAAGCATCACCTTCACCGTAGCAAGCATCACCTTCACCATAGCAAGCATCACCTTCACCATAGCAAGCATCACCTTCACCATACAAAGCATCACCTTCACCGTAGCAAGCATCACCTTCACCGTAGCAAGCATCACCTTCACCGTAGCAAGCATCACCTTCACCGTAGCAAGCATCACCTTCACCGTAGCAAGCATCACCTTCACCGTAGCAAGCACCACCTTCACCGTAGCAAGCATCACCTTCACCGTAGCAAGCATCACCTTCACCGTAGCAAGCATCACCTTCACCGTAGCAAGCATCACCTTCACCGTAGCAAGCATCACCTTCACCGTAGCAAGCATCACCTTCACCGTAGCAAGCATCACCTTCACCGTAGCAAGCATCACCTTCACCGTAGCAAGCATCACCTTCACCGTAGCAAGCATCACCTCCACCGTAGCAAGCATCACCTGCACCGTAGCAAGCATCACCTGCACCGTAGCAAGCATCACCTTCACCGTAGCAAGCATCACCTTCACCGTAGCAAGCATCACCTTCACCATAGCAAGCATCACCTTCACCATAGCAAGCATCACCTTCACCATAGCAAGCATCACCTTCACCATAGCAAGCATCACCTTCACCATAGCAAGCATCACCTTCACCATAGCAAGCATCACCTTCACCATAGCAAGCATCACCTTTACCATAGCAAGCATCACCTTCACCATACCAAGCATCACCTTCACCATACCAAGCATCACCTTTACCATAGCAAGCATCACCTTCACCATACCAAGCATCACCTTCACCATACCAAGCATCACCTTCACCATACCAAGCATCACCTTCACCATAGCAAGCATCATCTTCACCATAGCAAGCATCACCTTCACCATATAGCAAGCATCACCTTCACCATATAGCAAGCATCACCTTCACCATATAGCAAGCATCACCTTCACCATATAGCAAGCATCACCTTCACCATATAGCAAGCATCACCTTCACCATATAGCAAGCATCACCTTCACCATATAGCAAGCATCACCTTCACCATATAGCAAGCATCACCTTCACCATCTTCACCATATAGCAAGCATCACCTTCACCATATAGCAAGCATCACCTTCACCATATAGCAAGCATCACCTTCACCATATAGCAAGCATCACCTTCACCATATAGCAAGCATCACCTTCACCATATAGCAAGCATCACCTTCACCATATAGCAAGCATCACCTTCACCATATAGCAAGCATCACCTTCACCATATAGCAAGCATCACCTTCACCATATAGCAAGCATCACCTTCACCATATAGCAAGCATCACCTTCACCATATAGCAAGCATCACCTTCACCATAGCAAGCATCACCTTCACCATAGCAAGCATCACCTTCATCATAGCAAGCATCACCTTCACCATAGCAAGCATCACCTTCACCATAGCAAGCATCACCTTCACTACAGCAAGCATCACCTTCACCACAGCAAGCATCACCTTCGCCACAGCAAGCATCACCTTCTCCACAGCAAGCAACACCTTCGCCATAGCAAGCATCACCTTCACCATAGCAAGCATCACCTTCACCATAGCAAGCATCACCTTCACCATAGCAAGCATCACCTTCACCATAGCAAGCATCACCTTCACCATAGCAAGCATCACCTTCACCATAGCAAGCATCACCTTCACCATAGCAAGCATCACCTTCACCATAGAAAGCATCACCTTCACCACAGCAAGCATCACCTTCACCACAGCAAGCATCACCTTCACCATAGCAAGCATCACCTTCACCATAGCAGGCATCACCTTCACCATAGCAAGCATCACCTTCACCATAGCAAGCATCACCTTCACCATAGCAAGCATCACCTTCACCATAGCAAGCATCACCTTCACCATAGCAAGCATCACCTTCACCATAGCAAGCATCACCTTCACCATAGCAAGCATCACCTTCACCATAGCAAGCATCACCTTCACCATAGCAAGCATCACCTCCACCATAGCAAGCATCACCTCCACCATAGCAAGCATCACCTCCACCATAGCAAGCATCACCTCCACCATAGCAAGCATCACCTTCACCATAGCAAGCAGCACATTCACCATAGCAAGCATCAGCTCCACCATAGCAAGCATCACCTCCACCATAGCAAGCATCACCTTCACCATAACAAGCATCACCTGCACCATAGCAAGCATCACCTTCACCATAGCAAGCATCACCTTCACCATAGCAAGCATCACCTCCACCATAGCAAGCATCACCTCCACCATAGCAAGCATCACCTCCAGCACAGCAAGCATCACCTCCACCATAGCAAGCATCACCTTCACCATAGCAAGCATCACCTTCACCATAGCAAGCATCACCTTCACCATAGCAAGCATCACCTTCACCATAGCAAGCATCACCTTCACCATAGCAAGCATCACCTTCACCATAGCAAGCATCACCTTCACCATAGCAAGCATCACCTTCACCATAGCAAGCATCACCTTCACCATAGCAAGTATCACCTTCACCGTAGCAAGCATCACCTTCGCCGTAGCAAGCATCACCTTCACCATAGCTAGCATCACCTTCACCGCAGCAAGCATCACCTTCACCGTAGCAAGCATCACCTTCACCGTAGCAAGCATCACCTTCACCATAGCAAGCATCACCTTCACCATAGCAAGCATCACCTTCACCATACAAAGCATCACCTTCACCGTAGCAAGCATCACCTTCACCGTAGCAAGCATCACCTTCACCGTAGCAAGCATCACCTTCACCGTAGCAAGCATCACCTTCACCGTAGCAAGCACCACCTTCACCGTAGCAAGCATCACCTTCACCGTAGCAAGCATCACCTTCACCGTAGCAAGCATCACCTTCACCGTAGCAAGCATCACATTCACCGTAGCAAGCATCACCTTCACCGTAGCAAGCATCACCTTCACCGTAGCAAGCATCACCTTCACCGTAGCAAGCATCACCTTCACCGTAGCAAGCATCACCTCCACCGTAGCAAGCATCACCTGCACCGTAGCAAGCATCACCTGCACCGTAGCAAGCATCACCTTCACCGTAGCAAGCATCACCTTCACCATAGCAAGCATCACCTTCACCATAGCAAGCATCACCTTCACCATAGCAAGCATCACCTTCACCATAGCAAGCATCACCTTCACCATAGCAAGCATCACCTTCACCATAGCAAGCATCACCTTCACCATAGCAAGCATCACCTTCACCATAGCAAGCATCACCTTTACCATAGCAAGCATCACCTTCACCATACCAAGCATCACCTTCACCATACCAAGCATCACCTTTACCATAGCAAGCATCACCTTCACCATACCAAGCATCACCTTCACCATACCAAGCATCACCTTCACCATACCAAGCATCACCTTCACCATAGCAAGCATCACCTTCACCATAGCAAGCATCACCTTCACCATATAGCAAGCATCACCTTCACCATATAGCAAGCATCACCTTCACCATATAGCAAGCATCACCTTCACCATATAGCAAGCATCACCTTCACCATATAGCAAGCATCACCTTCACCATATAGCAAGCATCACCTTCACCATATAGCAAGCATCACCTTCACCATCTTCACCATATAGCAAGCATCACCTTCACCATATAGCAAGCATCACCTTCACCATATAGCAAGCATCACCTTCACCATATAGCAAGCATCACCTTCACCATATAGCAAGCATCACCTTCACCATATAGCAAGCATCACCTTCACCATATAGCAAGCATCACCTTCACCATATAGCAAGCATCACCTTCACCATATAGCAAGCATCACCTTCACCATATAGCAAGCATCACCTTCACCATATAGCAAGCATCACCTTCACCATATAGCAAGCATCACCTTCACCATAGCAAGCATCACCTTCACCATACCAAGCATCACCTTCATCATAGCAAGCATCACCTTCACCATAGCAAACATCACCTTCACCATAGCAAGCATCACCTTCACCACAGCAAGCATCACCTTCACCACAGCAAGCATCACCTTCGCCACAGCAAGCATCACCTTCGCCACAGCAAGCATCACCTTCGCCATACCAAGCATCACCTTCACCATACCAAGCATCACCTTCACCATACCAAGCATCACCTTCACCATACCAAGCATCACCTTCACCATAGCAAGCATCACCTTCACCATAGCAAGCATCACCTTCACCACAGCAAGCATCACCTTCTCCACAGCAAGCAACACCTTCGCCATAGCAAGCATCACCTTCACCATAGCAAGCATCACCTTCACCATAGCAAGCATCACCTTCACCATAGCAAGCATCACCTTCACCATAGCAAGCATCACCTTCACCATAGCAAGCATCACCTTCACCATAGCAAGCATCACCTTCACCATAGCAAGCATCACCTTCACCATAGAAAGCATCACCTTCACCACAGCAAGCATCACCTTCACCACAGCAAGCATCACCTTCACCATAGCAGGCATCACCTTCACCATAGCAAGCATCACCTTCACCATAGCAAGCATCACCTTCACCATAGCAAGCATCACCTTCACCATAGCAAGCATCACCTTCACCATAGCAAGCATCACCTTCACCATAGCAAGCATCACCTTCACCATAGCAAGCATCACCTTCACCATAGCAAGCATCACCTTCACCATAGCAAGCATCACCTTCACCATAGCAAGCATCACCTCCACCATAGCAAGCATCACCTCCACCATAGCAAGCATCACCTCCACCATAGCAAGCATCACCTCCACCATAGCAAGCATCACCTTCACCATAGCAAGCAGCACATTCACCATAGCAAGCATCAGCTCCACCATAGCAAGCATCACCTCCACCATAGCAAGCATCACCTTCACCATAACAAGCATCACCTGCACCATAGCAAGCATCACCTTCACCATAGCAAGCATCACCTTCACCATAGCAAGCATCACCTCCACCATAGCAAGCATCACCTCCACCATAGCAAGCATCACCTCCAGCACAGCAAGCATCACCTCCACCATAGCAAGCATCACCTTCACCATAGCAAGCATCACCTTCACCATAGCAAGCATCACCTCCACCATAGCAAGCATCACCTCCACCATAGCAAGCATCACCTCCACCATATCAAGCATCACCTCCACCATAGCAAGCATCACCTCCACTATAGCAAGCATCACCTCCACCATCGCAAGCATCACATTCACCATAGCAAGCATCACCTCCACCATAGCAAGCATCACCTCCACCATAGCAAGCATCACCTTCACCATAGCAAGCGTCACCTTCACCATAGCAAGCGTCACCTTCACCACAGCAAGCGTCACCTTCACCATAGCAAGCGTCACCTTCACCACAGCAAGCGTCACCTTCACCATAGCAAGCGTCACCTTCACCATAGCAAGAGTCACCTTCACCACAGCAAGCGTCACCTTCACCACAGCAAGCGTCACCTTCACCATAGCAAGCATCACCTTTACCATAGCAAGCATCACCTTCACCATAGCAAGCATCACCTTTACCATACCAAGCATCACCTTCACCATACCAAGCATCACCTTCACCATACCAAGCATCACCTTCACCATACCAAGCATCACCTTCACCATACCAAGCATCACCTTCACCATACCAAGCATCACCTTCACCATAGCAAGCATCACCTTCACCATAGCAACATCACCTTCACCATAGCAAGCATCACCTTCACCATAGAAAGCATCACCTTCACCATAGCAAGCATCACCTTCACCATAGCAAGCATCACCTTCACCATAGCAAGCATCACCTTCACCATAGCAAGCATCACCTTCACCACAGCAAGCATCACCTTCACCACAGCAAGCATCACCTTCACCATAGCAAGCATCACCTCCACCACAGCAAGCATCACCTTCACCATAGCAAGCATCACCTTCACCATAGCAAGCATCACCTTCACCATAGCAAGCATCACCTTCACCATAGCAGGCATCACCTTCACCATAGCAAGCATCACCTTCACCATAGCAAGCATCACCTTCACCATAGCAAGCATCACCTTCACCATAGCAAGCATCACCTTCACCATACCAAGCATCACCTTCACCATAGCAAGCATCACCTTCACCATAGCAAGCATCACCTTCACCACAGCAAGCATCACCTTCTCCACAGCAAGCAACACCTTCGCCATAGCAAGCATCACCTTCACCATAGCAAGCATCACCTTCACCATAGCAAGCATCACCTTCACCATAGCAAGCATCACCTTCACCATAGCAAGCATCACCTTCACCATAGCAAGCATCACCTTCACCATAGCAAGCATCACCTTCACCATAGCAAGCATCACCTTCACCATAGAAAGCATCACCTTCACCACAGCAAGCATCACCTTCACCACAGCAAGCATCACCTTCACCATAGCAAGCATCACCTTCACCATAGCAGGCATCACCTTCACCATAGCAAGCATCACCTTCACCATAGCAAGCATCACCTTCACCATAGCAAGCATCACCTTCACCATAGCAAGCATCACCTTCACCATAGCAAGCATCACCTTCACCATAGCAAGCATCACCTTCACCATAGCAAGCATCACCTTCACCATAGCAAGCATCACCTTCACCATAGCAAGCATCACCTTCACCATAGCAAGCATCACCTCCACCATAGCAAGCATCACCTCCACCATAGCAAGCATCACCTCCACCATAGCAAGCATCACCTCCACCATAGCAAGCATCACCTTCACCATAGCAAGCAGCACATTCACCATAGCAAGCATCAGCTCCACCATAGCAAGCATCACCTCCACCATAGCAAGCATCACCTTCACCATAACAAGCATCACCTGCACCATAGCAAGCATCACCTTCACCATAGCAAGCATCACCTTCACCATAGCAAGCATCACCTCCACCATAGCAAGCATCACCTCCACCATAGCAAGCATCACCTCCAGCACAGCA
This sequence comes from Amblyomma mixtum, assembly GCF_055824585.1. Classification (NCBI taxonomy): domain Eukaryota; kingdom Metazoa; phylum Arthropoda; class Arachnida; order Ixodida; family Ixodidae; genus Amblyomma; species Amblyomma mixtum. The sequence goes on from NC_143014.1 coordinate 320,449,387, forward strand.
AGCATCACCTCCACCATAGCAAGCATCACCTTCACCATAGCAAGCATCACCTTCACCATAGCAAGCATCACCTCCACCATAGCAAGCATCACCTCCACCATAGCAAGCATCACCTCCACCATATCAAGCATCACCTCCACCATAGCAAGCATCACCTCCACTATAGCAAGCATCACCTCCACCATCGCAAGCATCACATTCACCATAGCAAGCATCACCTCCACCATAGCAAGCATCACCTCCACCATAGCAAGCATCACCTTCACCATAGCAAGCGTCACCTTCACCATAGCAAGCGTCACCTTCACCACAGCAAGCGTCACCTTCACCATAGCAAGCGTCACCTTCACCACAGCAAGCGTCACCTTCACCATAGCAAGCGTCACCTTCACCATAGCAAGAGTCACCTTCACCACAGCAAGCGTCACCTTCACCACAGCAAGTGTCACCTTCACCATAGCAAGCATCACCTTTACCATAGCAAGCATCACCTTCACCATAGCAAGCATCACCTTTACCATACCAAGCATCACCTTCACCATACCAAGCATCACCTTCACCATACCAAGCATCACCTTCACCATACCAAGCATCACCTTCACCATACCAAGCATCACCTTCACCATATCAAGCATCACCTTCACCATAGCAAGCATCACCTTCACCATAGCAACATCACCTTCACCATAGCAAGCATCACCTTCACCATAGAAAGCATCACCTTCACCATAGCAAGCATCACCTTCACCATAGCAAGCATCACCTTCACCATAGCAAGCATCACCTTCACCATAGCAAGCATCACCTTCACCACAGCAAGCATCACCTTCACCACAGCAAGCATCACCTTCACCATAGCAAGCATCACCTCCACCACAGCAAGCATCACCTTCACCATAGCAAGCATCACCTTCACCATAGCAAGCATCACCTTCACCATAGCAAGCATCACCTTCACCATAGCAAGCATCACCTTCACCATAGCAAGCAACACCTTCACCATAGCAAGCATCACCTTCACCATAGCAAGCATCACCTTCACCATAGCAAGCATCACCTTCACCATAGCAAGCATCACCTTCACCATAGCAAGCATCACCTTCACCATAGCAAGCCTCACCTTCACCATAGCAAGCGTCACCTTCACCACAGCAAGCGTCACCTTCACCATAGCAAGCGTCACCTTCACCATAGCAAGCGTCACCTTCACCATAGCAAGCATCACCTTCACCATACCAAGCATCACCTTCACCATACCAAGCATCACCTTCACCATACCAAGCATCACCTTCACCATAGCAAGCATCACCTTCACCATAGCAAGCATCACCTTCACCATACCAAGCATCACCTTCACCATAGAAGCATCACCTTCACCATAGCAAGCATCACCTTCACCATAGCAAGCATCACCTTCACCATAGCAAGCATCACATTTACCATAGAAAGCATCACCTTCACCATACCAAGCATCACCTTCACCATACCAAGCATCACCTTCACCACAGCAAGCATCACCTTCACCACAGCAAGCATCACCTTCACCATAGCAGGCATCACTTTAACCATAGCAAGCATCACCTTCACCATAGCAGGCATCACCTTCACCATAGCAAGCATCACCTTCACCATAGCAAGCATCACCTTCACCATAGCAAGCATCACCTTCACCATAGCAAGCATCACCTTCACCATAGCAAGCATCACCTTCACCATAGCAAGCATCACCTTCACCATAGCAAGCATCACCTTCACCATAGCAAGCATCACCTTCACCATAGCAAGCATCAGCTTCACCATAGCAACCATCACCTTTACCATAGCAAGCATCACCTTCACCATAGCAAGCATCACCTTCACCATAGCAAGCATCAGCTTCACCATAGCAAGCATCAGCTTCACCATAGCAAGCACCAGCTTCACCATAGCAAGCATCACCTTCACCATAGCAAGCATCACCTTCACCATAGCAAGCATCACCTTCACCATAGCAAGCATCACCTTCACCATAGCAAGCATCACCTTCACCATAGCAAGCATCACCTTCACCATAGCAAGCATCACCTTCACCATAGCAAGCATCACCTTCACCATAGCAAGCATCACCTTCACCACAGCAAGCATCACCTTCACCATAGCAAGCATCACCTTCACCACAGCAAGCATCACCTTCACCACAGCAAGCATCACCTTCACCATAGCAAGCATCACCTTCACCACAGCAAGCATCACCTTCACCATAGCAAGCATCACCTTCACCATAGCAAGCATCACCTTAACCATAGCATCACCTTCACCATAGCAAGCATCACCTTCACCATAGCAAGCATCACCTTCACAATAGAAAGCATCACCTTCACCATAGCAAGCATCACCTTCACCATAGCAAGCATCACCTTCACCATAGCAAGCAACACCTTCACCATAGCAAGCATCACCTTCACCATAGCAAGCATCACCTTCACCATAGCAAGCATCACCTTCACCATAGCAAGCATCACCTTCACCATAGCAAGCATCACCTTCACCATAGCAAGCCTCACCTTCACCATAGCAAGCATCACCTTCACCACAGCAAGCGTCACCTTCACCATAGCAAGCGTCACCTTCACCACAGCAAGCGTCACCTTCACCATAGCAAGCGTCACCTTCACCATAGCAAGCGTCACCTTCACCACAGCAAGCGTCACCTTCACCATAGCAAGCGTCACCTTCACCACAGCAAGCGTCACCTTCACCATAGCAAGCGTCACCTTCACCATAGCAAGAGTCACCTTCACCACAGCAAGCGTCACCTTCACCACAGCAAGCGTCACCTTCACCATAGCAAGCATCACCTTTACCACAGCAAGCATCACCTTCACCATAGCAAGCATCACCTTCACCACAGCAAGCATCACCTTCACCACAGCAAGCATCACCTTCACCATAGCAAGCATCACCTTCACCACAGCAAGCATCACCTTCACCATAGCAAGCATCACCTTCACCATAGCAAGCATCACCTTCACCATAGCAAGCATCACCTTCACCATAGCAAGCATCACCTTCACCATAGCAAGCAACACCTTCACCATAGCAAGCATCACCTTCACCATAGCAAGCATCACCTTCACCATAGCAAGCCTCACCTTCACCATAGCAAGCGTCACCTTCACCACAGCAAGCGTCACCTTCACCACAGCAAGCGTCACCTTCACCACAGCAAGCGTCACCTTCACCATAGCAAGCATCACCTTCACCATAGCAAGCATCACCTTCACCATAGCAAGCATCACCTTCACCATAAAAAGTATCACCTTCACCATAGCAAGCATCACCTTCACCATAGCAAGCATCACCTTCACCATACCAAGCATCACCTTCACCATACCAAGCATCACCTTCACCATACCAAGCATCACCTTCACCACAGCAAGCATCACCTTCACCACAGCAAGCATCACCTTCACCATAGCAGGCATCACTTTCACCATAGCAAGCATCACCTTCACCATAGCAGGCATCACCTTCACCATAGCAAGCATCACCTTCACCATAGCAAGCATCACCTTCACCATAGCAAGCATCACCTTCACCATAGCAAGCATCACCTTCACCATAGCAAGCATCACCTTCACCATAGCAAGCATCACCTTCACCACAGCAAGCATCACCTTCACCATAGCAAGCATCACCTTCACCATAGCAAGCATCACCTTCACCATAGCATCACCTTCACCATAGCAAGCATCACCTTCACCATAGCAAGCATCACCTTCACAATAGCAAGCATCACCTTCACCATAGCAAGCATCACCTTCACCATAGCAAGCATCACCTTCACAATAGCAAGCATCACCTTCACCATAGCAAGCATCACCTTCACCATAGCAAGCATCACCTTCACCATAGCAAGCAACACCTTCACCATAGCAAGCATCACCTTCACCATAGCAAGCATCACCTTCACCATAGCAAGCATCACCTTCACCATAGCAAGCCTCACCTTCACCATAGCAAGCATCACCTTCACCACAGCAAGCGTCACCTTCACCATAGCAAGCGTCACCTTCACCACAGCAAGCGTCACCTTCACCATAGCAAGCGTCACCTTCACCATAGCAAGCGTCACCTTCACCACAGCAAGCGTCACCTTCACCATAGCAACCGTCACCTTCACCACAGCAAGCGTCACCTTCACCATAGCAAGCATCACCTTCACCATAGCAAGAGTCACCTTCACCACAGCAAGCGTCACCTTCACCACAGCAAGCGTCACCTTCACCATAGCAAGCATCACCTTCACCATAGCAAGCATCACCTTTACCATAGCAAGCATCACCTTCACCATACCAAGCATCACCTTCACCATACCAAGCATCACCTTCACCATACCAAGCATCACCTTCACCATACCAAGCATCACCTTCACCATACCAAGCATCACCTTCACCACAGCAAGCATCACATTCACCATAGCAAGCATCACCTTCACCACAGCAAGCATCACCTTCTCCACAGCAAGCAACACCTTCGCCATAGCAAGCATCACCTTCACCATAGCAAGCATCACCTTCACCATAGCAAGAGTCACCTTCACCACAGCAAGCGTCACCTTCACCACAGCAAGCGTCACCTTCACCATAGCAAGCATCACCTTTACCATAGCAAGCATCACCTTCACCATAGCAAGCATCACCTTCACCATACCAAGCATCACCTTCACCATACCAAGCATCACCTTCACCATACCAAGCATCACCTTCACCATACCAAGCATCACCTTCACCATACCAAGCATCACCTTCACCATACCAAGCATCACCTTCACCATAGCAAGCATCACCTTCACCATAGCAACATCACCTTCACCATAGCAAGCATCACCTTCACCATAGAAAGCATCACCTTCACCATAGCAAGCATCACCTTCACCATAGCAAGCATCACCTTCACCATAGCAAGCATCACCTTCACCATAGCAAGCATCACCTTCACCACAGCAAGCATCACCTTCACCACAGCAAGCATCACCTTCACCATAGCAAGCATCACCTTCACCACAGCAAGCATCACCTTCACCATAGCAAGCATCACCTTCACCATAGCAAGCATCACCTTCACCATAGCAAGCAACACCTTCACCATAGCAAGCATCACCTTCACCATAGCAAGCATCACCTTCACCATAGCAAGCATCACCTTCACCATAGCAAGCATCACCTTCACCATAGCAAGCATCACCTTCACCATAGCAAGCATCACCTTCACCATAGCAAGCATCACCTTCACCATAGCAAGCATCACCTTCACCATAGCAAGCATCACCTTCACCATAGCAAGCATCACCTTCACCATAGCAAGCATCACCTTCACCACAGCAAGCATCACCTTCACCATAGCAAGCATCACCTTCACCACAGCAAGCATCACCTTCACCACAGCAAGCATCACCTTCACCATAGCAAGCATCACCTTCACCACAGCAAGCATCACCTTCACCACAGCAAGCATCACCTTCACCATAGCAAGCATCACCTTCACCATAGCATCACCTTCACCATAGCAAGCATCACCTTCACCATAGCAAGCATCACCTTCACCATAGCAAGCATCACCTTCACCATAGCAAGCATCACCTTCACCATAGCAAGCATCACCTTCACCATAGCAAGCATCACCTTCACCATAGCAAGCATCACCTTCACCACAGCAAGCATCACCTTCACCACAGCAAGCATCACCTTCACCATAGCAAGCATCACCTTCACCATAGCAAGCATCACCTTCACCATAGCAAGCATCACCTTCACCATAGCAAGCAACACCTTCACCATAGCAAGCATCACCTTCACCATAGCAAGCATCACCTTCACCATAGCAAGCATCACCTTCACCATAGCAAGCATCACCTTCACCATAGCAAGCATCACCTTCACCATAGCAAGCCTCACCTTCACCATAGCAAGCATCACCTTCACCATAGCAAGCATCACCTTCACCATAGCAAGCATCACCTTCACCATAGCAAGCATCACCTTCACCATAGCAAGCATCACCTTCACCATAGCAAGCATCACCTTCACCATACCAAGCATCACCTTCACCATAGCAAGCATCACCTTCACCATACCAAGCATCACCTTCACCATAGCAAGCATCACCTTCACCATAGCAAGCATCACCTTCACCATAGCAAGCATCACCTTCACCACAGCAAGCATCACCTTCACCACAGCAAGCATCACCTTCACCACAGCAAGCATCACCTTCACCACAGCAAGCATCACCTTCACCATAGCAAGCATCACCTTCACCATAGCAAGCATCACCTTCACCATAGCAAGCATCACCTTCACCATAGCAAGCAACACCTTCACCATAGCAAGCATCACCTTCACCATAGCAAGCATCACCTTCACCATAGCAAGCATCACCTTCACCATAGCAAGCATCACCTTCACCATAGCAAGCATCACCTTTACCATACCAAGCATCACCTTCACCATACCAAGCATCACCTTCACCATACCAAGCATCACCTTCACCATAGCAAGCATCACCTTCACCATATCAAGCATCACCTTCACCATAGAAGCATCACCTTCACCATAGCAAGCATCACCTTCACCATAGCAAGCATCACCTTCACCATAGCAAGCATCACATTTACCATAGAAAGCATCACCTTCACCATACCAAGCATCACCTTCACCATACCAAGCATCACCTTCACCACAGCAAGCATCACCTTCACCACAGCAAGCATCACCTTCACCACAGCAGGCATCACTTTCACCATAGCAAGCATCACCTTCACCATAGCAGGCATCACCTTCACCATAGCAAGCATCACCTTCACCATAGCAAGCATCACCTTCACCATAGCAAGCATCACCTTCACCACAGCAAGCATCACCTTCACCATAGCAAGCATCACCTTCACCATAGCAAGCATCACCTTCACCATAGCATCACCTTCACCATAGCAAGCATCACCTTCACCATAGCAAGCATCACCTTCACAATAGCAAGCATCACCTTCACCATAGCAAGCATCACCTTCACCATAGCAAGCATCACCTTCACAATAGCAAGCATCACCTTCACCATAGCAAGCATCACCTTCACCATAGCAAGCATCACCTTCACCATAGCAAGCAACACCTTCACCATAGCAAGCATCACCTTCACCATAACAAGCATCACCTTCACCATAGCAAGCATCACCTTCACCATAGCAAGCCTCACCTTCACCATAGCAAGCATCACCTTCACCACAGCAAGCGTCACCTTCACCATAGCAAGCGTCACCTTCACCACAGCAAGCGTCACCTTCACCATAGCAAGCGTCACCTTCACCATAGCAAGCGTCACCTTCACCACAGCAAGCGTCACCTTCACCATAGCAAGCGTCACCTTCACCACAGCAAGCGTCACCTTCACCATAGCAAGCATCACCTTCACCATAGCAAGAGTCACCTTCACCACAGCAAGCGTCACCTTCACCACAGCAAGCGTCACCTTCACCATAGCAAGCATCACCTTTACCATAGCAAGCATCACCTTCACCATAGCAAGCATCACCTTTACCATAGCAAGCATCACCTTCACCATACCAAGCATCACCTTCACCATACCAAGCATCACCTTCACCATACCAAGCATCACCTTCACCATACCAAGCATCACCTTCACCATACCAAGCATCACCTTCACCACAGCAAGCATCACATTCACCATAGCAAGCATCACCTTCACCACAGCAAGCATCACCTTCTCCACAGCAAGAAACACCTTCGCCATAGCAAGCATCACCTTCACCATAGCAAGCATCACCTTCACCATAGCAAGAGTCACCTTCACCACAGCAAGCGTCACCTTCACCACAGCAAGCGTCACCTTCACCATAGCAAGCATCACCTTTACCATAGCAAGCATCACCTTCACCATAGCAAGCATCACCTTTACCATACCAAGCATCACCTTCACCATACCAAGCATCACCTTCACCATACCAAGCATCACCTTCACCATACCAAGCATCACCTTCACCATACCAAGCATCACCTTCACCATACCAAGCATCACCTTCACCATACCAAGCATCACCTTCACCATAGCAAGCATCACCTTCACCATAGCAACATCACCTTCACCATAGCAAGCATCACCTTCACCATAGAAAGCATCACCTTCACCATAGCAAGCATCACCTTCACCATAGCAAGCATCACCTTCACCATAGCAAGCATCACCTTCACCACAGCAAGCATCACCTTCTCCACAGCAAGCAACACCTTCACCATAGCAAGCATCACCTTCACCATAGCAAGCATCACCTTCACCATAGCAAGAGTCACCTTCACCACAGCAAGCGTCACCTTCACCACAGCAAGCGTCACCTTCACCATAGCAAGCATCACCTTTACCATAGCAAGCATCACCTTCACCATAGCAAGCATCACCTTCACCATACCAAGCATCACCTTCACCATACCAAGCATCACCTTCACCATACCAAGCATCACCTTCACCATACCAAGCATCACCTTCACCATACCAAGCATCACCTTCACCATACCAAGCATCACCTTCACCATAGCAAGCATCACCTTCACCATAGCAACATCACCTTCACCATAGCAAGCATCACCTTCACCATAGAAAGCATCACCTTCACCATAGCAAGCATCACCTTCACCATAGCAAGCATCACCTTCACCATAGCAAGCATCACCTTCACCATAGCAAGCATCACCTTCACCACAGCAAGCATCACCTTCACCATAGCAAGCATCACCTTCACCACAGCAAGCATCACCTTCACCACAGCAAGCATCACCTTCACCATAGCAAGCATCACCTTCACCATAGCAAGCAACACCTTCACCATAGCAAGCATCACCTTCACCATAGCAAGCATCACCTTCACCATAGCAAGCATCACCTTCACCATAGCAAGCATCACCTTCACCATAGCAAGCCTCACCTTCACCATAGCAAGCATCACCTTCACCATAGCAAGCATCACCTTCACCATAGGAAGCATCACCTTCACCATAGCAAGCATCACCTTCACCATAGCAAGCATCACCTTCACCATAGCAAGCATCACCTTCACCATAGCAAGCATCACCTTCACCATAGCAAGCATCACCTTCACCACAGCAAGCATCACCTTCACCATAGCAAGCATCACCTTCACCACAGCAAGCATCACCTTCACCACAGCAAGCATCACCTTCACCATAGCAAGCATCACCTTCACCACAGCAAGCATCACCTTCACCATAGCAAGCATCACCTTCACCATAGCAAGCATCACCTTCACCATAGCATCACCTTCACCATAGCAAGCATCACCTTCACCATAGCAAGCATCACCTTCACAATAGAAAGCATCACCTTCACCATAGCAAGCATCACCTTCACCATAGCAAGCATCACCTTCACCATAGCAAGCATCACCTTCACCATAGCAAGCATCACCTTCACCACAGCAAGCATCACCTTCACCACAGCAAGCATCACCTTCACCATAGCAAGCATCACCTTCACCACAGCAAGCATCACCTTCACCATAGCAAGCATCACCTTCACCATAGCAAGCATCACCTTCACCATAGCAAGCATCACCTTCACCATAGCAAGCATCACCTTCACCATAGCAAGCAACACCTTCACCATAGCAAGCATCACCTTCACCATAGCAAGCATCACCTTCACCATAGCAAGCATCACCTTCACCATAGCAAGCATCACCTTCACCATAGCAAGCATCACCTTCACCATAGCAAGCCTCACCTTCACCATAGCAAGCATCACCTTCACCATAGCAAGCATCACCTTCACCATAGCAAGCATCACCTTCACCATACCAAGCATCACCTTCACCATACCAAGCATCACCTTCACCATACCAAGCATCACCTTCACCATAGCAACATCACCTTCACCATAGCAAGCATCACCTTCACCATAGAAAGCATCACCTTCACCATAGCAAGCATCACCTTCACCATAGCAAGCATCACCTTCACCATAGCAAGCATCACCTTCACCACAGCAAGCATCACCTTCACCACAGCAAGCATCACCTTCACCACAGCAAGCATCACCTTCACCACAGCAAGCATCACCTTCACCACAGCAAGCATCACCTTCACCATAGCAAGCATCACCTTCACCATAGCAAGCATCACCTTCACCATAGCAAGCATCACCTTCACCATAGCAAGCATCACCTTCACCATAGCAAGCAACACCTTCACCATAGCAAGCATCACCTTCACCATAGCAAGCATCACCTTCACCATAGCAAGCATCACCTTCACCATAGCAAGCATCACCTTCACCATAGCAAGCATCACCTTCACCATACCAAGCATCACCTTCACCATACCAAGCATCACCTTCACCATACCAAGCATCACCTTCACCATAGCAAGCATCACCTTCACCATATCAAGCATCACCTTCACCATAGAAGCATCACCTTCACCATAGCAAGCATCACCTTCACCATAGCAAGCATCACCTTCACCATAGCAAGCATCACATTTACCATAGAAAGCATCACCTTCACCATACCAAGCATCACCTTCACCATACCAAGCATCACCTTCACCACAGCAAGCATCACCTTCACCACAGCAAGCATCACCTTCACCACAGCAGGCATCACTTTCACCATAGCAAGCATCACCTTCACCATAGCAGGCATCACCTTCACCATAGCAAGCATCACCTTCACCATAGCAAGCATCACCTTCACCATAGCAAGCATCACCTTCACCACAGCAAGCATCACCTTCACCATAGCAAGCATCACCTTCACCATAGCAAGCATCACCTTCACCATAGCATCACCTTCACCATAGCAAGCATCACCTTCACCATAGCAAGCATCACCTTCACAATAGCAAGCATCACCTTCACCATAGCAAGCATCACCTTCACCATAGCAAGCATCACCTTCACAATAGCAAGCATCACCTTCACCATAGCAAGCATCACCTTCACCATAGCAAGCATCACCTTCACCATAGCAAGCAACACCTTCACCATAGCAAGCATCACCTTCACCATAACAAGCATCACCTTCACCATAGCAAGCATCACCTTCACCATAGCAAGCCTCACCTTCACCATAGCAAGCATCACCTTCACCACAGCAAGCGTCACCTTCACCATAGCAAGCGTCACCTTCACCACAGCAAGCGTCACCTTCACCATAGCAAGCGTCACCTTCACCATAGCAAGCGTCACCTTCACCACAGCAAGCGTCACCTTCACCATAGCAAGCGTCACCTTCACCACAGCAAGCGTCACCTTCACCATAGCAAGCATCACCTTCACCATAGCAAGAGTCACCTTCACCACAGCAAGCGTCACCTTCACCACAGCAAGCGTCACCTTCACCATAGCAAGCATCACCTTTACCATAGCAAGCATCACCTTCACCATAGCAAGCATCACCTTTACCATAGCAAGCATCACCTTCACCATACCAAGCATCACCTTCACCATACCAAGCATCACCTTCACCATACCAAGCATCACCTTCACCATACCAAGCATCACCTTCACCATACCAAGCATCACCTTCACCACAGCAAGCATCACATTCACCATAGCAAGCATCACCTTCACCACAGCAAGCATCACCTTCTCCACAGCAAGAAACACCTTCGCCATAGCAAGCATCACCTTCACCATAGCAAGCATCACCTTCACCATAGCAAGAGTCACCTTCACCACAGCAAGCGTCACCTTCACCACAGCAAGCGTCACCTTCACCATAGCAAGCATCACCTTTACCATAGCAAGCATCACCTTCACCATAGCAAGCATCACCTTTACCATACCAAGCATCACCTTCACCATACCAAGCATCACCTTCACCATACCAAGCATCACCTTCACCATACCAAGCATCACCTTCACCATACCAAGCATCACCTTCACCATACCAAGCATCACCTTCACCATACCAAGCATCACCTTCACCATAGCAAGCATCACCTTCACCATAGCAACATCACCTTCACCATAGCAAGCATCACCTTCACCATAGAAAGCATCACCTTCACCATAGCAAGCATCACCTTCACCATAGCAAGCATCACCTTCACCATAGCAAGCATCACCTTCACCATAGCAAGCATCACCTTCACCACAGCAAGCATCACCTTCACCACAGCAAGCATCACCTTCACCATAGCAAGCATCACCTTCACCACAGCAAGCATCACCTTCACCATAGCAAGCATCACCTTCACCATAGCAAGCATCACCTTCACCATAGCAAGCATCACCTTCACCATAGCAAGCATCACCTTCACCATAGCAAGCAACACCTTCACCATAGCAAGCATCACCTTCACCATAGCAAGCATCACCTTCACCATAGCAAGCATCACCTTCACCATAGCAAGCATCACCTTCACCATAGCAAGCATCACCTTCACCATAGCAAGCCTCACCTTCACCATAGCAAGCGTCACCTTCACCACAGCAAGCGTCACCTTCACCACAGCAAGCGTCACCTTCACCACAGCAAGCGTCACCTTCACCATAGCAAGCATCACCTTCACCATAGCAAGCATCACCGTCACCATAGCAAGCATCACCTTCACCATAGCAAGCATCACCTTCACCATAGCAAGCATCACCTTCACCATAGCAAGCATCACCTTCACCATACCAAGCATCACCTTCACCATACCAAGCATCACCTTCACCATACCAAGCATCACCTTCACCATAGCAAGCATCACCTTCACCATACCAAGCATCACCTTCACCATACCAAGCATCACCTTCACCATAGAAGCATCACCTTCACCATAGCAAGCATCACCTTCACCATAGCAAGCATCACCTTCACCATAGCAAGCATCACATTTACCATAGAAAGCATCACCTTCACCATACCAAGCATCACCTTCACCATACCAAGCATCACCTTCACCACAGCAAGCATCACCTTCACCACAGCAAGCATCAGCTTCACCATAGCAGGCATCACTTTCACCATAGCAAGCATCACCTTCACCATAGCAGGCATCACCTTCACCATAGCAAGCATCACCTTCACCATAGCAAGCATCACCTTCACCATAGCAAGCATCACCTTCACCATAGCAAGCATCACCTTCACCATAGCAAGCATCACCTTCACCATAGCAAGCATCACCTTCACCATAGCAAGCATCACCTTCACCATAGCAAGCATCACCTTCACCATAGCAAGCATCAGCTTCACCATAGCAACCATCACCTTTACCATAGCAAGCATCACCTTCACCATAGCAAGCATCACCTTCACCATAGCAAGCATCAGCTTCACCATAGCAAGCATCACCTTCACCATAGCAAGCACCAGCTTCACCATAGCAAGCATCACCTTCACCATAGCAAGCATCACCTTCACCATAGCAAGCATCACCTTCACCATAGCAAGCATCACCTTCACCATAGCAAGCATCACCTTCACCATAGCAAGCATCACCTTCACCATAGCAAGCATCACCTTCACCACAGCAAGCATCACCTTCACCATAGCAAGCATCACCTTCACCACAGCAAGCATCACCTTCACCACAGCAAGCATCACCTTCACCATAGCAAGCATCACCTTCACCACAGCAAGCATCACCTTCACCATAGCAAGCATCACCTTCACCATAGCAAGCATCACCTTCACCATAGCATCACCTTCACCATAGCAAGCATCACCTTCACCATAGCAAGCATCACCTTCACAATAGAAAGCATCACCTTCACCATAGCAAGCATCACCTTCACCATAGCAAGCATCACCTTCACCATAGCAAGCAACACCTTCACCATAGCAAGCATCACCTTCACCATAGCAAGCATCACCTTCACCATAGCAAGCATCACCTTCACCATAGCAAGCATCACCTTCACCATAGCAAGCCTCACCTTCACCATAGCAAGCATCACCTTCACCACAGCAAGCGTCACCTTCACCATAGCAAGCGTCACCTTCACCACAGCAAGCGTCACCTTCACCATAGCAAGCGTCACCTTCACCATAGCAAGCGTCACCTTCACCACAGCAAGCGTCACCTTCACCATAGCAAGCGTCACCTTCACCATAGCAAGAGTCACCTTCACCACAGCAAGCGTCACCTTCACCACAGCAAGCGTCACCTTCACCATAGCAAGCATCACCTTTACCATAGCAAGCATCACCTTCACCATAGCAAGCATCACCTTTACCATAGCAAGCATCACCTTCACCATACCAAGCATCACCTTCACCATACCAAGCATCACCTTCACCATACCAAGCATCACCTTCACCATACCAAGCATCACCTTCACCACAGCAAGCATCACATTCACCATAGCAAGCATCACCTTCACCACAGCAAGCATCACCTTCTCCACAGCAAGCAACACCTTCGCCATAGCAAGCATCACCTTCACCATAGCAAGCATCACCTTCACCATAGCAAGCATCACCTACACCATAGCAAGCATCACCTTCACCATAGCAAGCATCACCTTCACCATAGCAAGCATCACCTTCACCATAGCAAGCATCACCTTCACCATAGCAAGCATCACCTTCACCATAGCAAGCATCACCTTCACCATAGCAAGCATCACCTTCACCATACCAAGCATCACCTTCACCATACCAAGCATCACCTTCACCATACCAAGGATCACCTTCACCATACCAAGCATCACCTTCACCATACCAAGCATCACCTTCACCATACCAAGCATCACCTTCACCATACCAAGCATCACCTTCACCATAGCAAGCATCACCTTCACCATAGCAACATCACCTTCACCATAGCAAGCATCACCTTCACCATAGAAAGCATCACCTTCACCATAGAAAGCATCACCTTCACCATAGCAAGCATCACCTTCACCATAGCAAGCATCACCTTCACCGTAGCAAGCATCACCTTCACCATAGCAAGCATCACCTTCACCATAGCAAGCATCACCTTCACCATAGCAAGCATCACCTTCACCATAGCAAGCATCACCTTCACCATAGCAAGCATCACCTTCACCGTAGCAAGCATCACCTTCACCGTAGCAAGCATCACCTTCACCGTAGCAAGCATCACCTTCACCGTAGGAAGCATCACCTTCACCGTAGCAAGCATCACCTGCACCGTAGCAAGCATCACCTGCACCGTAGCAAGCATCACCTGCACCGTAGCAAGCATCACCTTCACCGTAGCAAGCATCACCTTCACCATAGCAAGCATCACCTTCACCATAGCAAGCATCACCTTCACCATAGCAAGCATCACCTTCACCATAGCAAGCATCACCTTCACCATAGCAAGCATCACCTTCACCATAGCAAGCATCACCTTCACCATACCAAGCATCACCTTCACCATACCAAGCATCACCTTCACCATACCAAGCATCACCTTCACCATACCAAGCATCACCTTCACCATAGCAAGCATCACCTTCACCATAGCAAGCATCACCTTCACCACAGCAAGCATCACCTTCTCCACAGAAAGCAACACCTTCGCCATAGCAAGCATCCCCTTCACCATAGCAAGCATCACCTTCACCATAGCAAGCATCACCTTCACCATAGCAAGCATCACCTTCACCATAGCAAGCATCACCTTCACCATAGCAAGCATCACCTTCACCATAGCAAGCATCACCTTCACCATAGCAAGCATCACCTTCACCATACCAAGCATCACCTTCACCATACCAAGCATCACCTTCACCATACCAAGCATCACCTTCACCATACCAAGCATCACCTTCACCATACCAAGCATCACCTTCACCATACCAAGCATCACCTTCACCATAGCAAGCATCACCTTCACCATAGCGAGCATCACCTTCACCACAGCAAGCATCACCTTCTCCACAGCAAGCAACACCTTCGCCATAGCAAGCATCACCTTCACCATAGCAAGCATCACCTTCACCATAGCAAGCATCACCTTCACCATAGCAAGCATCACCTTCACCATAGCAAGCATCACCTTCACCATAGCAAGCATAACCTTCACCATAGCAAGCATCACCTTCACCATAGAAAGCATCACCTTCACCACAGCAAGCATCACCTTCACCACAGCAAGCATCACCTTCACCATAGCAAGCATCACCTTCACCATAGCAGGCATCACCTTCACCATAGCAAGCATCACCTTCACCATAGCAAGCATCACCTTCACCATAGCAAGCATCACCTTCACCATAGCAAGCATCACCTTCACCATAGCAAGCATCACCTTCACCATAGCAAGCATCACCTTCACCATAGCAAGCATCACCTTCACCATAGCAAGCATCACCTTCACCATAGCAAGCATCACCTTCACCATAGCAAGCATCACCTTCACCATAGCAAGCATCACCTCCACCATAGCAAGCATCACCTCCACCATAGCAAGCATCACCTCCACCATAGCAAGCATCACCTCCACCATAGCAAGCATCACCTTCACCATAGCAAGCATAACCTTCACCATAGCAAGCATCACCTTCACCATAGAAAGCATCACCTTCACCACAGCAAGCATCACCTTCACCACAGCAAGCATCACCTTCACCATAGCAAGCATCACCTTCACCATAGCAGGCATCACCTTCACCATAGCAAGCATCACCTTCACCATAGCAAGCATCACCTTCACCATAGCAAGCATCACCTTCACCATAGCAAGCATCACCTTCACCATAGCAAGCATCACCTTCACCATAGCAAGCATCACCTTCACCATAGCAAGCATCACCTTCACCATAGCAAGCATCACCTTCACCATAGCAAGCATCACCTTCACCATAGCAAGCATCACCTTCACCATAGCAAGCATCACCTCCACCATAGCAAGCATCACCTCCACCATAGCAAGCATCACCTCCACCATAGCAAGCATCACCTCCACCATAGCAAGCATCACCTTCACCATAGCAAGCAGCACATTCACCATAGCAAGCATCAGCTCCACCATAGCAAGCATCACCTCCACCATAGCAAGGATCACCTTCACCATAACAAGCATCACCTGCACCATAGCAAGCATCACCTTCACCATAGCAAGCATCACCTTCACCATAGCAAGCATCACCTCCACCATAGCAAGCATCACCTCCAGCACAGCAAGCATCACCTCCACCATAGCAAGCATCACCTTCACCATAGCAAGCATCACCTTCACCATAGCAAGCATCACCTCCACCATAGCAAGCATCACCTCCACCATAGCAAGCATCACCTTCACCACAGCAAGCGTCACCTTCACCATAGCAAGCGTCACCTTCACCACAGCAAGCGTCACCTTCACCATAGCAAGCGTCACCTTCACCATAGCAAGCGTCACCTTCACCACAGCAAGCGTCACCTTCACCATAGCAAGCGTCACCTTCACCATAGCAAGAGTCACCTTCACCACAGCAAGCGTCACCTTCACCACAGCAAGCGTCACCTTCACCATAGCAAGCATCACCTTTACCATAGCAAGCATCACCTTCACCATAGCAAGCATCACCTTTACCATAGCAAGCATCACCTTCACCATACCAAGCATCACCTTCACCATACCAAGCATCACCTTCACCATACCAAGCATCACCTTCACCATACCAAGCATCACCTTCACCATACCAAGCATCACCTTCACCACAGCAAGCATCACATTCACCATAGCAAGCATCACCTTCACCACAGCAAGCATCACCTTCTCCACAGCAAGCAACACCTTCGCCATAGCAAGCATCACCTTCACCATAGCAAGCATCACCTTCACCATAGCAAGCATCACCTACACCATAGCAAGCATCACCTTCACCATAGCAAGCATCACCTTCACCATAGCAAGCATCACCTTCACCATAGCAAGCATCACCTTCACCATAGCAAGCATCACCTTCACCATAGCAAGCATCACCTTCACCATAGCAAGCATCACCTTCACCATACCAAGCATCACCTTCACCATACCAAGCATCACCTTCACCATACCAAGGATCACCTTCACCATACCAAGCATCACCTTCACCATACCAAGCATCACCTTCACCATACCAAGCATCACCTTCACCATACCAAGCATCACCTTCACCATAGCAACATCACCTTCACCATAGCAAGCATCACCTTCACCATAGAAAGCATCACCTTCACCATAGAAAGCATCACCTTCACCATAGCAAGCATCACCTTCACCATAGCAAGCATCACCTTCACCGTAGCAAGCATCACCTTCACCATAGCAAGCATCACCTTCACCATAGCAAGCATCACCTTCACCATAGCAAGCATCACCTTCACCATAGCAAGCATCACCTTCACCATAGCAAGCATCACCTTCACCATAGCAAGCATCACCTTCACCATAGCAAGCATCACCTTCACCATAGCAAGCATCACCTTCACCATAGCAAGCATCACCTTCACCATAGCAAGCATCACCTTCACCATAGCAAGCATCACCTTCACCATAGCAAGCATCACCTTCACCATAGCAAGCATCACCTCCACCATAGCAAGCATCACCTCCACCATAGCAAGCATCACCTCCACCATAGCAAGCATCACCTCCACCATAGCAAGCATCACCTTCACCATAGCAAGCATAACCTTCACCATAGCAAGCATCACCTTCACCATAGAAAGCATCACCTTCACCACAGCAAGCATCACCTTCACCACAGCAAGCATCACCTTCACCACAGCAAGCATCACCTTCACCATAGCAGGCATCACCTTCACCATAGCAAGCATCACCTTCACCATAGCAAGCATCACCTTCACCATAGCAAGCATCACCTTCACCATAGCAAGCATCACCTTCACCATAGCAAGCATCACCTTCACCATAGCAAGCATCACCTTCACCATAGCAAGCATCACCTTCACCATAGCAAGCATCACCTTCACCATAGCAAGCATCACCTTCACCATAGCAAGCATCACCTTCACCATAGCAAGCATCACCTCCACCATAGCAAGCATCACCTCCACCATAGCAAGCATCACCTCCACCATAGCAAGCATCACCTCCACCATAGCAAGCATCACCTTCACCATAGCAAGCAGCACATTCACCATAGCAAGCATCAGCTCCACCATAGCAAGCATCACCTCCACCATAGCAAGGATCACCTTCACCATAACAAGCATCACCTGCACCATAGCAAGCATCACCTTCACCATAGCAAGCATCACCTTCACCATAGCAAGCATCACCTCCACCATAGCAAGCATCACCTCCAGCACAGCAAGCATCACCTCCACCATAGCAAGCATCACCTTCACCATAGCAAGCATCACCTTCACCATAGCAAGCATCACCTCCACCATAGCAAGCATCACCTCCACCATAGCAAGCATCACCTTCACCACAGCAAGCGTCACCTTCACCATAGCAAGCGTCACCTTCACCACAGCAAGCGTCACCTTCACCATAGCAAGCGTCACCTTCACCATAGCAAGCGTCACCTTCACCACAGCAAGCGTCACCTTCACCATAGCAAGCGTCACCTTCACCATAGCAAGAGTCACCTTCACCACAGCAAGCGTCACCTTCACCACAGCAAGCGTCACCTTCACCATAGCAAGCATCACCTTTACCATAGCAAGCATCACCTTCACCATAGCAAGCATCACCTTTACCATAGCAAGCATCACCTTCACCATACCAAGCATCACCTTCACCATACCAAGCATCACCTTCACCATACCAAGCATCACCTTCACCATACCAAGCATCACCTTCACCATACCAAGCATCACCTTCACCACAGCAAGCATCACATTCACCATAGCAAGCATCACCTTCACCACAGCAAGCATCACCTTCTCCACAGCAAGCAACACCTTCGCCATAGCAAGCATCACCTTCACCATAGCAAGCATCACCTTCACCATAGCAAGCATCACCTACACCATAGCAAGCATCACCTTCACCATAGCAAGCATCACCTTCACCATAGCAAGCATCACCTTCACCATAGCAAGCATCACCTTCACCATAGCAAGCATCACCTTCACCATAGCAAGCATCACCTTCACCATAGCAAGCATCACCTTCACCATACCAAGCATCACCTTCACCATACCAAGCATCACCTTCACCATACCAAGGATCACCTTCACCATACCAAGCATCACCTTCACCATACCAAGCATCACCTTCACCATACCAAGCATCACCTTCACCATACCAAGCATCACCTTCACCATAGCAAGCATCACCTTCACCATAGCAAGCATCACCTTCACCATAGCAAGCATCACCTTCACCATAGCAAGCATCACCTTCACCATAGCAAGTATCACCTTCACCGTAGCAAGCATCACCTTCGCCGTAGCAAGCATCACCTTCACCATAGCTAGCATCACCTTCACCGCAGCAAGCATCACCTTCACCGTAGCAAGCATCACCTTCACCGTAGCAAGCATCACCTTCACCATAGCAAGCATCACCTTCACCATAGCAAGCATCACCTTCACCATACAAAGCATCACCTTCACCGTAGCAAGCATCACCTTCACCGTAGCAAGCATCACCTTCACCGTAGCAAGCATCACCTTCACCGTAGCAAGCATCACCTTCACCGTAGCAAGCACCACCTTCACCGTAGCAAGCATCACCTTCACCGTAGCAAGCATCACCTTCACCGTAGCAAGCATCACCTTCACCGTAGCAAGCATCACATTCACCGTAGCAAGCATCACCTTCACCGTAGCAAGCATCACCTTCACCGTAGCAAGCATCACCTTCACCGTAGCAAGCATCACCTTCACCGTAGCAAGCATCACCTCCACCGTAGCAAGCATCACCTGCACCGTAGCAAGCATCACCTGCACCGTAGCAAGCATCACCTTCACCGTAGCAAGCATCACCTTCACCATAGCAAGCATCACCTTCACCATAGCAAGCATCACCTTCACCATAGCAAGCATCACCTTCACCATAGCAAGCATCACCTTCACCATAGCAAGCATCACCTTCACCATAGCAAGCATCACCTTCACCATAGCAAGCATCACCTTCACCATAGCAAGCATCACCTTTACCATAGCAAGCATCACCTTCACCATACCAAGCATCACCTTCACCATACCAAGCATCACCTTTACCATAGCAAGCATCACCTTCACCATACCAAGCATCACCTTCACCATACCAAGCATCACCTTCACCATACCAAGCATCACCTTCACCATAGCAAGCATCACCTTCACCATAGCAAGCATCACCTTCACCATATAGCAAGCATCACCTTCACCATATAGCAAGCATCACCTTCACCATATAGCAAGCATCACCTTCACCATATAGCAAGCATCACCTTCACCATATAGCAAGCATCACCTTCACCATATAGCAAGCATCACCTTCACCATATAGCAAGCATCACCTTCACCATCTTCACCATATAGCAAGCATCACCTTCACCATATAGCAAGCATCACCTTCACCATATAGCAAGCATCACCTTCACCATATAGCAAGCATCACCTTCACCATATAGCAAGCATCACCTTCACCATATAGCAAGCATCACCTTCACCATATAGCAAGCATCACCTTCACCATATAGCAAGCATCACCTTCACCATATAGCAAGCATCACCTTCACCATATAGCAAGCATCACCTTCACCATATAGCAAGCATCACCTTCACCATATAGCAAGCATCACCTTCACCATAGCAAGCATCACCTTCACCATACCAAGCATCACCTTCATCATAGCAAGCATCACCTTCACCATAGCAAACATCACCTTCACCATAGCAAGCATCACCTTCACCACAGCAAGCATCACCTTCACCACAGCAAGCATCACCTTCGCCACAGCAAGCATCACCTTCGCCACAGCAAGCATCACCTTCGCCATACCAAGCATCACCTTCACCATACCAAGCATCACCTTCACCATACCAAGCATCACCTTCACCATACCAAGCATCACCTTCACCATAGCAAGCATCACCTTCACCATAGCAAGCATCACCTTCACCACAGCAAGCATCACCTTCTCCACAGCAAGCAACACCTTCGCCATAGCAAGCATCACCTTCACCATAGCAAGCATCACCTTCACCATAGCAAGCATCACCTTCACCATAGCAAGCATCACCTTCACCATAGCAAGCATCACCTTCACCATAGCAAGCATCACCTTCACCATAGCAAGCATCACCTTCACCATAGCAAGCATCACCTTCACCATAGAAAGCATCACCTTCACCACAGCAAGCATCACCTTCACCACAGCAAGCATCACCTTCACCATAGCAAGCATCACCTTCACCATAGCAAGCATCACCTTCACCATAGCAAGCATCACCTTCACCATACCAAGCATCACCTTCACCATACCAAGCATCACCTTCACCATACCAAGCATCACCTTCACCATACCAAGCATCACCTTCACCATACCAAGCATCACCTTCACCATACCAAGCATCACCTTCACCATAGCAAGCATCACCTTCACCATAGCGAGCATCACCTTCACCACAGCAAGCATCACCTTCTCCACAGCAAGCAACACCTTCGCCATAGCAAGCATCACCTTCACCATAGCAAGCATCACCTTCACCATAGCAAGCATCACCTTCACCATAGCAAGCATCACCTTCACCATAGCAAGCATCACCTTCACCATAGCAAGCATAACCTTCACCATAGCAAGCATCACCTTCACCATAGAAAGCATCACCTTCACCACAGCAAGCATCACCTTCACCACAGCAAGCATCACCTTCACCATAGCAAGCATCACCTTCACCATAGCAGGCATCACCTTCACCATAGCAAGCATCACCTTCACCATAGCAAGCATCACCTTCACCATAGCAAGCATCACCTTCACCATAGCAAGCATCACCTTCACCATAGCAAGCATCACCTTCACCATAGCAAGCATCACCTTCACCATAGCAAGCATCACCTTCACCATAGCAAGCATCACCTTCACCATAGCAAGCATCACCTTCACCATAGCAAGCATCACCTTCACCATAGCAAGCATCACCTCCACCATAGCAAGCATCACCTCCACCATAGCAAGCATCACCTCCACCATAGCAAGCATCACCTCCACCATAGCAAGCATCACCTTCACCATAGCAAGCATAACCTTCACCATAGCAAGCATCACCTTCACCATAGAAAGCATCACCTTCACCACAGCAAGCATCACCTTCACCACAGCAAGCATCACCTTCACCATAGCAAGCATCACCTTCACCATAGCAGGCATCACCTTCACCATAGCAAGCATCACCTTCACCATAGCAAGCATCACCTTCACCATAGCAAGCATCACCTTCACCATAGCAAGCATCACCTTCACCATAGCAAGCATCACCTTCACCATAGCAAGCATCACCTTCACCATAGCAAGCATCACCTTCACCATAGCAAGCATCACCTTCACCATAGCAAGCATCACCTTCACCATAGCAAGCATCACCTTCACCATAGCAAGCATCACCTCCACCATAGCAAGCATCACCTCCACCATAGCAAGCATCACCTCCACCATAGCAAGCATCACCTCCACCATAGCAAGCATCACCTTCACCATAGCAAGCAGCACATTCACCATAGCAAGCATCAGCTCCACCATAGCAAGCATCACCTCCACCATAGCAAGGATCACCTTCACCATAACAAGCATCACCTGCACCATAGCAAGCATCACCTTCACCATAGCAAGCATCACCTTCACCATAGCAAGCATCACCTCCACCATAGCAAGCATCACCTCCAGCACAGCAAGCATCACCTCCACCATAGCAAGCATCACCTTCACCATAGCAAGCATCACCTTCACCATAGCAAGCATCACCTCCACCATAGCAAGCATCACCTCCACCATAGCAAGCATCACCTTCACCACAGCAAGCGTCACCTTCACCATAGCAAGCGTCACCTTCACCACAGCAAGCGTCACCTTCACCATAGCAAGCGTCACCTTCACCATAGCAAGCGTCACCTTCACCACAGCAAGCGTCACCTTCACCATAGCAAGCGTCACCTTCACCATAGCAAGAGTCACCTTCACCACAGCAAGCGTCACCTTCACCACAGCAAGCGTCACCTTCACCATAGCAAGCATCACCTTTACCATAGCAAGCATCACCTTCACCATAGCAAGCATCACCTTTACCATAGCAAGCATCACCTTCACCATACCAAGCATCACCTTCACCATACCAAGCATCACCTTCACCATACCAAGCATCACCTTCACCATACCAAGCATCACCTTCACCATACCAAGCATCACCTTCACCACAGCAAGCATCACATTCACCATAGCAAGCATCACCTTCACCACAGCAAGCATCACCTTCTCCACAGCAAGCAACACCTTCGCCATAGCAAGCATCACCTTCACCATAGCAAGCATCACCTTCACCATAGCAAGCATCACCTACACCATAGCAAGCATCACCTTCACCATAGCAAGCATCACCTTCACCATAGCAAGCATCACCTTCACCATAGCAAGCATCACCTTCACCATAGCAAGCATCACCTTCACCATAGCAAGCATCACCTTCACCATAGCAAGCATCACCTTCACCATACCAAGCATCACCTTCACCATACCAAGCATCACCTTCACCATACCAAGGATCACCTTCACCATACCAAGCATCACCTTCACCATACCAAGCATCACCTTCACCATACCAAGCATCACCTTCACCATACCAAGCATCACCTTCACCATAGCAACATCACCTTCACCATAGCAAGCATCACCTTCACCATAGAAAGCATCACCTTCACCATAGAAAGCATCACCTTCACCATAGCAAGCATCACCTTCACCATAGCAAGCATCACCTTCACCGTAGCAAGCATCACCTTCACCATAGCAAGCATCACCTTCACCATAGCAAGCATCACCTTCACCATAGCAAGCATCACCTTCACCATAGCAAGCATCACCTTCACCATAGCAAGCATCACCTTCACCATAGCAAGCATCACCTTCACCATAGCAAGCATCACCTTCACCATAGCAAGCATCACCTTCACCATAGCAAGCATCACCTTCACCATAGCAAGCATCACCTTCACCATAGCAAGCATCACCTTCACCATAGCAAGCATCACCTTCACCATAGCAAGCATCACCTTCACCATAGCAAGCATCACCTCCACCATAGCAAGCATCACCTCCACCATAGCAAGCATCACCTCCACCATAGCAAGCATCACCTCCACCATAGCAAGCATCACCTTCACCATAGCAAGCATAACCTTCACCATAGCAAGCATCACCTTCACCATAGAAAGCATCACCTTCACCACAGCAAGCATCACCTTCACCACAGCAAGCATCACCTTCACCATAGCAAGCATCACCTTCACCATAGCAGGCATCACCTTCACCATAGCAAGCATCACCTTCACCATAGCAAGCATCACCTTCACCATAGCAAGCATCACCTTCACCATAGCAAGCATCACCTTCACCATAGCAAGCATCACCTTCACCATAGCAAGCATCACCTTCACCATAGCAAGCATCACCTTCACCATAGCAAGCATCACCTTCACCATAGCAAGCATCACCTTCACCATAGCAAGCATCACCTTCACCATAGCAAGCATCACCTCCACCATAGCAAGCATCACCTCCACCATAGCAAGCATCACCTCCACCATAGCAAGCATCACCTCCACCATAGCAAGCATCACCTTCACCATAGCAAGCAGCACATTCACCATAGCAAGCATCAGCTCCACCATAGCAAGCATCACCTCCACCATAGCAAGGATCACCTTCACCATAACAAGCATCACCTGCACCATAGCAAGCATCACCTTCACCATAGCAAGCATCACCTTCACCATAGCAAGCATCACCTCCACCATAGCAAGCATCACCTCCAGCACAGCAAGCATCACCTCCACCATAGCAAGCATCACCTTCACCATAGCAAGCATCACCTTCACCATAGCAAGCATCACCTCCACCATAGCAAGCATCACCTCCACCATAGCAAGCATCACCTTCACCACAGCAAGCGTCACCTTCACCATAGCAAGCGTCACCTTCACCACAGCAAGCGTCACCTTCACCATAGCAAGCGTCACCTTCACCATAGCAAGCGTCACCTTCACCACAGCAAGCGTCACCTTCACCATAGCAAGCGTCACCTTCACCATAGCAAGAGTCACCTTCACCACAGCAAGCGTCACCTTCACCACAGCAAGCGTCACCTTCACCATAGCAAGCATCACCTTTACCATAGCAAGCATCACCTTCACCATAGCAAGCATCACCTTTACCATAGCAAGCATCACCTTCACCATACCAAGCATCACCTTCACCATACCAAGCATCACCTTCACCATACCAAGCATCACCTTCACCATACCAAGCATCACCTTCACCATACCAAGCATCACCTTCACCACAGCAAGCATCACATTCACCATAGCAAGCATCACCTTCACCACAGCAAGCATCACCTTCTCCACAGCAAGCAACACCTTCGCCATAGCAAGCATCACCTTCACCATAGCAAGCATCACCTTCACCATAGCAAGCATCACCTACACCATAGCAAGCATCACCTTCACCATAGCAAGCATCACCTTCACCATAGCAAGCATCACCTTCACCATAGCAAGCATCACCTTCACCATAGCAAGCATCACCTTCACCATAGCAAGCATCACCTTCACCATAGCAAGCATCACCTTCACCATACCAAGCATCACCTTCACCATACCAAGCATCACCTTCACCATACCAAGGATCACCTTCACCATACCAAGCATCACCTTCACCATACCAAGCATCACCTTCACCATACCAAGCATCACCTTCACCATACCAAGCATCACCTTCACCATAGCAAGCATCACCTTCACCATAGCAAGCATCACCTTCACCATAGCAAGCATCACCTTCACCATAGCAAGCATCACCTTCACCATAGCAAGTATCACCTTCACCGTAGCAAGCATCACCTTCGCCGTAGCAAGCATCACCTTCACCATAGCTAGCATCACCTTCACCGCAGCAAGCATCACCTTCACCGTAGCAAGCATCACCTTCACCGTAGCAAGCATCACCTTCACCATAGCAAGCATCACCTTCACCATAGCAAGCATCACCTTCACCATACAAAGCATCACCTTCACCGTAGCAAGCATCACCTTCACCGTAGCAAGCATCACCTTCACCGTAGCAAGCATCACCTTCACCGTAGCAAGCATCACCTTCACCGTAGCAAGCACCACCTTCACCGTAGCAAGCATCACCTTCACCGTAGCAAGCATCACCTTCACCGTAGCAAGCATCACCTTCACCGTAGCAAGCATCACATTCACCGTAGCAAGCATCACCTTCACCGTAGCAAGCATCACCTTCACCGTAGCAAGCATCACCTTCACCGTAGCAAGCATCACCTTCACCGTAGCAAGCATCACCTCCACCGTAGCAAGCATCACCTGCACCGTAGCAAGCATCACCTGCACCGTAGCAAGCATCACCTTCACCGTAGCAAGCATCACCTTCACCATAGCAAGCATCACCTTCACCATAGCAAGCATCACCTTCACCATAGCAAGCATCACCTTCACCATAGCAAGCATCACCTTCACCATAGCAAGCATCACCTTCACCATAGCAAGCATCACCTTCACCATAGCAAGCATCACCTTCACCATAGCAAGCATCACCTTTACCATAGCAAGCATCACCTTCACCATACCAAGCATCACCTTCACCATACCAAGCATCACCTTTACCATAGCAAGCATCACCTTCACCATACCAAGCATCACCTTCACCATACCAAGCATCACCTTCACCATACCAAGCATCACCTTCACCATAGCAAGCATCACCTTCACCATAGCAAGCATCACCTTCACCATATAGCAAGCATCACCTTCACCATATAGCAAGCATCACCTTCACCATATAGCAAGCATCACCTTCACCATATAGCAAGCATCACCTTCACCATATAGCAAGCATCACCTTCACCATATAGCAAGCATCACCTTCACCATATAGCAAGCATCACCTTCACCATCTTCACCATATAGCAAGCATCACCTTCACCATATAGCAAGCATCACCTTCACCATATAGCAAGCATCACCTTCACCATATAGCAAGCATCACCTTCACCATATAGCAAGCATCACCTTCACCATATAGCAAGCATCACCTTCACCATATAGCAAGCATCACCTTCACCATATAGCAAGCATCACCTTCACCATATAGCAAGCATCACCTTCACCATATAGCAAGCATCACCTTCACCATATAGCAAGCATCACCTTCACCATATAGCAAGCATCACCTTCACCATAGCAAGCATCACCTTCACCATACCAAGCATCACCTTCATCATAGCAAGCATCACCTTCACCATAGCAAACATCACCTTCACCATAGCAAGCATCACCTTCACCACAGCAAGCATCACCTTCACCACAGCAAGCATCACCTTCGCCACAGCAAGCATCACCTTCGCCACAGCAAGCATCACCTTCGCCATACCAAGCATCACCTTCACCATACCAAGCATCACCTTCACCATACCAAGCATCACCTTCACCATACCAAGCATCACCTTCACCATAGCAAGCATCACCTTCACCATAGCAAGCATCACCTTCACCACAGCAAGCATCACCTTCTCCACAGCAAGCAACACCTTCGCCATAGCAAGCATCACCTTCACCATAGCAAGCATCACCTTCACCATAGCAAGCATCACCTTCACCATAGCAAGCATCACCTTCACCATAGCAAGCATCACCTTCACCATAGCAAGCATCACCTTCACCATAGCAAGC
Source organism: Amblyomma mixtum (assembly GCF_055824585.1). Lineage (NCBI taxonomy): Eukaryota > Metazoa > Arthropoda > Arachnida > Ixodida > Ixodidae > Amblyomma > Amblyomma mixtum. The sequence goes on from NC_143014.1 coordinate 320,478,234, forward strand.
ATCACCTTCACCATAGCAAGCATCACCTTCACCATAGAAAGCATCACCTTCACCACAGCAAGCATCACCTTCACCACAGCAAGCATCACCTTCACCATAGCAAGCATCACCTTCACCATAGCAGGCATCACCTTCACCATAGCAAGCATCACCTTCACCATAGCAAGCATCACCTTCACCATAGCAAGCATCACCTTCACCATAGCAAGCATCACCTTCACCATAGCAAGCATCACCTTCACCATAGCAAGCATCACCTTCACCATAGCAAGCATCACCTTCACCATAGCAAGCATCACCTTCACCATAGCAAGCATCACCTTCACCATAGCAAGCATCACCTCCACCATAGCAAGCATCACCTCCACCATAGCAAGCATCACCTCCACCATAGCAAGCATCACCTCCACCATAGCAAGCATCACCTTCACCATAGCAAGCAGCACATTCACCATAGCAAGCATCAGCTCCACCATAGCAAGCATCACCTCCACCATAGCAAGCATCACCTTCACCATAACAAGCATCACCTGCACCATAGCAAGCATCACCTTCACCATAGCAAGCATCACCTTCACCATAGCAAGCATCACCTCCACCATAGCAAGCATCACCTCCACCATAGCAAGCATCACCTCCAGCACAGCAAGCATCACCTCCACCATAGCAAGCATCACCTTCACCATAGCAAGCATCACCTTCACCATAGCAAGCATCACCTCCACCATAGCAAGCATCACCTCCACCATAGCAAGCATCACCTCCACCATATCAAGCATCACCTCCACCATAGCAAGCATCACCTCCACTATAGCAAGCATCACCTCCACCATCGCAAGCATCACATTCACCATAGCAAGCATCACCTCCACCATAGCAAGCATCACCTCCACCATAGCAAGCATCACCTTCACCATAGCAAGCGTCACCTTCACCATAGCAAGCGTCACCTTCACCACAGCAAGCGTCACCTTCACCATAGCAAGCGTCACCTTCACCACAGCAAGCGTCACCTTCACCATAGCAAGCGTCACCTTCACCATAGCAAGAGTCACCTTCACCACAGCAAGCGTCACCTTCACCACAGCAAGCGTCACCTTCACCATAGCAAGCATCACCTTTACCATAGCAAGCATCACCTTCACCATAGCAAGCATCACCTTTACCATACCAAGCATCACCTTCACCATACCAAGCATCACCTTCACCATACCAAGCATCACCTTCACCATACCAAGCATCACCTTCACCATACCAAGCATCACCTTCACCATACCAAGCATCACCTTCACCATAGCAAGCATCACCTTCACCATAGCAACATCACCTTCACCATAGCAAGCATCACCTTCACCATAGAAAGCATCACCTTCACCATAGCAAGCATCACCTTCACCATAGCAAGCATCACCTTCACCATAGCAAGCATCACCTTCACCATAGCAAGCATCACCTTCACCACAGCAAGCATCACCTTCACCACAGCAAGCATCACCTTCACCATAGCAAGCATCACCTCCACCACAGCAAGCATCACCTTCACCATAGCAAGCATCACCTTCACCATAGCAAGCATCACCTTCACCATAGCAAGCATCACCTTCACCATAGCAGGCATCACCTTCACCATAGCAAGCATCACCTTCACCATAGCAAGCATCACCTTCACCATAGCAAGCATCACCTTCACCATAGCAAGCATCACCTTCACCATACCAAGCATCACCTTCACCATAGCAAGCATCACCTTCACCATAGCAAGCATCACCTTCACCACAGCAAGCATCACCTTCTCCACAGCAAGCAACACCTTCGCCATAGCAAGCATCACCTTCACCATAGCAAGCATCACCTTCACCATAGCAAGCATCACCTTCACCATAGCAAGCATCACCTTCACCATAGCAAGCATCACCTTCACCATAGCAAGCATCACCTTCACCATAGCAAGCATCACCTTCACCATACCAAGCATCACCTTCACCACAGCAAGCATCACATTCACCATAGCAAGCATCACCTTCACCACAGCAAGCATCACCTTCTCCACAGCAAGCAACACCTTCGCCATAGCAAGCATCACCTTCACCATAGCAAGCATCACCTTCACCATAGCAAGCATCACCTACACCATAGCAAGCATCACCTTCACCATAGCAAGCATCACCTTCACCATAGCAAGCATCACCTTCACCATAGCAAGCATCACCTTCACCATAGCAAGCATCACCTTCACCATAGCAAGCATCACCTCCACCATAGCAAGCATCACCTCCACCATAGCAAGCATCACCTCCACCATAGCAAGCATCACCTTCACCATAGCAAGCAGCACATTCACCATAGCAAGCATCAGCTCCACCATAGCAAGCATCACCTCCACCATAGCAAGGATCACCTTCACCATAACAAGCATCACCTGCACCATAGCAAGCATCACCTTCACCATAGCAAGCATCACCTTCACCATAGCAAGCATCACCTCCACCATAGCAAGCATCACCTCCAGCACAGCAAGCATCACCTCCACCATAGCAAGCATCACCTTCACCATAGCAAGCATCACCTTCACCATAGCAAGCATCACCTCCACCATAGCAAGCATCACCTCCACCATAGCAAGCATCACCTTCACCACAGCAAGCGTCACCTTCACCATAGCAAGCGTCACCTTCACCACAGCAAGCGTCACCTTCACCATAGCAAGCGTCACCTTCACCATAGCAAGCGTCACCTTCACCACAGCAAGCGTCACCTTCACCATAGCAAGCGTCACCTTCACCATAGCAAGAGTCACCTTCACCACAGCAAGCGTCACCTTCACCACAGCAAGCGTCACCTTCACCATAGCAAGCATCACCTTTACCATAGCAAGCATCACCTTCACCATAGCAAGCATCACCTTTACCATAGCAAGCATCACCTTCACCATACCAAGCATCACCTTCACCATACCAAGCATCACCTTCACCATACCAAGCATCACCTTCACCATACCAAGCATCACCTTCACCATACCAAGCATCACCTTCACCACAGCAAGCATCACATTCACCATAGCAAGCATCACCTTCACCACAGCAAGCATCACCTTCTCCACAGCAAGCAACACCTTCGCCATAGCAAGCATCACCTTCACCATAGCAAGCATCACCTTCACCATAGCAAGCATCACCTACACCATAGCAAGCATCACCTTCACCATAGCAAGCATCACCTTCACCATAGCAAGCATCACCTTCACCATAGCAAGCATCACCTTCACCATAGCAAGCATCACCTTCACCATAGCAAGCATCACCTTCACCATAGCAAGCATCACCTTCACCATACCAAGCATCACCTTCACCATACCAAGCATCACCTTCACCATACCAAGGATCACCTTCACCATACCAAGCATCACCTTCACCATACCAAGCATCACCTCCACCATAGCAAGCATCACCTCCACCATAGCAAGCATCACCTCCACCATAGCAAGCATCACCTCCACCATAGCAAGCATCACCTTCACCATAGCAAGCAGCACATTCACCATAGCAAGCATCACCTTCACCATAGCAAGCATCACCTTCACCATAGCAAGCATCACCTCCACCATAGCAAGCATCACCTCCACCATAGCAAGCATCACCTCCACCATAGCAAGCATCACCTCCACCATAGCAAGCATCACCTTCACCATAGCAAGCATAACCTTCACCATAGCAAGCATCACCTTCACCATAGAAAGCATCACCTTCACCACAGCAAGCATCACCTTCACCACAGCAAGCATCACCTTCACCATAGCAAGCATCACCTTCACCATAGCAGGCATCACCTTCACCATAGCAAGCATCACCTTCACCATAGCAAGCATCACCTTCACCATAGCAAGCATCACCTTCACCATAGCAAGCATCACCTTCACCATAGCAAGCATCACCTTCACCATAGCAAGCATCACCTTCACCATAGCAAGCATCACCTTCACCATAGCAAGCATCACCTTCACCATAGCAAGCATCACCTTCACCATAGCAAGCATCACCTTCACCATAGCAAGCATCACCTCCACCATAGCAAGCATCACCTCCACCATAGCAAGCATCACCTCCACCATAGCAAGCATCACCTCCACCATAGCAAGCATCACCTTCACCATAGCAAGCAGCACATTCACCATAGCAAGCATCAGCTCCACCATAGCAAGCATCACCTCCACCATAGCAAGGATCACCTTCACCATAACAAGCATCACCTGCACCATAGCAAGCATCACCTTCACCATAGCAAGCATCACCTTCACCATAGCAAGCATCACCTCCACCATAGCAAGCATCACCTCCAGCACAGCAAGCATCACCTCCACCATAGCAAGCATCACCTTCACCATAGCAAGCATCACCTTCACCATAGCAAGCATCACCTCCACCATAGCAAGCATCACCTCCACCATAGCAAGCATCACCTTCACCACAGCAAGCGTCACCTTCACCATAGCAAGCGTCACCTTCACCACAGCAAGCGTCACCTTCACCATAGCAAGCGTCACCTTCACCATAGCAAGCGTCACCTTCACCACAGCAAGCGTCACCTTCACCATAGCAAGCGTCACCTTCACCATAGCAAGAGTCACCTTCACCACAGCAAGCGTCACCTTCACCACAGCAAGCGTCACCTTCACCATAGCAAGCATCACCTTTACCATAGCAAGCATCACCTTCACCATAGCAAGCATCACCTTTACCATAGCAAGCATCACCTTCACCATACCAAGCATCACCTTCACCATACCAAGCATCACCTTCACCATACCAAGCATCACCTTCACCATACCAAGCATCACCTTCACCATACCAAGCATCACCTTCACCACAGCAAGCATCACATTCACCATAGCAAGCATCACCTTCACCACAGCAAGCATCACCTTCTCCACAGCAAGCAACACCTTCGCCATAGCAAGCATCACCTTCACCATAGCAAGCATCACCTTCACCATAGCAAGCATCACCTACACCATAGCAAGCATCACCTTCACCATAGCAAGCATCACCTTCACCATAGCAAGCATCACCTTCACCATAGCAAGCATCACCTTCACCATAGCAAGCATCACCTTCACCATAGCAAGCATCACCTTCACCATAGCAAGCATCACCTTCACCATACCAAGCATCACCTTCACCATACCAAGCATCACCTTCACCATACCAAGGATCACCTTCACCATACCAAGCATCACCTTCACCATACCAAGCATCACCTTCACCATACCAAGCATCACCTTCACCATACCAAGCATCACCTTCACCATAGCAACATCACCTTCACCATAGCAAGCATCACCTTCACCATAGAAAGCATCACCTTCACCATAGAAAGCATCACCTTCACCATAGCAAGCATCACCTTCACCATAGCAAGCATCACCTTCACCGTAGCAAGCATCACCTTCACCATAGCAAGCATCACCTTCACCATAGCAAGCATCACCTTCACCATAGCAAGCATCACCTTCACCATAGCAAGCATCACCTTCACCATAGCAAGCATCACCTTCACCATAGCAAGCATCACCTTCACCATAGCAAGCATCACCTTCACCATAGCAAGCATCACCTTCACCATAGCAAGCATCACCTTCACCATAGCAAGCATCACCTTCACCATAGCAAGCATCACCTTCACCATAGCAAGCATCACCTTCACCATAGCAAGCATCACCTTCACCATAGCAAGCATCACCTCCACCATAGCAAGCATCACCTCCACCATAGCAAGCATCACCTCCACCATAGCAAGCATCACCTCCACCATAGCAAGCATCACCTTCACCATAGCAAGCATAACCTTCACCATAGCAAGCATCACCTTCACCATAGAAAGCATCACCTTCACCACAGCAAGCATCACCTTCACCACAGCAAGCATCACCTTCACCATAGCAAGCATCACCTTCACCATAGCAGGCATCACCTTCACCATAGCAAGCATCACCTTCACCATAGCAAGCATCACCTTCACCATAGCAAGCATCACCTTCACCATAGCAAGCATCACCTTCACCATAGCAAGCATCACCTTCACCATAGCAAGCATCACCTTCACCATAGCAAGCATCACCTTCACCATAGCAAGCATCACCTTCACCATAGCAAGCATCACCTTCACCATAGCAAGCATCACCTTCACCATAGCAAGCATCACCTCCACCATAGCAAGCATCACCTCCACCATAGCAAGCATCACCTCCACCATAGCAAGCATCACCTCCACCATAGCAAGCATCACCTTCACCATAGCAAGCAGCACATTCACCATAGCAAGCATCAGCTCCACCATAGCAAGCATCACCTCCACCATAGCAAGGATCACCTTCACCATAACAAGCATCACCTGCACCATAGCAAGCATCACCTTCACCATAGCAAGCATCACCTTCACCATAGCAAGCATCACCTCCACCATAGCAAGCATCACCTCCAGCACAGCAAGCATCACCTCCACCATAGCAAGCATCACCTTCACCATAGCAAGCATCACCTTCACCATAGCAAGCATCACCTCCACCATAGCAAGCATCACCTCCACCATAGCAAGCATCACCTTCACCACAGCAAGCGTCACCTTCACCATAGCAAGCGTCACCTTCACCACAGCAAGCGTCACCTTCACCATAGCAAGCGTCACCTTCACCATAGCAAGCGTCACCTTCACCACAGCAAGCGTCACCTTCACCATAGCAAGCGTCACCTTCACCATAGCAAGAGTCACCTTCACCACAGCAAGCGTCACCTTCACCACAGCAAGCGTCACCTTCACCATAGCAAGCATCACCTTTACCATAGCAAGCATCACCTTCACCATAGCAAGCATCACCTTTACCATAGCAAGCATCACCTTCACCATACCAAGCATCACCTTCACCATACCAAGCATCACCTTCACCATACCAAGCATCACCTTCACCATACCAAGCATCACCTTCACCATACCAAGCATCACCTTCACCACAGCAAGCATCACATTCACCATAGCAAGCATCACCTTCACCACAGCAAGCATCACCTTCTCCACAGCAAGCAACACCTTCGCCATAGCAAGCATCACCTTCACCATAGCAAGCATCACCTTCACCATAGCAAGCATCACCTACACCATAGCAAGCATCACCTTCACCATAGCAAGCATCACCTTCACCATAGCAAGCATCACCTTCACCATAGCAAGCATCACCTTCACCATAGCAAGCATCACCTTCACCATAGCAAGCATCACCTTCACCATAGCAAGCATCACCTTCACCATACCAAGCATCACCTTCACCATACCAAGCATCACCTTCACCATACCAAGGATCACCTTCACCATACCAAGCATCACCTTCACCATACCAAGCATCACCTTCACCATACCAAGCATCACCTTCACCATACCAAGCATCACCTTCACCATAGCAACATCACCTTCACCATAGCAAGCATCACCTTCACCATAGAAAGCATCACCTTCACCATAGAAAGCATCACCTTCACCATAGCAAGCATCACCTTCACCATAGCAAGCATCACCTTCACCGTAGCAAGCATCACCTTCACCATAGCAAGCATCACCTTCACCATAGCAAGCATCACCTTCACCATAGCAAGCATCACCTTCACCATAGCAAGCATCACCTTCACCATAGCAAGCATCACCTTCACCGTAGCAAGCATCACCTTCACCGTAGCAAGCATCACCTTCACCGTAGCAAGCATCACCTTCACCGTAGCAAGCATCACCTTCACCGTAGCAAGCATCACCTGCACCGTAGCAAGCATCACCTGCACCGTAGCAAGCATCACCTTCACCGTAGCAAGCATCACCTTCACCATAGCAAGCATCACCTTCACCATAGCAAGCATCACCTTCACCATAGCAAGCATCACCTTCACCATAGCAAGCATCACCTTCACCATAGCAAGCATCACCTTCACCATAGCAAGCATCACCTTCACCATACCAAGCATCACCTTCACCATACCAAGCATCACCTTCACCATACCAAGCATCACCTTCACCATACCAAGCATCACCTTCACCATAGCAAGCATCACCTTCACCATAGCAAGCATCACCTTCACCACAGCAAGCATCACCTTCTCCACAGAAAGCAACACCTTCGCCATAGCAAGCATCCCCTTCACCATAGCAAGCATCACCTTCACCATAGCAAGCATCACCTTCACCATAGCAAGCATCACCTTCACCATAGCAAGCATCACCTTCACCATAGCAAGCATCACCTTCACCATAGCAAGCATCACCTTCACCATACCAAGCATCACCTTCACCATACCAAGCATCACCTTCACCATACCAAGCATCACCTTCACCATACCAAGCATCACCTTCACCATACCAAGCATCACCTTCACCATACCAAGCATCACCTTCACCATACCAAGCATCACCTTCACCATAGCAAGCATCACCTTCACCATAGCGAGCATCACCTTCACCACAGCAAGCATCACCTTCTCCACAGCAAGCAACACCTTCGCCATAGCAAGCATCACCTTCACCATAGCAAGCATCACCTTCACCATAGCAAGCATCACCTTCACCATAGCAAGCATCACCTTCACCATAGCAAGCATCACCTTCACCATAGCAAGCATCACCTTCACCATAGCAAGCATAACCTTCACCATAGCAAGCATCACCTTCACCATAGAAAGCATCACCTTCACCACAGCAAGCATCACCTTCACCACAGCAAGCATCACCTTCACCATAGCAAGCATCACCTTCACCATAGCAGGCATCACCTTCACCATAGCAAGCATCACCTTCACCATAGCAAGCATCACCTTCACCATAGCAAGCATCACCTTCACCATAGCAAGCATCACCTTCACCATAGCAAGCATCACCTTCACCATAGCAAGCATCACCTTCACCATAGCAAGCATCACCTTCACCATAGCAAGCATCACCTCCACCATAGCAAGCATCACCTCCACCATAGCAAGCATCACCTCCACCATAGCAAGCATCACCTCCACCATAGCAAGCATCACCTTCACCATAGCAAGCAGCACATTCACCATAGCAAGCATCAGCTCCACCATAGCAAGCATCACCTCCACCATAGCAAGGATCACCTTCACCATAACAAGCATCACCTGCACCATAGCAAGCATCACCTCCACCATAGCAAGCATCACCTTCACCATAGCAAGCATCACCTCCACCATAGCAAGCATCACCTCCAGCACAGCAAGCATCACCTCCACCATAGCAAGCATCACCTTCACCATAGCAAGCATCACCTTCACCATAGCAAGCATCACCTCCACCATAGCAAGCATCACCTCCACCATAGCAAGCATCACCTCCACCATATCAAGCATCACCTCCACCATAGCAAGCATCACCTCCACCATAGCAAGCATCACCTCCACCATCGCAAGCATCACATTCACCATAGCAAGCATCACCTCCACCATAGCAAGCATCACCTCCACCATAGCAAGCATCACCTTCACCATAGCAAGCGTCACCTTCACCATAGCAAGCGTCACCTTCACCACAGCAAGCGTCACCTTCACCATAGCAAGCGTCACCTTCACCACAGCAAGCGTCACCTTCACCATAGCAAGCGTCACCTTCACCATAGCAAGAGTCACCTTCACCACAGCAAGCGTCACCTTCACCACAGCAAGCGTCACCTTCACCATAGCAAACATCACCTTTACCATAGCAAGCATCACCTTCACCATAGCAAGCATCACCTTTACCATACCAAGCATCACCTTCACCATACCAAGCATCACCTTCACCATACCAAGCATCACCTTCACCATACCAAGCATCACCTTCACCATACCAAGCATCACCTTCACCATACCAAGCATCACCTTCACCATACCAAGCATCACCTTCACCATACCAAGCATCACCTTCACCATACCAAGCATCACCTTCACCATAGCAAGCATCACCTTCACCATAGCAACATCACCTTCACCATAGCAAGCATCACCTTCACCATAGAAAGCATCACCTTCACCATAGCAAGCATCACCTTCACCACAGCAAGCATCACCTTCACCACAGCAAGCATCACCTTCACCATAGCAAGCATCACCTTCACCACAGCAAGCATCACCTTAACCACAGCAAGCATCACCTTCACCATAGCAAGCATCACCTTCACCACAGCAAGCATCACCTTCACCATAGCAAGCATCACCTTCACCATAGCAAGCATCACCTTCACCATAGCAAGCATCACCTTCACCATAGCAAGCATCACCTTCACCATAGCAAGCAACACCTTCACCATAGCAAGTATCACCTTCACCATAGCAAGCATCACCTTCACCATAGCAAGCCTCACCTTCACCATAGCAAGCGTCACCTTCACCACAGCAAGCGTCACCTTCACCACAGCAAGCGTCACCTTCACCACAGCAAGCGTCACCTTCACCATAGCAAGCATCACCTTCACCATAGCAAGCATCACCTTCACCATAGCAAGCATCACCTTCACCATAGCAAGCATCACCTTCACCATAGCAAGCATCACCTTCACCATAGCAAGCATCACCTTCACCATACCAAGCATCACCTTCACCATACCAAGCATCACCTTCACCATACCAAGCATCACCTTCACCATAGCAAGCATCACCTTCACCATACCAAGCATCACCTTCACCATACCAAGCATCACCTTCACCATAGAAGCATCACCTTCACCATAGCAAGCATCACCTTCACCATAGCAAGCATCACCTTCACCATAGCAAGCATCACATTTACCATAGAAAGCATCACCTTCACCATACCAAGCATCACCTTCACCATACCAAGCATCACCTTCACCACAGCAAGCATCACCTTCACCACAGCAAGCATCACCTTCACCATAGCAGGCATCACTTTCACCATAGCAAGCATCACCTTCACCATAGCAGGCATCACCTTCACCATAGCAAGCATCACCTTCACCATAGCAAGCATCACCTTCACCATAGCAAGCATCACCTTCACCATAGCAAGCATCACCTTCACCATAGCAAGCATCACCTTCAATATAGCAAGCATCACCTTCACCATAGCAAGCATCACCTTCACCACAGCAAGCATCACCTTCACCATAGCAAGCATCACCTTCACCATAGCAAGCATCACCTTCACCATAGCATCACCTTCACCATAGCAAGCATCACCTTCACCATAGCAAGCATCACCTTCACAATAGCAAGCATCACCTTCACCATAGCAAGCATCACCTTCACCATAGCAAGCATCACCTTCACAATAGCAAGCATCACCTTCACCATAGCAAGCATCACCTTCACCGTAGCAAGCATCACCTTCACCATAGCAAGCAACACCTTCACCATAGCAAGCATCACCTTCACCATAGCAAGCATCACCTTCACCATAGCAAGCATCACCTTCACCATAGCAAGCCTCACCTTCACCATAGCAAGCATCACCTTCACCACAGCAAGCGTCACCTTCACCATAGCAAGCGTCACCTTCACCACAGCAAGCGTCACCTTCACCATAGCAAGCGTCACCTTCACCATAGCAAGCGTCACCTTCACCACAGCAAGCGTCACCTTCACCATAGCAACCGTCACCTTCACCACAGCAAGCGTCACCTTCACCATAGCAAGCATCACCTTCACCATAGCAAGAGTCACCTTCACCACAGCAAGCGTCACCTTCACCACAGCAAGCGTCACCTTCACCATAGCAAGCATCACCTTTACCATAGCAAGCATCACCTTCACCATAGCAAGCATCACCTTTACCATAGCAAGCATCACCTTCACCATACCAAGCATCACCTTCACCATACCAAGCATCACCTTCACCATACCAAGCATTACCTTCACCATACCAAGCAACCTTCACCATACCAAGCATCACCTTCACCACAGCAAGCATCACATTCACCATAGCAAGCATCACCTTCACCACAGCAAGCATCACCTTCTCCACAGCAAGCAACACCTTCGCCATAGCAAGCATCACCTTCACCATAGCAAGCATCACCTTCACCATAGCAAGAGTCACCTTCACCACAGCAAGCGTCACCTTCACCACAGCAAGCGTCACCTTCACCATAGCAAGCATCACCTTTACCATAGCAAGCATCACCTTCACCATAGCAAGCATCACCTTTACCATACCAAGCATCACCTTCACCATACCAAGCATCACCTTCACCATACCAAGCATCACCTTCACCATACCAAGCATCACCTTCACCATACCAAGCATCACCTTCACCATACCAAGCATCACCTTCACCATACCAAGCATCACCTTCACCATAGCAAGCATCACCTTCACCATAGCAACATCACCTTCACCATAGCAAGCATCACCTTCACCATAGAAAGCATCACCTCCACCATAGCAAGCATCACCTTCACCATAGCAAGCATCACCTTCACCATAGCAAGCATCACCTTCACCATAGCAAGCATCACCTTCACCACAGCAAGCATCACCTTCACCACAGCAAGCATCACCTTCACCATAGCAAGCATCACCTTCACCACAGCAAGCATCACCTTCACCATAGCAAGCATCACCTTCACCATAGCAAGCATCACCTTCACCATAGCAAGCATCACCTTCACCATAGCAAGCATCACCTTCACCATAGCAAGCAACACCTTCACCATAGCAAGCATCACCTTCACCATAGCAAGCATCACCTTCACCATAGCAAGCATCACCTTCACCATAGCAAGCCTCACCTTCACCATAGCAAGCATCACCTTCACCATAGCAAGCATCACCTTCACCATAGCAAGCATCACCTTCACCATAGCAAGCATCACCTTCACCATAGCAAGCATCACCTTCACCATAGCAAGCATCACCTTCACCATAGCAAGCATCACCTTCACCATAGCAAGCATCACCTTCACCACAGCAAGCATCACCTTCACCATAGCAAGCATCACCTTCACCACAGCAAGCATCACCTTCACCACAGCAAGCATCACCTTCACCATAGCAAGCATCACCTTCACCACAGCAAGCATCACCTTCACCATAGCAAGCATCACCTTCACCATAGCAAGCATCACCTTCACCATAGCAAGCATCACCTTCACAATAGAAAGCATCACCTTCACCATAGCAAGCATCACCTTCACCATAGCAAGCATCACCTTCACCATAGCAAGCAACACCTTCACCATAGCAAGCATCACCTTCACCATAGCAAGCATCACCTTCACCATAGCAAGCATCACCTTCACCATAGCAAGCATCACCTTCACCATAGCAAGCATCACCTTCACCATAGCAAGCATCACCTTCACCATAGCAAGCCTCACCTTCACCATAGCAAGCATCACCTTCACCACAGCAAGCGTCACCTTCACCATAGCAAGCGTCACCTTCACCACAGCAAGCGTCACCTTCACCATAGCAAGCGTCACCTTCACCATAGCAAGCGTCACCTTCACCACAGCAAGCGTCACCTTCACCATAGCAAGCGTCACCTTCACCACAGCAAGCGTCACCTTCACCATAGCAAGCGTCACCTTCACCATAGCAAGAGTCACCTTCACCACAGCAAGCGTCACCTTCACCACAGCAAGCGTCACCTTCACCATAGCAAGCATCACCTTTACCATAGCAAGCATCACCTTCACCATAGCAAGCATCACCTTTACCATAGCAAGCATCACCTTCACCATACCAAGCATCACCTTCACCATACCAAGCATCACCTTCACCATACCAAGCATCACCTTCACCATACCAAGCATCACCTTCACCATACCAAGCATCACCTTCACCACAGCAAGCATCACATTCACCATAGCAAGCATCACCTTCACCACAGCAAGCATCACCTTCTCCACAGCAAGCAACACCTTCGCCATAGCAAGCATCACCTTCACCATAGCAAGCATCACCTTCACCATAGCAAGCATCACCTACACCATAGCAAGCATCACCTTCACCATAGCAAGCATCACCTTCACCATAGCAAGCATCACCTTCACCATAGCAAGCATCACCTTCACCATAGCAAGCATCACCTTCACCATAGCAAGCATCACCTTCACCATAGCAAGCATCACCTTCACCATAGCAAGCATCACCTTCACCATACCAAGCATCACCTTCACCATACCAAGCATCACCTTCACCATACCAAGGATCACCTTCACCATACCAAGCATCACCTTCACCATAGCAAGCATCACCTTCACCATACCAAGCATCACCTTCACCATACCAAGCATCACCTTCACCATAGCAAGCATCACCTTCACCATAGCAACATCACCATCACCATAGCAAGCATCACCTTCACCATAGAAAGCATCACCTTCACCATAGCAAGCATCACCTTCACCATAGCAAGCATCACCTTCACCATAGCAAGCATCACCTTCACCATAGCAAGCATCACCTTCAAAATAGCAAGCATCACCTTCACCAGAGCAAGCATCACCTTCACCATAGCAAGCATCACCTTCACCACAGCAAGCATCACCTTCACCACAGCAAGCATCACCTTCACCACAGCAAGCTTCACCTTCACCACAGCAAGCATCACCTTCACCACAGCAAGCATCACCTTCACCGTAGCAAGCATCACCTTCACCGTAGCAAGCATCACCTTCGCCGTAGCAAGCATCACCTTCACCATAGCTAGCATCACCTTCACCGTAGCAAGCATCACCTTCACCGTAGCAAGCATCACCTTCACCGTAGCAAGCATCACCTTCACCATAGCAAGGATCACCTTCACCATAGCAAGCATCACCTTCACCATACAAAGCATCACCTTCACCGTAGCAAGCATCACCTTCACCGTAGCAAGCATCACCTTCACCGTAGCAAGCATCACCTTTACCGTAGCAAGCATCACCTTCACCGTAGCAAGCATCACCTTCACCGTAGCAAGCATCACCTTCACCGTAGCAAGCATCACCTTCACCGTAGCAAGCATCACCTTCACCATAGCAAGCATCACCTTCACCGTAGCAAGCATCACCTTCACCGTAGCAAGCATCACCTTCACCGTAGCAAGCATCACCTTCACCGTAGCAAGCATCACCTTCACCGTAGCAAGCATCACCTTCACCGTAGCAAGCATCACCTTCACCGTATCAAGCATCACCTTCACCGTAGCAAGCATCACCTGCACCGTAACAAGCATCACCTTCACCATAGCAAGCATCACCTTCACCATAGCAAGCATCACCTTCACCATAGCAAGCATCACCTTCACCATAGCAAGCATCACCTTCACCATAGCAAGCACACCTTCACCATAGCAAGCATCACCTTCACCATAGCAAGCATCACCTTCACCATAGCAAGTATCACCTTCACCGTAGCAAGCATCACCTTCGCCGTAGCAAGCATCACCTTCACCGCAGCAAGCATCACCTTCACCGTAGCAAGCATCACCTACACCATATAGCAAGCATCACCTTCACCATATAGCAAGCATCACCTTCACCATATAGCAAGCATCACCTTCACCATAGCAAGCATCACCTTCACCATAGCAAGCATCACCTTCATCATAGCAAGCATCACCTTCACCATAGCAAGCATCACCTTCACCATAGCAAGCATCACCTTCACCACAGCAAGCATCACCTTCGCCACAGCAAGCATCACCTTCGCCACAGCAAGCATCACCTTCGCCATACCAAGCATCACCTTCACCATACCAAGCATCACCTTCACCATACCAAGCATCACCTTCACCATACCAAGCATCACCTTCACCATACCAAGCATCACCTTCACCATACCAAGGATCACCTTCACCATAGCAAGCATCACCTTCACCACAGCAAGCATCACCTTCTCCACAGCAAGCAACACCTTCGCCATAGCAAGCATCACCTTCACCATAGCAAGCATCACCTTCACCATAGCAAGCATCACCTTCACCATAGCAAGCATCACCTTCACCATAGCAAGCATCACCTTCACCATAGCAAGCATCACCTTCACCATAAAAAAGCATCACCTTCACCACAGCAAGCATCACCTTCACCACAGCAAGCATCACCTTCACCATAGCAAGCACCACCTTCACCATAGCAGGCATCACCTTCACCATAGCAAGCATCACCTTCACCATAGCAAGCATCACCTTCACCATAGCAAGCATCACCTTCACCATAGCAAGCATCACCTTCACCATAGCAAGCATCACCTTCACCATAGCAAGCATCACCTTCGCCATACCAAGCATCACCTTCACCATACCAAGCATCACCTTCACCATACCAAGCATCACCTTCACCATACCAAGCATCACCTTCACCATAGCAAGCATCACCTTCACCATAGCAAGCATCACCTTCACCACAGCAAGCATCACCTTCTCCACAGCAAGCAACACCTTCGCCATAGCAAGCATCACCTTCACCATAGCAAGCATCACCTTCACCATAGCAAGCATCACCTTCACCATAGCAAGCATCACCTTCACCATAGCAAGCATCACCTTCACCATAGCAAGCATCACCTTCACCATAGCAAGCATCACCTTCACCATAGCAAGCATCACCTTCACCATAGAAAGCATCACCTTCACCACAGCAAGCATCACCTTCACCACAGCAAGCATCACCTTCACCATAGCAAGCATCACCTTCACCATAGCAGGCATCACCTTCACCATAGCAAGCATCACCTTCACCATAGCAAGCATCACCTTCACCATAGCAAGCATCACCTTCACCATAGCAAGCATCACCTTCACCATAGCAAGCATCACCTTCACCATAGCAAGCATCACCTTCACCATAGCAAGCATCACCTTCACCATAGCAAGCATCACCTTCACCATAGCAAGCATCACCTTCACCATAGCAAGCATCACCTCCACCATAGCAAGCATCACCTCCACCATAGCAAGCATCACCTCCACCATAGCAAGCATCACCTCCACCATAGCAAGCATCACCTTCACCATAGCAAGCAGCACATTCACCATAGCAAGCATCAGCTCCACCATAGCAAGCATCACCTCCACCATAGCAAGCATCACCTTCACCATAACAAGCATCACCTGCACCATAGCAAGCATCACCTTCACCATAGCAAGCATCACCTTCACCATAGCAAGCATCACCTCCACCATAGCAAGCATCACCTCCACCATAGCAAGCATCACCTCCAGCACAGCAAGCATCACCTCCACCATAGCAAGCATCACCTTCACCATAGCAAGCATCACCTTCACCATAGCAAGCATCACCTTCACCATAGCAAGCATCACCTTCACCATAGCAAGCATCACCTTCACCATAGCAAGCATCACCTTCACCATAGCAAGCATCACCTTCACCATAGCAAGCATCACCTTCACCATAGCAAGCATCACCTTCACCATAGCAAGTATCACCTTCACCGTAGCAAGCATCACCTTCGCCGTAGCAAGCATCACCTTCACCATAGCTAGCATCACCTTCACCGCAGCAAGCATCACCTTCACCGTAGCAAGCATCACCTTCACCGTAGCAAGCATCACCTTCACCATAGCAAGCATCACCTTCACCATAGCAAGCATCACCTTCACCATACAAAGCATCACCTTCACCGTAGCAAGCATCACCTTCACCGTAGCAAGCATCACCTTCACCGTAGCAAGCATCACCTTCACCGTAGCAAGCATCACCTTCACCGTAGCAAGCACCACCTTCACCGTAGCAAGCATCACCTTCACCGTAGCAAGCATCACCTTCACCGTAGCAAGCATCACCTTCACCGTAGCAAGCATCACATTCACCGTAGCAAGCATCACCTTCACCGTAGCAAGCATCACCTTCACCGTAGCAAGCATCACCTTCACCGTAGCAAGCATCACCTTCACCGTAGCAAGCATCACCTCCACCGTAGCAAGCATCACCTGCACCGTAGCAAGCATCACCTGCACCGTAGCAAGCATCACCTTCACCGTAGCAAGCATCACCTTCACCATAGCAAGCATCACCTTCACCATAGCAAGCATCACCTTCACCATAGCAAGCATCACCTTCACCATAGCAAGCATCACCTTCACCATAGCAAGCATCACCTTCACCATAGCAAGCATCACCTTCACCATAGCAAGCATCACCTTCACCATAGCAAGCATCACCTTTACCATAGCAAGCATCACCTTCACCATACCAAGCATCACCTTCACCATACCAAGCATCACCTTTACCATAGCAAGCATCACCTTCACCATACCAAGCATCACCTTCACCATACCAAGCATCACCTTCACCATACCAAGCATCACCTTCACCATAGCAAGCATCACCTTCACCATAGCAAGCATCACCTTCACCATATAGCAAGCATCACCTTCACCATATAGCAAGCATCACCTTCACCATATAGCAAGCATCACCTTCACCATATAGCAAGCATCACCTTCACCATATAGCAAGCATCACCTTCACCATATAGCAAGCATCACCTTCACCATATAGCAAGCATCACCTTCACCATATAGCAAGCATCACCTTCACCATCTTCACCATATAGCAAGCATCACCTTCACCATATAGCAAGCATCACCTTCACCATATAGCAAGCATCACCTTCACCATATAGCAAGCATCACCTTCACCATATAGCAAGCATCACCTTCACCATATAGCAAGCATCACCTTCACCATATAGCAAGCATCACCTTCACCATATAGCAAGCATCACCTTCACCATATAGCAAGCATCACCTTCACCATATAGCAAGCATCACCTTCACCATATAGCAAGCATCACCTTCACCATATAGCAAGCATCACCTTCACCATAGCAAGCATCACCTTCACCATAGCAAGCATCACCTTCATCATAGCAAGCATCACCTTCACCATAGCAAACATCACCTTCACCATAGCAAGCATCACCTTCACCACAGCAAGCATCACCTTCACCACAGCAAGCATCACCTTCGCCACAGCAAGCATCACCTTCGCCACAGCAAGCATCACCTTCGCCATACCAAGCATCACCTTCACCATACCAAGCATCACCTTCACCATACCAAGCATCACCTTCACCATACCAAGCATCACCTTCACCATAGCAAGCATCACCTTCACCATAGCAAGCATCACCTTCACCACAGCAAGCATCACCTTCTCCACAGCAAGCAACACCTTCGCCATAGCAAGCATCACCTTCACCATAGCAAGCATCACCTTCACCATAGCAAGCATCACCTTCACCATAGCAAGCATCACCTTCACCATAGCAAGCATCACCTTCACCATAGCAAGCATCACCTTCACCATAGCAAGCATCACCTTCACCATAGCAAGCATCACCTTCACCATAGAAAGCATCACCTTCACCACAGCAAGCATCACCTTCACCACAGCAAGCATCACCTTC
Organism: Amblyomma mixtum; assembly: GCF_055824585.1. NCBI lineage: Eukaryota > Metazoa > Arthropoda > Arachnida > Ixodida > Ixodidae > Amblyomma > Amblyomma mixtum. The sequence goes on from NC_143014.1 coordinate 320,497,626, forward strand.
ACCATAGCAAGCATCACCTTCACCATAGCAGGCATCACCTTCACCATAGCAAGCATCACCTTCACCATAGCAAGCATCACCTTCACCATAGCAAGCATCACCTTTACCATAGCAAGCATCACCTTCACCATACCAAGCATCACCTTCACCATACCAAGCATCACCTTCACCATACCAAGCATTACCTTCACCATACCAAGCATCACCTTCACCATACCAAGCATCACCTTCACCACAGCAAGCATCACATTCACCATAGCAAGCATCACCTTCACCACAGCAAGCATCACCTTCTCCACAGCAAGCAACACCTTCGCCATAGCAAGCATCACCTTCACCATAGCAAGCATCACCTTCACCATAGCAAGAGTCACCTTCACCACAGCAAGCGTCACCTTCACCACAGCAAGCGTCACCTTCACCATAGCAAGCATCACCTTTACCATAGCAAGCATCACCTTCACCATAGCAAGCATCACCTTTACCATACCAAGCATCACCTTCACCATACCAAGCATCACCTTCACCATACCAAGCATCACCTTCACCATACCAAGCATCACCTTCACCATACCAAGCATCACCTTCACCATACCAAGCATCACCTTCACCATACCAAGCATCACCTTCACCATAGCAAGCATCACCTTCACCATAGCAACATCACCTTCACCATAGCAAGCATCACCTTCACCATAGAAAGCATCACCTCCACCATAGCAAGCATCACCTTCACCATAGCAAGCATCACCTTCACCATAGCAAGCATCACCTTCACCATAGCAAGCATCACCTTCACCACAGCAAGCATCACCTTCACCACAGCAAGCATCACCTTCACCATAGCAAGCATCACCTTCACCACAGCAAGCATCACCTTCACCATAGCAAGCATCACCTTCACCATAGCAAGCATCACCTTCACCATAGCAAGCATCACCTTCACCATAGCAAGCATCACCTTCACCATAGCAAGCAACACCTTCACCATAGCAAGCATCACCTTCACCATAGCAAGGATCACCTTCACCATAGCAAGCATCACCTTCACCATAGCAAGCCTCACCTTCACCATAGCAAGCATCACCTTCACCATAGCAAGCATCACCTTCACCATAGCAAGCATCACCTTCACCATAGCAAGCATCACCTTCACCATAGCAAGCATCACCTTCACCATAGCAAGCATCACCTTCACCATAGCAAGCATCACCTTCACCACAGCAAGCATCACCTTCACCATAGCAAGCATCACCTTCACCACAGCAAGCATCACCTTCACCACAGCAAGCATCACCTTCACCATAGCAAGCATCACCTTCACCACAGCAAGCATCACCTTCACCATAGCAAGCATCACCTTCACCATAGCAAGCATCACCTTCACCATAGCAAGCATCACCTTCACCATAGCAAGCATCACCTTCACAATAGAAAGCATCACCTTCACCATAGCAAGCATCACCTTCACCATAGCAAGCATCACCTTCACCATAGCAAGCAACACCTTCACCATAGCAAGCATCACCTTCACCATAGCAAGCATCACCTTCACCATAGCAAGCATCACCTTCACCATAGCAAGCATCACCTTCACCATAGCAAGCATCACCTTCACCATAGCAAGCATCACCTTCACCATAGCAAGCCTCACCTTCACCATAGCAAGCATCACCTTCACCACAGCAAGCGTCACCTTCACCATAGCAAGCGTCACCTTCACCACAGCAAGCGTCACCTTCACCATAGCAAGCGTCACCTTCACCATAGCAAGCGTCACCTTCACCACAGCAAGCGTCACCTTCACCATAGCAAGCGTCACCTTCACCACAGCAAGCGTCACCTTCACCATAGCAAGCGTCACCTTCACCATAGCAAGAGTCACCTTCACCACAGCAAGCGTCACCTTCACCACAGCAAGCGTCACCTTCACCATAGCAAGCATCACCTTTACCATAGCAAGCATCACCTTCACCATAGCAAGCATCACCTTTACCATAGCAAGCATCACCTTCACCATACCAAGCATCACCTTCACCATACCAAGCATCACCTTCACCATACCAAGCATCACCTTCACCATACCAAGCATCACCTTCACCATACCAAGCATCACCTTCACCACAGCAAGCATCACATTCACCATAGCAAGCATCACCTTCACCACAGCAAGCATCACCTTCTCCACAGCAAGCAACACCTTCGCCATAGCAAGCATCACCTTCACCATAGCAAGCATCACCTTCACCATAGCAAGCATCACCTACACCATAGCAAGCATCACCTTCACCATAGCAAGCATCACCTTCACCATAGCAAGCATCACCTTCACCATAGCAAGCATCACCTTCACCATAGCAAGCATCACCTTCACCATAGCAAGCATCACCTTCACCATAGCAAGCATCACCTTCACCATAGCAAGCATCACCTTCACCATAGCAAGCATCACCTTCACCATACCAAGCATCACCTTCACCATACCAAGGATCACCTTCACCATACCAAGCATCACCTTCACCATAGCAAGCATCACCTTCACCATACCAAGCATCACCTTCACCATACCAAGCATCACCTTCACCATAGCAAGCATCACCTTCACCATAGCAACATCACCTTCACCATAGCAAGCATCACCTTCACCATAGAAAGCATCACCTTCACCATAGCAAGCATCACCTTCACCATAGCAAGCATCACCTTCACCATAGCAAGCATCACCTTCACCATAGCAAGCATCACCTTCAAAATAGCAAGCATCACCTTCACCAGAGCAAGCATCACCTTCACCATAGCAAGCATCACCTTCACCACAGCAAGCATCACCTTCACCACAGCAAGCTTCACCTTCACCACAGCAAGCATCACCTTCACCACAGCAAGCATCACCTTCACCGTAGCAAGCATCACCTTCACCGTAGCAAGCATCACCTTCGCCGTAGCAAGCATCACCTTCACCATAGCTAGCATCACCTTCACCGTAGCAAGCATCACCTTCACCGTAGCAAGCATCACCTTCACCGTAGCAAGCATCACCTTCACCATAGCAAGGATCACCTTCACCATAGCAAGCATCACCTTCACCATACAAAGCATCACCTTCACCGTAGCAAGCATCACCTTCACCGTAGCAAGCATCACCTTCACCGTAGCAAGCATCACCTTTACCGTAGCAAGCATCACCTTCACCGTAGCAAGCATCACCTTCACCGTAGCAAGCATCACCTTCACCGTAGCAAGCATCACCTTCACCGTAGCAAGCATCACCTTCACCATAGCAAGCATCACCTTCACCGTAGCAAGCATCACCTTCACCGTAGCAAGCATCACCTTCACCGTAGCAAGCATCACCTTCACCGTAGCAAGCATCACCTTCACCGTAGCAAGCATCACCTTCACCGTAGCAAGCATCACCTTCACCGTAGCAAGCATCACCTTCACCGTATCAAGCATCACCTTCACCGTAGCAAGCATCACCTGCACCGTAACAAGCATCACCTTCACCATAGCAAGCATCACCTTCACCATAGCAAGCATCACCTTCACCATAGCAAGCATCACCTTCACCATAGCAAGCATCACCTTCACCATAGCAAGCACACCTTCACCATAGCAAGCATCACCTTCACCATAGCAAGCATCACCTTCACCGTAGCAAGTATCACCTTCGCCGTAGCAAGCATCACCTTCGCCGTAGCAAGCATCACCTTCACCGCAGCAAGCATCACCTTCACCGTAGCAAGCATCACCTTCACCATATAGCAAGCATCACCTTCACCATATAGCAAGCATCACCTTCACCATATAGCAAGCATCACCTTCACCATAGCAAGCATCACCTTCACCATAGCAAGCATCACCTTCATCATAGCAAGCATCACCTTCACCATAGCAAGCATCACCTTCACCATAGCAAGCATCACCTTCACCACAGCAAGCATCACCTTCGCCACAGCAAGCATCACCTTCGCCACAGCAAGCATCACCTTCGCCACAGCAAGCATCACCTTCGCCATACCAAGCATCACCTTCACCATACCAAGCATCACCTTCACCATACCAAGCATCACCTTCACCATACCAAGCATCACCTTCACCATACCAAGCATCACCTTCACCATAGCAAGCATCACCTTCACCACAGCAAGCATCACCTTCTCCACAGCAAGCAACACCTTCGCCATAGCAAGCATCACCTTCACCATAGCAAGCATCACCTTCACCATAGCAAGCATCACCTTCACCATAGCAAGCATCACCTTCACCATAGCAAGCATCACCTTCACCATAGCAAGCATCACCTTCACCATAAAAAAGCATCACCTTCACCACAGCAAGCATCACCTTCACCACAGCAAGCATCACCTTCACCATAGCAAGCATCACCTTCACCATAGCAGGCATCACCTTCACCATAGCAAGCATCACCTTCACCATAGCAAGCATCACCTTCACCATAGCAAGCATCACCTTCACCATAGCAAGCATCACCTTCACCATAGCAAGCATCACCTTCACCATAGCAAGCATCACCTTCGCCATACCAAGCATCACCTTCACCATACCAAGCATCACCTTCACCATACCAAGCATCACCTTCACCATACCAAGCATCACCTTCACCATAGCAAGCATCACCTTCACCATAGCAAGCATCACCTTCACCACAGCAAGCATCACCTTCTCCACAGCAAGCAACACCTTCGCCATAGCAAGCATCACCTTCACCATAGCAAGCATCACCTTCACCATAGCAAGCATCACCTTCACCATAGCAAGCATCACCTTCACCATAGCAAGCATCACCTTCACCATAGCAAGCATCACCTTCACCATAGCAAGCATCACCTTCACCATAGCAAGCATCACCTTCACCATAGAAAGCATCACCTTCACCACAGCAAGCATCACCTTCACCACAGCAAGCATCACCTTCACCATAGCAAGCATCACCTTCACCATAGCAGGCATCACCTTCACCATAGCAAGCATCACCTTCACCATAGCAAGCATCACCTTCACCATAGCAAGCATCACCTTCACCATAGCAAGCATCACCTTCACCATAGCAAGCATCACCTTCACCATAGCAAGCATCACCTTCACCATAGCAAGCATCACCTTCACCATAGCAAGCATCACCTTCACCATAGCAAGCATCACCTTCACCATAGCAAGCATCACCTCCACCATAGCAAGCATCACCTCCACCATAGCAAGCATCACCTCCACCATAGCAAGCATCACCTCCACCATAGCAAGCATCACCTTCACCATAGCAAGCAGCACATTCACCATAGCAAGCATCAGCTCCACCATAGCAAGCATCACCTCCACCATAGCAAGCATCACCTTCACCATAACAAGCATCACCTGCACCATAGCAAGCATCACCTTCACCATAGCAAGCATCACCTTCACCATAGCAAGCATCACCTCCACCATAGCAAGCATCACCTCCACCATAGCAAGCATCACCTCCAGCACAGCAAGCATCACCTCCACCATAGCAAGCATCACCTTCACCATAGCAAGCATCACCTTCACCATAGCAAGCATCACCTTCACCATAGCAAGCATCACCTTCACCATAGCAAGCATCACCTTCACCATAGCAAGCATCACCTTCACCATAGCAAGCATCACCTTCACCATAGCAAGCATCACCTTCACCATAGCAAGTATCACCTTCACCGTAGCAAGCATCACCTTCGCCGTAGCAAGCATCACCTTCACCATAGCTAGCATCACCTTCACCGCAGCAAGCATCACCTTCACCGTAGCAAGCATCACCTTCACTGTAGCAAGCATCACCTTCACCATAGCAAGCATCACCTTCACCATAGCAAGCATCACCTTCACCATACAAAGCATCACCTTCACCGTAGCAAGCATCACCTTCACCGTAGCAAGCATCACCTTCACCGTAGCAAGCATCACCTTCACCGTAGCAAGCATCACCTTCACCGTAGCAAGCACCACCTTCACCGTAGCAAGCATCACCTTCACCGTAGCAAGCATCACCTTCACCGTAGCAAGCATCACCTTCACCGTAGCAAGCATCACATTCACCGTAGCAAGCATCACCTTCACCGTAGCAAGCATCACCTTCACCGTAGCAAGCATCACCTTCACCGTAGCAAGCATCACCTTCACCGTAGCAAGCATCACCTCCACCGTAGCAAGCATCACCTGCACCGTAGCAAGCATCACCTGCACCGTAGCAAGCATCACCTTCACCGTAGCAAGCATCACCTTCACCATAGCAAGCATCACCTTCACCATAGCAAGCATCACCTTCACCATAGCAAGCATCACCTTCACCATAGCAAGCATCACCTTCACCATAGCAAGCATCACCTTCACCATAGCAAGCATCACCTTCACCATAGCAAGCATCACCTTCACCATAGCAAGCATCACCTTTACCATAGCAAGCATCACCTTCACCATACCAAGCATCACCTTCACCATACCAAGCATCACCTTTACCATAGCAAGCATCACCTTCACCATACCAAGCATCACCTTCACCATACCAAGCATCACCTTCACCATACCAAGCATCACCTTCACCATAGCAAGCATCACCTTCACCATAGCAAGCATCACCTTCACCATATAGCAAGCATCACCTTCACCATATAGCAAGCATCACCTTCACCATATAGCAAGCATCACCTTCACCATATAGCAAGCATCACCTTCACCATATAGCAAGCATCACCTTCACCATATAGCAAGCATCACCTTCACCATATAGCAAGCATCACCTTCACCATATAGCAAGCATCACCTTCACCATCTTCACCATATAGCAAGCATCACCTTCACCATATAGCAAGCATCACCTTCACCATATAGCAAGCATCACCTTCACCATATAGCAAGCATCACCTTCACCATATAGCAAGCATCACCTTCACCATATAGCAAGCATCACCTTCACCATATAGCAAGCATCACCTTCACCATATAGCAAGCATCACCTCCACCATAGCAAGCATCACCTCCACCATAGCAAGCATCACCTCCAGCACAGCAAGCATCACCTCCACCATAGCAAGCATCACCTTCACCATAGCAAGCATCACCTTCACCATAGCAAGCATCACCTCCACCATAGCAAGCATCACCTCCACCATAGCAAGCATCACCTCCACCATATCAAGCATCACCTCCACCATAGCAAGCATCACCTCCACTATAGCAAGCATCACCTCCACCATCGCAAGCATCACATTCACCATAGCAAGCATCACCTCCACCATAGCAAGCATCACCTCCACCATAGCAAGCATCACCTTCACCATAGCAAGCGTCACCTTCACCATAGCAAGCGTCACCTTCACCACAGCAAGCGTCACCTTCACCATAGCAAGCGTCACCTTCACCACAGCAAGCGTCACCTTCACCATAGCAAGCGTCACCTTCACCATAGCAAGAGTCACCTTCACCACAGCAAGCGTCACCTTCACCACAGCAAGTGTCACCTTCACCATAGCAAGCATCACCTTTACCATAGCAAGCATCACCTTCACCATAGCAAGCATCACCTTTACCATACCAAGCATCACCTTCACCATACCAAGCATCACCTTCACCATACCAAGCATCACCTTCACCATACCAAGCATCACCTTCACCATACCAAGCATCACCTTCACCATATCAAGCATCACCTTCACCATAGCAAGCATCACCTTCACCATAGCAACATCACCTTCACCATAGCAAGCATCACCTTCACCATAGAAAGCATCACCTTCACCATAGCAAGCATCACCTTCACCATAGCAAGCATCACCTTCACCATAGCAAGCATCACCTTCACCATAGCAAGCATCACCTTCACCACAGCAAGCATCACCTTCACCACAGCAAGCATCACCTTCACCATAGCAAGCATCACCTCCACCACAGCAAGCATCACCTTCACCATAGCAAGCATCACCTTCACCATAGCAAGCATCACCTTCACCATAGCAAGCATCACCTTCACCATAGCAAGCATCACCTTCACCATAGCAAGCATCACCTTCACCATAGCAAGCATCACCTTCACCATAGCAAGCATCACCTTCACCACAGCAAGCATCACCTTCACCATAGCAAGCATCACCTTCACCATAGCAAGCATCACCTTCACCATAGCATCACCTTCACCATAGCAAGCATCACCTTCACCATAGCAAGCATCACCTTCACAATAGCAAGCATCACCTTCACCATAGCAAGCATCACCTTCACCATAGCAAGCATCACCTTCACAATAGCAAGCATCACCTTCACCATAGCAAGCATCACCTTCACCATAGCAAGCATCACCTTCACCATAGCAAGCAACACCTTCACCATAGCAAGCATCACCTTCACCATAGCAAGCATCACCTTCACCATAGCAAGCATCACCTTCACCATAGCAAGCCTCACCTTCACCATAGCAAGCATCACCTTCACCACAGCAAGCGTCACCTTCACCATAGCAAGCGTCACCTTCACCACAGCAAGCGTCACCTTCACCATAGCAAGCGTCACCTTCACCATAGCAAGCGTCACCTTCACCACAGCAAGCGTCACCTTCACCATAGCAACCGTCACCTTCACCACAGCAAGCGTCACCTTCACCATAGCAAGCATCACCTTCACCATAGCAACCGTCACCTTCACCACAGCAAGCGTCACCTTCACCATAGCAAGCATCACCTTCACCATAGCAAGAGTCACCTTCACCACAGCAAGCGTCACCTTCACCACAGCAAGCGTCACCTTCACCATAGCAAGCATCACCTTCACCATAGCAAGCATCACCTTTACCATAGCAAGCATCACCTTCACCATACCAAGCATCACCTTCACCATACCAAGCATCACCTTCACCATACCAAGCATCACCTTCACCATACCAAGCATCACCTTCACCATACCAAGCATCACCTTCACCACAGCAAGCATCACATTCACCATAGCAAGCATCACCTTCACCACAGCAAGCATCACCTTCTCCACAGCAAGCAACACCTTCGCCATAGCAAGCATCACCTTCACCATACCAAGCATCACCTTCACCATAGCAAGCATCACCTTCACCATAGCAAGCATCACCTTCACCACAGCAAGCATCACCTTCTCCACAGCAAGCAACACCTTCGCCATAGCAAGCATCACCTTCACCATAGCAAGCATCACCTTCACCATAGCAAGCATCACCTTCACCATAGCAAGCATCACCTTCACCATAGCAAGCATCACCTTCACCATAGCAAGCATCACCTTCACCATAGCAAGCATCACCTTCACCATAGCAAGCATCACCTTCACCATAGAAAGCATCACCTTCACCACAGCAAGCATCACCTTCACCACAGCAAGCATCACCTTCACCATAGCAAGCATCACCTTCACCATAGCAAGCATCACCTTCACCATAGCAAGCATCACCTTCACCATAGAAAGCATCACCTTCACCACAGCAAGCATCACCTTCACCACAGCAAGCATCACCTTCACCATAGCAAGCATCACCTTCACCATAGCAGGCATCACCTTCACCATAGCAAGCATCACCTTCACCATAGCAAGCATCACCTTCACCATAGCAAGCATCACCTTCACCATAGCAAGCATCACCTTCACCATAGCAAGCATCACCTTCACCATAGCAAGCATCACCTTCACCATAGCAAGCATCACCTTCACCATAGCAAGCATCACCTTCACCATAGCAAGCATCACCTCCACCATAGCAAGCATCACCTCCACCATAGCAAGCATCACCTCCACCATAGCAAGCATCACCTCCACCATAGCAAGCATCACCTTCACCATAGCAAGCAGCACATTCACCATAGCAAGCATCAGCTCCACCATAGCAAGCATCACCTCCACCATAGCAAGCATCACCTTCACCATAACAAGCATCACCTGCACCATAGCAAGCATCACCTTCACCATAGCAAGCATCACCTTCACCATAGCAAGCATCACCTCCACCATAGCAAGCATCACCTCCACCATAGCAAGCATCACCTCCAGCACAGCAAGCATCACCTCCACCATAGCAAGCATCACCTTCACCATAGCAAGCATCACCTTCACCATAGCAAGCATCACCTCCACCATAGCAAGCATCACCTCCACCATAGCAAGCATCACCTCCACCATATCAAGCATCACCTCCACCATAGCAAGCATCACCTCCACTATAGCAAGCATCACCTCCACCATCGCAAGCATCACATTCACCATAGCAAGCATCACCTCCACCATAGCAAGCATCACCTCCACCATAGCAAGCATCACCTTCACCATAGCAAGCGTCACCTTCACCATAGCAAGCGTCACCTTCACCACAGCAAGCGTCACCTTCACCATAGCAAGCGTCACCTTCACCACAGCAAGCGTCACCTTCACCATAGCAAGCGTCACCTTCACCATAGCAAGAGTCACCTTCACCACAGCAAGCGTCACCTTCACCACAGCAAGTGTCACCTTCACCATAGCAAGCATCACCTTTACCATAGCAAGCATCACCTTCACCATAGCAAGCATCACCTTTACCATACCAAGCATCACCTTCACCATACCAAGCATCACCTTCACCATACCAAGCATCACCTTCACCATACCAAGCATCACCTTCACCATACCAAGCATCACCTTCACCATATCAAGCATCACCTTCACCATAGCAAGCATCACCTTCACCATAGCAACATCACCTTCACCATAGCAAGCATCACCTTCACCATAGAAAGCATCACCTTCACCATAGCAAGCATCACCTTCACCATAGCAAGCATCACCTTCACCATAGCAAGCATCACCTTCACCATAGCAAGCATCACCTTCACCACAGCAAGCATCACCTTCACCACAGCAAGCATCACCTTCACCATAGCAAGCATCACCTCCACCACAGCAAGCATCACCTTCACCATAGCAAGCATCACCTTCACCATAGCAAGCATCACCTTCACCATAGCAAGCATCACCTTCACCATAGCAAGCATCACCTTCACCATAGCAAGCAACACCTTCACCATAGCAAGCATCACCTTCACCATAGCAAGCATCACCTTCACCATAGCAAGCATCACCTTCACCATAGCAAGCATCACCTTCACCATAGCAAGCATCACCTTCACCATAGCAAGCCTCACCTTCACCATAGCAAGCGTCACCTTCACCACAGCAAGCGTCACCTTCACCACAGCAAGCGTCACCTTCACCACAGCAAGCGTCACCTTCACCATAGCAAGCATCACCTTCACCATAGCAAGCATCACCTTCACCATAGCAAGCATAACCTTCACCATAGCAAGCATCACCTTCACCATAGCAAGCATCACCTTCACCATAGCAAGCATCACCTTCACCATACCAAGCATCACCTTCACCATACCAAGCATCACCTTCACCATACCAAGCATCACCTTCACCATAGCAAGCATCACCTTCACCATAGCAAGCATCACCTTCACCATACCAAGCATCACCTTCACCATAGAAGCATCACCTTCACCATAGCAAGCATCACCTTCACCATAGCAAGCATCACCTTCACCATAGCAAGCATCACATTTACCATAGAAAGCATCACCTTCACCATACCAAGCATCACCTTCACCATACCAAGCATCACCTTCACCACAGCAAGCATCACCTTCACCACAGCAAGCATCACCTTCACCATAGCAGGCATCACTTTAACCATAGCAAGCATCACCTTCACCATAGCAGGCATCACCTTCACCATAGCAAGCATCACCTTCACCATAGCAAGCATCACCTTCACCATAGCAAGCATCACCTTCACCATAGCAAGCATCACCTTCACCATAGCAAGCATCACCTTCACCATAGCAAGCATCACCTTCACCATAGCAAGCATCACCTTCACCATAGCAAGCATCACCTTCACCATAGCAAGCATCAGCTTCACCATAGCAACCATCACCTTTACCATAGCAAGCATCACCTTCACCATAGCAAGCATCACCTTCACCATAGCAAGCATCAGCTTCACCATAGCAAGCATCAGCTTCACCATAGCAAGCACCAGCTTCACCATAGCAAGCATCACCTTCACCATAGCAAGCATCACCTTCACCATAGCAAGCATCACCTTCACCATAGCAAGCATCACCTTCACCATAGCAAGCATCACCTTCACCATAGCAAGCATCACCTTCACCATAGCAAGCATCACCTTCACCATAGCAAGCATCACCTTCACCATAGCAAGCATCACCTTCACCACAGCAAGCATCACCTTCACCATAGCAAGCATCACCTTCACCACAGCAAGCATCACCTTCACCACAGCAAGCATCACCTTCACCATAGCAAGCATCACCTTCACCACAGCAAGCATCACCTTCACCATAGCAAGCATCACCTTCACCATAGCAAGCATCACCTTAACCATAGCATCACCTTCACCATAGCAAGCATCACCTTCACCATAGCAAGCATCACCTTCACAATAGAAAGCATCACCTTCACCATAGCAAGCATCACCTTCACCATAGCAAGCATCACCTTCACCATAGCAAGCAACACCTTCACCATAGCAAGCATCACCTTCACCATAGCAAGCATCACCTTCACCATAGCAAGCATCACCTTCACCATAGCAAGCATCACCTTCACCATAGCAAGCATCACCTTCACCATAGCAAGCCTCACCTTCACCATAGCAAGCATCACCTTCACCACAGCAAGCGTCACCTTCACCATAGCAAGCGTCACCTTCACCACAGCAAGCGTCACCTTCACCATAGCAAGCGTCACCTTCACCATAGCAAGCGTCACCTTCACCACAGCAAGCGTCACCTTCACCATAGCAAGCGTCACCTTCACCACAGCAAGCGTCACCTTCACCATAGCAAGCGTCACCTTCACCATAGCAAGAGTCACCTTCACCACAGCAAGCGTCACCTTCACCACAGCAAGCGTCACCTTCACCATAGCAAGCATCACCTTTACCACAGCAAGCATCACCTTCACCATAGCAAGCATCACCTTCACCACAGCAAGCATCACCTTCACCACAGCAAGCATCACCTTCACCATAGCAAGCATCACCTTCACCACAGCAAGCATCACCTTCACCATAGCAAGCATCACCTTCACCATAGCAAGCATCACCTTCACCATAGCAAGCATCACCTTCACCATAGCAAGCATCACCTTCACCATAGCAAGCAACACCTTCACCATAGCAAGCATCACCTTCACCATAGCAAGCATCACCTTCACCATAGCAAGCCTCACCTTCACCATAGCAAGCGTCACCTTCACCACAGCAAGCGTCACCTTCACCACAGCAAGCGTCACCTTCACCACAGCAAGCGTCACCTTCACCATAGCAAGCATCACCTTCACCATAGCAAGCATCACCTTCACCATAGCAAGCATCACCTTCACCATAAAAAGTATCACCTTCACCATAGCAAGCATCACCTTCACCATAGCAAGCATCACCTTCACCATAGCAAGCATCACCTTCACCATACCAAGCATCACCTTCACCATACCAAGCATCACCTTCACCATAGCAAGCGTCACCTTCACCATACCAAGCATCACCTTCACCATACCAAGCATCCCCTTCACCATAGAAGCATCACCTTCACCATAGCAAGCATCACCTTCACCATAGCAAGCATCACCTTCACCATAGCAAGCATCACATTTACCATAGAAAGCATCACCTTCACCATACCAAGCATCACCTTCACCATACCAAGCATCACCTTCACCACAGCAAGCATCACCTTCACCACAGCAAGCATCACCTTCACCATAGCAGGCATCACTTTCACCATAGCAGGCATCACCTTCACCATAGCAAGCATCACCTTCACCATAGCAAGCATCACCTTCACCATAGCAAGCATCACCTTCACCATAGCAAGCATCACCTTCACCATAGCAAGCATCACCTTCACCATAGCAAGCATCACCTTCACCATAGCAAGCATCACCTTCACCACAGCAAGCATCACCTTCACCATAGCAAGCATCACCTTCACCATAGCAAGCATCACCTTCACCATAGCATCACCTTCACCATAGCAAGCATCACCTTCACCATAGCAAGCATCACCTTCACAATAGCAAGCATCACCTTCACCATAGCAAGCATCACCTTCACCATAGCAAGCATCACCTTCACAATAGCAAGCATCACCTTCACCATAGCAAGCATCACCTTCACCATAGCAAGCATCACCTTCACCATAGCAAGCAACACCTTCACCATAGCAAGCATCACCTTCACCATAGCAAGCATCACCTTCACCATAGCAAGCATCACCTTCACCATAGCAAGCCTCACCTTCACCATAGCAAGCATCACCTTCACCACAGCAAGCGTCACCTTCACCATAGCAAGCGTCACCTTCACCACAGCAAGCGTCACCTTCACCATAGCAAGCGTCACCTTCACCATAGCAAGCGTCACCTTCACCACAGCAAGCGTCACCTTCACCATAGCAACCGTCACCTTCACCACAGCAAGCGTCACCTTCACCATAGCAAGCATCACCTTCACCATAGCAAGAGTCACCTTCACCACAGCAAGCGTCACCTTCACCACAGCAAGCGTCACCTTCACCATAGCAAGCATCACCTTCACCATAGCAAGCATCACCTTCACCATAGCAAGCAACACCTTCACCATAGCAAGCATCACCTTCACCATAGCAAGCATCACCTTCACCATAGCAAGCATCACCTTCACCATAGCAAGCATCACCTTCACCATAGCAAGCATCACCTTCACCATAGCAAGCCTCACCTTCACCATAGCAAGCATCACCTTCACCACAGCAAGCGTCACCTTCACCATAGCAAGCGTCACCTTCACCACAGCAAGCGTCACCTTCACCATAGCAAGCGTCACCTTCACCATAGCAAGCGTCACCTTCACCACAGCAAGCGTCACCTTCACCATAGCAAGCGTCACCTTCACCACAGCAAGCGTCACCTTCACCATAGCAAGCGTCACCTTCACCATAGCAAGAGTCACCTTCACCACAGCAAGCGTCACCTTCACCACAGCAAGCGTCACCTTCACCATAGCAAGCATCACCTTTACCACAGCAAGCATCACCTTCACCATAGCAAGCATCACCTTCACCACAGCAAGCATCACCTTCACCATAGCAAGCATCACCTTCACCACAGCAAGCATCACCTTCACCATAGCAAGCATCACCTTCACCATAGCAAGCATCACCTTCACCATAGCAAGCATCACCTTCACCATAGCAAGCATCACCTTCACCATAGCAAGCAACACCTTCACCATAGCAAGCATCACCTTCACCATAGCAAGCATCACCTTCACCATAGCAAGCCTCACCTTCACCATAGCAAGCGTCACCTTCACCACAGCAAGCGTCACCTTCACCACAGCAAGCGTCACCTTCACCACAGCAAGCGTCACCTTCACCATAGCAAGCATCACCTTCACCATAGCAAGCATCACCTTCACCATAGCAAGCATCACCTTCACCATAAAAAGTATCACCTTCACCATAGCAAGCATCACCTTCACCATAGCAAGCATCACCTTCACCATACCAAGCATCACCTTCACCATACCAAGCATCACCTTCACCATACCAAGCATCACCTTCACCATAGCAAGCGTCACCTTCACCATACCAAGCATCACCTTCACCATACCAAGCATCACCTTCACCATAGAAGCATCACCTTCACCATAGCAAGCATCACCTTCACCATAGCAAGCATCACCTTCACCATAGCAAGCATCACATTTACCATAGAAAGCATCACCTTCACCATACCAAGCATCACCTTCACCATACCAAGCATCACCTTCACCACAGCAAGCATCACCTTCACCACAGCAAGCATCACCTTCACCATAGCAGGCATCACTTTCACCATAGCAAGCATCACCTTCACCATAGCAGGCATCACCTTCACCATAGCAAGCATCACCTTCACCATAGCAAGCATCACCTTCACCATAGCAAGCATCACCTTCACCATAGCAAGCATCACCTTCACCATAGCAAGCATCACCTTCACCATAGCAAGCATCACCTTCACCATAGCAAGCATCACCTTCACCACAGCAAGCATCACCTTCACCATAGCAAGCATCACCTTCACCATAGCAAGCATCACCTTCACCATAGCATCACCTTCACCATAGCAAGCATCACCTTCACCATAGCAAGCATCACCTTCACAATAGCAAGCATCACCTTCACCATAGCAAGCATCACCTTCACCATAGCAAGCATCACCTTCACAATAGCAAGCATCACCTTCACCATAGCAAGCATCACCTTCACCATAGCAAGCATCACCTTCACCATAGCAAGCAACACCTTCACCATAGCAACCATCACCTTCACCATAGCAAGCATCACCTTCACCATAGCAAGCATCACCTTCACCATAGCAAGCCTCACCTTCACCATAGCAAGCATCACCTTCACCACAGCAAGCGTCACCTTCACCATAGCAAGCGTCACCTTCACCACAGCAAGCGTCACCTTCACCATAGCAAGCGTCACCTTCACCATAGCAAGCGTCACCTTCACCACAGCAAGCGTCACCTTCACCATAGCAACCGTCACCTTCACCACAGCAAGCGTCACCTTCACCATAGCAAGCATCACCTTCACCATAGCAAGAGTCACCTTCACCACAGCAAGCGTCACCTTCACCACAGCAAGCGTCACCTTCACCATAGCAAGCATCACCTTCACCATAGCAAGCATCACCTTTACCATAGCAAGCATCACCTTCACCATACCAAGCATCACCTTCACCATACCAAGCATCACCTTCACCATACCAAGCATCACCTTCACCATACCAAGCATCACCTTCACCATACCAAGCATCACCTTCACCACAGCAAGCATCACATTCACCATAGCAAGCATCACCTTCACCACAGCAAGCATCACCTTCTCCACAGCAAGCAACACCTTCGCCATAGCAAGCATCACCTTCACCATAGCAAGCATCACCTTCACCATAGCAAGAGTCACCTTCACCACAGCAAGCGTCACCTTCACCACAGCAAGCGTCACCTTCACCATAGCAAGCATCACCTTTACCATAGCAAGCATCACCTTCACCATAGCAAGCATCACCTTCACCATACCAAGCATCACCTTCACCATACCAAGCATCACCTTCACCATACCAAGCATCACCTTCACCATACCAAGCATCACCTTCACCATACCAAGCATCACCTTCACCATACCAAGCATCACCTTCACCATAGCAAGCATCACCTTCACCATAGCAACATCACCTTCACCATAGCAAGCATCACCTTCACCATAGAAAGCATCACCTTCACCATAGCAAGCATCACCTTCACCATAGCAAGCATCACCTTCACCATAGCAAGCATCACCTTCACCATAGCAAGCATCACCTTCACCACAGCAAGCATCACCTTCACCACAGCAAGCATCACCTTCACCATAGCAAGCATCACCTTCACCACAGCAAGCATCACCTTCACCATAGCAAGCATCACCTTCACCATAGCAAGCATCACCTTCACCATAGCAAGCAACACCTTCACCATAGCAAGCATCACCTTCACCATAGCAAGCATCACCTTCACCATAGCAAGCATCACCTTCACCATAGCAAGCATCACCTTCACCATAGCAAGCATCACCTTCACCATAGCAAGCCTCACCTTCACCATAGCAAGCATCACCTTCACCATAGCAAGCATCACCTTCACCATAGCAAGCATCACCTTCACCATAGCAAGCATCACCTTCACCATAGCAAGCATCACCTTCACCATAGCAAGCATCACCTTCACCATAGCAAGCATCACCTTCACCATAGCAAGCATCACCTTCACCACAGCAAGCATCACCTTCACCATAGGAAGCATCACCTTCACCACAGCAAGCATCACCTTCACCACAGCAAGCATCACCTTCACCATAGCAAGCATCACCTTCACCACAGCAAGCATCACCTTCACCATAGCAAGCATCACCTTCACCATAGCAAGCATCACCTTCACCATAGCATCACCTTCACCATAGCAAGCATCACCTTCACCATAGCAAGCATCACCTTCACAATAGAAAGCATCACCTTCACCATAGCAAGCATCACCTTCACCACAGCAAGCATCACCTTCACCACAGCAAGCATCACCTTCACCATAGCAAGCATCACCTTCACCACAGCAAGCATCACCTTCACCATAGCAAGCATCACCTTCACCATAGCAAGCATCACCTTCACCATAGCAAGCATCACCTTCACCATAGCAAGCATCACCTTCACCATAGCAAGCAACACCTTCACCATAGCAAGCATCACCTTCACCATAGCAAGCATCACCTTCACCATAGCAAGCATCACCTTCACCATAGCAAGCATCACCTTCACCATAGCAAGCATCACCTTCACCATAGCAAGCCTCACCTTCACCATAGCAAGCATCACCTTCACCATAGCAAGCATCACCTTCACCATAGCAAGCATCACCTTCACCATAGCAAGCATCACCTTCACCATACCAAGCATCACCTTCACCATACCAAGCATCACCTTCACCATACCAAGCATCACCTTCACCATAGCAACATCACCTTCACCATAGCAAGCATCACCTTCACCATAGAAAGCATCACCTTCACCATAGCAAGCATCACCTTCACCATAGCAAGCATCACCTTCACCATAGCAAGCATCACCTTCACCATAGCAAGCATCACCTTCACCACAGCAAGCATCACCTTCACCACAGCAAGCATCACCTTCACCATAGCAAGCATCACCTTCACCACAGCAAGCATCACCTTCACCATAGCAAGCATCACCTTCACCATAGCAAGCATCACCTTCACCATAGCAAGCATCACCTTCACCATAGCAAGCATCACCTTCACCATAGCAAGCAACACCTTCACCATAGCAAGCATCACCTTCACCATAGCAAGCATCACCTTCACCATAGCAAGCATCACCTTCACCATAGCAAGCATCACCTTCACCATAGCAAGCATCACCTTCACCATAGCAAGCATCACCTTCACCATACCAAGCATCACCTTCACCATACCAAGCATCACCTTCACCATACCAAGCATCACCTTCACCATATCAAGCATCACCTTCACCATAGAAGCATCACCTTCACCATAGCAAGCATCACCTTCACCATAGCAA
This sequence comes from Amblyomma mixtum, assembly GCF_055824585.1. Taxonomy (NCBI): domain Eukaryota; kingdom Metazoa; phylum Arthropoda; class Arachnida; order Ixodida; family Ixodidae; genus Amblyomma; species Amblyomma mixtum. Next base: position 320,516,847 of record NC_143014.1, read on the forward strand.
GCATCACCTTCACCATAGCAAGCATCACATTTACCATAGAAAGCATCACCTTCACCATACCAAGCATCACCTTCACCACAGCAAGCATCACCTTCACCACAGCAAGCATCACCTTCACCACAGCAGGCATCACTTTCACCATAGCAAGCATCACCTTCACCATAGCAGGCATCACCTTCACCATAGCAAGCATCACCTTCACCATAGCAAGCATCACCTTCACCATAGCAAGCATCACCTTCACCACAGCAAGCATCACCTTCACCATAGCAAGCATCACCTTCACCATAGCAAGCATCACCTTCACCATAGCATCACCTTCACCATAGCAAGCATCACCTTCACCATAGCAAGCATCACCTTCACAATAGCAAGCATCACCTTCACCATAGCAAGCATCACCTTCACCATAGCAAGCATCACCTTCACAATAGCAAGCATCACCTTCACCATAGCAAGCATCACCTTCACCATAGCAAGCATCACCTTCACCATAGCAAGCAACACCTTCACCATAGCAAGCATCACCTTCACCATAACAAGCATCACCTTCACCATAGCAAGCATCACCTTCACCATAGCAAGCCTCACCTTCACCATAGCAAGCATCACCTTCACCACAGCAAGCGTCACCTTCACCATAGCAAGCGTCACCTTCACCACAGCAAGCGTCACCTTCACCATAGCAAGCGTCACCTTCACCATAGCAAGCGTCACCTTCACCACAGCAAGCGTCACCTTCACCATAGCAAGCGTCACCTTCACCACAGCAAGCGTCACCTTCACCATAGCAAGCATCACCTTCACCATAGCAAGAGTCACCTTCACCACAGCAAGCGTCACCTTCACCACAGCAAGCGTCACCTTCACCATAGCAAGCATCACCTTTACCATAGCAAGCATCACCTTCACCATAGCAAGCATCACCTTTACCATAGCAAGCATCACCTTCACCATACCAAGCATCACCTTCACCATACCAAGCATCACCTTCACCATACCAAGCATCACCTTCACCATACCAAGCATCACCTTCACCATACCAAGCATCACCTTCACCACAGCAAGCATCACATTCACCATAGCAAGCATCACCTTCACCACAGCAAGCATCACCTTCTCCACAGCAAGAAACACCTTCGCCATAGCAAGCATCACCTTCACCATAGCAAGCATCACCTTCACCATAGCAAGAGTCACCTTCACCACAGCAAGCGTCACCTTCACCACAGCAAGCGTCACCTTCACCATAGCAAGCATCACCTTTACCATAGCAAGCATCACCTTCACCATAGCAAGCATCACCTTTACCATACCAAGCATCACCTTCACCATACCAAGCATCACCTTCACCATACCAAGCATCACCTTCACCATACCAAGCATCACCTTCACCATACCAAGCATCACCTTCACCATACCAAGCATCACCTTCACCATACCAAGCATCACCTTCACCATAGCAAGCATCACCTTCACCATAGCAACATCACCTTCACCATAGCAAGCATCACCTTCACCATAGAAAGCATCACCTTCACCATAGCAAGCATCACCTTCACCATAGCAAGCATCACCTTCACCATAGCAAGCATCACCTTCACCATAGCAAGCATCACCTTCACCACAGCAAGCATCACCTTCACCACAGCAAGCATCACCTTCACCATAGCAAGCATCACCTTCACCACAGCAAGCATCACCTTCACCATAGCAAGCATCACCTTCACCATAGCAAGCATCACCTTCACCATAGCAAGCATCACCTTCACCATAGCAAGCATCACCTTCACCATAGCAAGCAACACCTTCACCATAGCAAGCATCACCTTCACCATAGCAAGCATCACCTTCACCATAGCAAGCATCACCTTCACCATAGCAAGCATCACCTTCACCATAGCAAGCATCACCTTCACCATAGCAAGCCTCACCTTCACCATAGCAAGCGTCACCTTCACCACAGCAAGCGTCACCTTCACCACAGCAAGCGTCACCTTCACCACAGCAAGCGTCACCTTCACCATAGCAAGCATCACCTTCACCATAGCAAGCATCACCGTCACCATAGCAAGCATCACCTTCACCATAGCAAGCATCACCTTCACCATAGCAAGCATCACCTTCACCATAGCAAGCATCACCTTCACCATACCAAGCATCACCTTCACCATACCAAGCATCACCTTCACCATACCAAGCATCACCTTCACCATAGCAAGCATCACCTTCACCATACCAAGCATCACCTTCACCATACCAAGCATCACCTTCACCATAGAAGCATCACCTTCACCATAGCAAGCATCACCTTCACCATAGCAAGCATCACCTTCACCATAGCAAGCATCACATTTACCATAGAAAGCATCACCTTCACCATACCAAGCATCACCTTCACCATACCAAGCATCACCTTCACCACAGCAAGCATCACCTTCACCACAGCAAGCATCAGCTTCACCATAGCAGGCATCACTTTCACCATAGCAAGCATCACCTTCACCATAGCAGGCATCACCTTCACCATAGCAAGCATCACCTTCACCATAGCAAGCATCACCTTCACCATAGCAAGCATCACCTTCACCATAGCAAGCATCACCTTCACCATAGCAAGCATCACCTTCACCATAGCAAGCATCACCTTCACCATAGCAAGCATCACCTTCACCATAGCAAGCATCACCTTCACCATAGCAAGCATCAGCTTCACCATAGCAACCATCACCTTTACCATAGCAAGCATCACCTTCACCATAGCAAGCATCACCTTCACCATAGCAAGCATCAGCTTCACCATAGCAAGCATCACCTTCACCATAGCAAGCACCAGCTTCACCATAGCAAGCATCACCTTCACCATAGCAAGCATCACCTTCACCATAGCAAGCATCACCTTCACCATAGCAAGCATCACCTTCACCATAGCAAGCATCACCTTCACCATAGCAAGCATCACCTTCACCATAGCAAGCATCACCTTCACCACAGCAAGCATCACCTTCACCATAGCAAGCATCACCTTCACCACAGCAAGCATCACCTTCACCACAGCAAGCATCACCTTCACCATAGCAAGCATCACCTTCACCACAGCAAGCATCACCTTCACCATAGCAAGCATCACCTTCACCATAGCAAGCATCACCTTCACCATAGCATCACCTTCACCATAGCAAGCATCACCTTCACCATAGCAAGCATCACCTTCACAATAGAAAGCATCACCTTCACCATAGCAAGCATCACCTTCACCATAGCAAGCATCACCTTCACCATAGCAAGCAACACCTTCACCATAGCAAGCATCACCTTCACCATAGCAAGCATCACCTTCACCATAGCAAGCATCACCTTCACCATAGCAAGCATCACCTTCACCATAGCAAGCATCACCTTCACCATAGCAAGCCTCACCTTCACCATAGCAAGCATCACCTTCACCACAGCAAGCGTCACCTTCACCATAGCAAGCGTCACCTTCACCACAGCAAGCGTCACCTTCACCATAGCAAGCGTCACCTTCACCATAGCAAGCGTCACCTTCACCACAGCAAGCGTCACCTTCACCATAGCAAGCGTCACCTTCACCATAGCAAGAGTCACCTTCACCACAGCAAGCGTCACCTTCACCACAGCAAGCGTCACCTTCACCATAGCAAGCATCACCTTTACCATAGCAAGCATCACCTTCACCATAGCAAGCATCACCTTTACCATAGCATGCATCACCTTCACCATACCAAGCATCACCTTCACCATACCAAGCATCACCTTCACCATACCAAGCATCACCTTCACCATACCAAGCATCACCTTCACCATACCAAGCATCACCTTCACCACAGCAAGCATCACATTCACCATAGCAAGCATCACCTTCACCACAGCAAGCATCACCTTCTCCACAGCAAGCAACACCTTCGCCATAGCAAGCATCACCTTCACCATAGCAAGCATCACCTTCACCATAGCAAGCATCACCTACACCATAGCAAGCATCACCTTCACCATAGCAAGCATCACCTTCACCATAGCAAGCATCACCTTCACCATAGCAAGCATCACCTTCACCATAGCAAGCATCACCTTCACCATAGCAAGCATCACCTTCACCATAGCAAGCATCACCTTCACCATACCAAGCATCACCTTCACCATACCAAGCATCACCTTCACCATACCAAGGATCACCTTCACCATACCAAGCATCACCTTCACCATACCAAGCATCACCTTCACCATACCAAGCATCACCTTCACCATACCAAGCATCACCTTCACCATAGCAAGCATCACCTTCACCATAGCAACATCACCTTCACCATAGAAAGCATCACCTTCACCATAGAAAGCATCACCTTCACCATAGCAAGCATCACCTTCACCATAGCAAGCATCACCTTCACCGTAGCAAGCATCACCTTCACCGTAGCAAGCATCACCTTCACCATAGCAAGCATCACCTTCACCATAGCAAGCATCACCTTCACCATAGCAAGCATCACCTTCACCATAGCAAGCATCACCTTCACCGTAGCAAGCATCACCTTCACCGTAGCAAGCATCACCTTCACCGTAGCAAGCATCACCTTCACCGTAGCAAGCATCACCTTCACCGTAGCAAGCATCACCTGCACCGTAGCAAGCATCACCTGCACCGTAGCAAGCATCACCTGCACCGTAGCAAGCATCACCTGCACCGTAGCAAGCATCACCTTCACCGTAGCAAGCATCACCTTCACCATAGCAAGCATCACCTTCACCATAGCAAGCATCACCTTCACCATAGCAAGCATCACCTTCACCATAGCAAGCATCACCTTCACCATAGCAAGCATCACCTTCACCATAGCAAGCATCACCTTCACCATACCAAGCATCACCTTCACCATACCAAGCATCACCTTCACCATACCAAGCATCACCTTCACCATACCAAGCATCACCTTCACCATAGCAAGCATCACCTTCACCATAGCAAGCATCACCTTCACCACAGCAAGCATCACCTTCTCCACAGAAAGCAACACCTTCGCCATAGCAAGCATCCCCTTCACCATAGCAAGCATCACCTTCACCATAGCAAGCATCACCTTCACCATAGCAAGCATCACCTTCACCATAGCAAGCATCACCTTCACCATAGCAAGCATCACCTTCACCATAGCAAGCATCACCTTCACCATAGCAAGCATCACCTTCACCATACCAAGCATCACCTTCACCATACCAAGCATCACCTTCACCATACCAAGCATCACCTTCACCATACCAAGCATCACCTTCACCATACCAAGCATCACCTTCACCATAGCAAGCATCACCTTCACCATAGCGAGCATCACCTTCACCACAGCAAGCATCACCTTCTCCACAGCAAGCAACACCTTCGCCATAGCAAGCATCACCTTCACCATAGCAAGCATCACCTTCACCATAGCAAGCATCACCTTCACCATAGCAAGCATCACCTTCACCATAGCAAGCATCACCTTCACCATAGCAAGCATAACCTTCACCATAGCAAGCATCACCTTCACCATAGAAAGCATCACCTTCACCACAGCAAGCATCACCTTCACCACAGCAAGCATCACCTTCACCATAGCAAGCATCACCTTCACCATAGCAGGCATCACCTTCACCATAGCAAGCATCACCTTCACCATAGCAAGCATCACCTTCACCATAGCAAGCATCACCTTCACCATAGCAAGCATCACCTTCACCATAGCAAGCATCACCTTCACCATAGCAAGCATCACCTTCACCATAGCAAGCATCACCTTCACCATAGCAAGCATCACCTTCACCATAGCAAGCATCACCTTCACCATAGCAAGCATCACCTTCACCATAGCAAGCATCACCTCCACCATAGCAAGCATCACCTCCACCATAGCAAGCATCACCTCCACCATAGCAAGCATCACCTCCACCATAGCAAGCATCACCTTCACCATAGCAAGCATAACCTTCACCATAGCAAGCATCACCTTCACCATAGAAAGCATCACCTTCACCACAGCAAGCATCACCTTCACCACAGCAAGCATCACCTTCACGATAGCAAGCATCACCTTCACCATAGCAGGCATCACCTTCACCATAGCAAGCATCACCTTCACCATAGCAAGCATCACCTTCACCATAGCAAGCATCACCTTCACCATAGCAAGCATCACCTTCACCATAGCAAGCATCACCTTCACCATAGCAAGCATCACCTTCACCATAGCAAGCATCACCTTCACCATAGCAAGCATCACCTTCACCATAGCAAGCATCACCTTCACCATAGCAAGCATCACCTTCACCATAGCAAGCATCACCTCCACCATAGCAAGCATCACCTCCACCATAGCAAGCATCACCTCCACCATAGCAAGCATCACCTCCACCATAGCAAGCATCACCTTCACCATAGCAAGCAGCACATTCACCATAGCAAGCATCAGCTCCACCATAGCAAGCATCACCTCCACCATAGCAAGGATCACCTTCACCATAACAAGCATCACCTGCACCATAGCAAGCATCACCTTCACCATAGCAAGCATCACCTTCACCATAGCAAGCATCACCTCCACCATAGCAAGCATCACCTCCAGCACAGCAAGCATCACCTCCACCATAGCAAGCATCACCTTCACCATAGCAAGCATCACCTTCACCATAGCAAGCATCACCTCCACCATAGCAAGCATCACCTCCACCATAGCAAGCATCACCTTCACCACAGCAAGCGTCACCTTCACCATAGCAAGCGTCACCTTCACCACAGCAAGCGTCACCTTCACCATAGCAAGCGTCACCTTCACCATAGCAAGCGTCACCTTCACCACAGCAAGCGTCACCTTCACCATAGCAAGCGTCACCTTCACCATAGCAAGAGTCACCTTCACCACAGCAAGCGTCACCTTCACCACAGCAAGCGTCACCTTCACCATAGCAAGCATCACCTTTACCATAGCAAGCATCACCTTCACCATAGCAAGCATCACCTTTACCATAGCAAGCATCACCTTCACCATACCAAGCATCACCTTCACCATACCAAGCATCACCTTCACCATACCAAGCATCACCTTCACCATACCAAGCATCACCTTCACCATACCAAGCATCACCTTCACCACAGCAAGCATCACATTCACCATAGCAAGCATCACCTTCACCACAGCAAGCATCACCTTCTCCACAGCAAGCAACACCTTCGCCATAGCAAGCATCACCTTCACCATAGCAAGCATCACCTTCACCATAGCAAGCATCACCTACACCATAGCAAGCATCACCTTCACCATAGCAAGCATCACCTTCACCATAGCAAGCATCACCTTCACCATAGCAAGCATCACCTTCACCATAGCAAGCATCACCTTCACCATAGCAAGCATCACCTTCACCATAGCAAGCATCACCTTCACCATAGCAAGCATCACCTTCACCATACCAAGCATCACCTTCACCATACCAAGCATCACCTTCACCATACCAAGGATCACCTTCACCATACCAAGCATCACCTTCACCATACCAAGCATCACCTTCACCATACCAAGCATCACCTTCACCATACCAAGCATCACCTTCACCATAGCAAGCATCACCTTCACCATAGCAACATCACCTTCACCATAGCAAGCATCACCTTCACCATAGAAAGCATCACCTTCACCATAGAAAGCATCACCTTCACCATAGCAAGCATCACCTTCACCATAGCAAGCATCACCTTCACCGTAGCAAGCATCACCTTCACCATAGCAAGCATCACCTTCACCATAGCAAGCATCACCTTCACCATAGCAAGCATCACCTTCACCATAGCAAGCATCACCTTCACCATAGCAAGCATCACCTTCACCGTAGCAAGCATCACCTTCACCGTAGCAAGCATCACCTTCACCGTAGCAAGCATCACCTTCACCGTAGCAAGCATCACCTTCACCGTAGCAAGCATCACCTGCACCGTAGCAAGCATCACCTGCACCGTAGCAAGCATCACCTTCACCGTAGCAAGCATCACCTTCACCATAGCAAGCATCACCTTCACCATAGCAAGCATCACCTTCACCATAGCAAGCATCACCTTCACCATAGCAAGCATCACCTTCACCATAGCAAGCATCACCTTCACCATAGCAAGCATCACCTTCACCATACCAAGCATCACCTTCACCATACCAAGCATCACCTTCACCATACCAAGCATCACCTTCACCATACCAAGCATCACCTTCACCATAGCAAGCATCACCTTCACCATAGCAAGCATCACCTTCACCACAGCAAGCATCACCTTCTCCACAGAAAGCAACACCTTCGCCATAGCAAGCATCCCCTTCACCATAGCAAGCATCACCTTCACCATAGCAAGCATCACCTTCACCATAGCAAGCATCACCTTCACCATAGCAAGCATCACCTTCACCATAGCAAGCATCACCTTCACCATAGCAAGCATCACCTTCACCATAGCAAGCATCACCTTCACCATACCAAGCATCACCTTCACCATACCAAGCATCACCTTCACCATACCAAGCATCACCTTCACCATACCAAGCATCACCTTCACCATACCAAGCATCACCTTCACCATACCAAGCATCACCTTCACCATACCAAGCATCACCTTCACCATAGCAAGCATCACCTTCACCATAGCGAGCATCACCTTCACCACAGCAAGCATCACCTTCTCCACAGCAAGCAACACCTTCGCCATAGCAAGCATCACCTTCACCATAGCAAGCATCACCTTCACCATAGCAAGCATCACCTTCACCATAGCAAGCATCACCTTCACCATAGCAAGCATCACCTTCACCATAGCAAGCATCACCTTCACCATAGCAAGCATAACCTTCACCATAGCAAGCATCACCTTCACCATAGAAAGCATCACCTTCACCACAGCAAGCATCACCTTCACCACAGCAAGCATCACCTTCACCACAGCAAGCATCACCTTCACCATAGCAGGCATCACCTTCACCATAGCAAGCATCACCTTCACCATAGCAAGCATCACCTTCACCATAGCAAGCATCACCTTCACCATAGCAAGCATCACCTTCACCATAGCAAGCATCACCTTCACCATAGCAAGCATCACCTTCACCATAGCAAGCATCACCTTCACCATAGCAAGCATCACCTTCACCATAGCAAGCATCACCTTCACCATAGCAAGCATCACCTTCACCATAGCAAGCATCACCTCCACCATAGCAAGCATCACCTCCACCATAGCAAGCATCACCTCCACCATAGCAAGCATCACCTCCACCATAGCAAGCATCACCTTCACCATAGCAAGCAGCACATTCACCATAGCAAGCATCAGCTCCACCATAGCAAGCATCACCTCCACCATAGCAAGGATCACCTTCACCATAACAAGCATCACCTGCACCATAGCAAGCATCACCTTCACCATAGCAAGCATCACCTTCACCATAGCAAGCATCACCTCCACCATAGCAAGCATCACCTCCAGCACAGCAAGCATCACCTCCACCATAGCAAGCATCACCTTCACCATAGCAAGCATCACCTTCACCATAGCAAGCATCACCTCCACCATAGCAAGCATCACCTCCACCATAGCAAGCATCACCTCCACCATATCAAGCATCACCTCCACCATAGCAAGCATCACCTCCACCATAGCAAGCATCACCTCCACCATCGCAAGCATCACATTCACCATAGCAAGCATCACCTCCACCATAGCAAGCATCACCTCCACCATAGCAAGCATCACCTTCACCATAGCAAGCGTCACCTTCACCATAGCAAGCGTCACCTTCACCACAGCAAGCGTCACCTTCACCATAGCAAGCGTCACCTTCACCACAGCAAGCGTCACCTTCACCATAGCAAGCGTCACCTTCACCATAGCAAGAGTCACCTTCACCACAGCAAGCGTCACCTTCACCACAGCAAGCGTCACCTTCACCATAGCAAACATCACCTTTACCATAGCAAGCATCACCTTCACCATAGCAAGCATCACCTTTACCATACCAAGCATCACCTTCACCATACCAAGCATCACCTTCACCATACCAAGCATCACCTTCACCATACCAAGCATCACCTTCACCATACCAAGCATCACCTTCACCATACCAAGCATCACCTTCACCATACCAAGCATCACCTTCACCATACCAAGCATCACCTTCACCATACCAAGCATCACCTTCACCATAGCAAGCATCACCTTCACCATAGCAACATCACCTTCACCATAGCAAGCATCACCTTCACCATAGAAAGCATCACCTTCACCATAGCAAGCATCACCTTCACCACAGCAAGCATCACCTTCACCACAGCAAGCATCACCTTCACCATAGCAAGCATCACCTTCACCACAGCAAGCATCACCTTAACCACAGCAAGCATCACCTTCACCATAGCAAGCATCACCTTCACCACAGCAAGCATCACCTTCACCATAGCAAGCATCACCTTCACCATAGCAAGCATCACCTTCACCATAGCAAGCATCACCTTCACCATAGCAAGCATCACCTTCACCATAGCAAGCAACACCTTCACCATAGCAAGTATCACCTTCACCATAGCAAGCATCACCTTCACCATAGCAAGCCTCACCTTCACCATAGCAAGCGTCACCTTCACCACAGCAAGCGTCACCTTCACCACAGCAAGCGTCACCTTCACCACAGCAAGCGTCACCTTCACCATAGCAAGCATCACCTTCACCATAGCAAGCATCACCTTCACCATAGCAAGCATCACCTTCACCATAGCAAGCATCACCTTCACCATAGCAAGCATCACCTTCACCATAGCAAGCATCACCTTCACCATACCAAGCATCACCTTCACCATACCAAGCATCACCTTCACCATACCAAGCATCACCTTCACCATAGCAAGCATCACCTTCACCATACCAAGCATCACCTTCACCATACCAAGCATCACCTTCACCATAGAAGCATCACCTTCACCATAGCAAGCATCACCTTCACCATAGCAAGCATCACCTTCACCATAGCAAGCATCACATTTACCATAGAAAGCATCACCTTCACCATACCAAGCATCACCTTCACCATACCAAGCATCACCTTCACCACAGCAAGCATCACCTTCACCACAGCAAGCATCACCTTCACCATAGCAGGCATCACTTTCACCATAGCAAGCATCACCTTCACCATAGCAGGCATCACCTTCACCATAGCAAGCATCACCTTCACCATAGCAAGCATCACCTTCACCATAGCAAGCATCACCTTCACCATAGCAAGCATCACCTTCACCATAGCAAGCATCACCTTCACCATAGCCATCACCTTCACCATAGCAAGCATCACCTTCACCACAGCAAGCATCACCTTCACCATAGCAAGCATCACCTTCACCATAGCAAGCATCACCTTCACCATAGCATCACCTTCACCATAGCAAGCATCACCTTCACCATAGCAAGCATCACCTTCACAATAGCAAGCATCACCTTCACCATAGCAAGCATCACCTTCACCATAGCAAGCATCACCTTCACAATAGCAAGCATCACCTTCACCATAGCAAGCATCACCTTCACCGTAGCAAGCATCACCTTCACCATAGCAAGCAACACCTTCACCATAGCAAGCATCACCTTCACCATAGCAAGCATCACCTTCACCATAGCAAGCATCACCTTCACCATACCAAGCCTCACCTTCACCATAGCAAGCATCACCTTCACCACAGCAAGCGTCACCTTCACCATAGCAAGCGTCACCTTCACCACAGCAAGCGTCACCTTCACCATAGCAAGCGTCACCTTCACCATAGCAAGCGTCACCTTCACCACAGCAAGCGTCACCTTCACCATAGCAACCGTCACCTTCACCACAGCAAGCGTCACCTTCACCATAGCAAGCATCACCTTCACCATAGCAAGAGTCACCTTCACCACAGCAAGCGTCACCTTCACCACAGCAAGCGTCACCTTCACCATAGCAAGCATCACCTTTACCATAGCAAGCATCACCTTCACCATAGCAAGCATCACCTTTACCATAGCAAGCATCACCTTCACCATACCAAGCATCACCTTCACCATACCAAGCATCACCTTCACCATACCAAGCATTACCTTCACCATACCAAGCATCACCTTCACCATACCAAGCATCACCTTCACCACAGCAAGCATCACATTCACCATAGCAAGCATCACCTTCACCACAGCAAGCATCACCTTCTCCACAGCAAGCAACACCTTCGCCATAGCAAGCATCACCTTCACCATAGCAAGCATCACCTTCACCATAGCAAGAGTCACCTTCACCACAGCAAGCGTCACCTTCACCACAGCAAGCGTCACCTTCACCATAGCAAGCATCACCTTTACCATAGCAAGCATCACCTTCACCATAGCAAGCATCACCTTCACCATAGCAAGCATCACCTTCACCATAGCAAGCATCACCTTCACCATAGCAAGCATCACCTTCACCATAGCAAGCATCACCTTCACCATAGCAAGCATCACCTTCACCATAGCAAGCATCACCTTCACCATAGCAAGCATCACCTTCACCATAGCAAGCATCACCTCCACCATAGCAAGCATCACCTCCACCATAGCAAGCATCACCTCCACCATAGCAAGCATCACCTCCACCATAGCAAGCATCACCTTCACCATAGCAAGCAGCACATTCACCATAGCAAGCATCAGCTCCACCATAGCAAGCATCACCTCCACCATAGCAAGGATCACCTTCACCATAACAAGCATCACCTGCACCATAGCAAGCATCACCTTCACCATAGCAAGCATCACCTTCACCATAGCAAGCATCACCTCCACCATAGCAAGCATCACCTCCAGCACAGCAAGCATCACCTCCACCATAGCAAGCATCACCTTCACCATAGCAAGCATCACCTTCACCATAGCAAGCATCACCTCCACCATAGCAAGCATCACCTCCACCATAGCAAGCATCACCTTCACCACAGCAAGCGTCACCTTCACCATAGCAAGCGTCACCTTCACCACAGCAAGCGTCACCTTCACCATAGCAAGCGTCACCTTCACCATAGCAAGCGTCACCTTCACCACAGCAAGCGTCACCTTCACCATAGCAAGCGTCACCTTCACCATAGCAAGAGTCACCTTCACCACAGCAAGCGTCACCTTCACCACAGCAAGCGTCACCTTCACCATAGCAAGCATCACCTTTACCATAGCAAGCATCACCTTCACCATAGCAAGCATCACCTTTACCATAGCAAGCATCACCTTCACCATACCAAGCATCACCTTCACCATACCAAGCATCACCTTCACCATACCAAGCATCACCTTCACCATACCAAGCATCACCTTCACCATACCAAGCATCACCTTCACCACAGCAAGCATCACATTCACCATAGCAAGCATCACCTTCACCACAGCAAGCATCACCTTCTCCACAGCAAGCAACACCTTCGCCATAGCAAGCATCACCTTCACCATAGCAAGCATCACCTTCACCATAGCAAGCATCACCTACACCATAGCAAGCATCACCTTCACCATAGCAAGCATCACCTTCACCATAGCAAGCATCACCTTCACCATAGCAAGCATCACCTTCACCATAGCAAGCATCACCTTCACCATAGCAAGCATCACCTTCACCATAGCAAGCATCACCTTCACCATAGCAAGCATCACCTTCACCATACCAAGCATCACCTTCACCATACCAAGCATCACCTTCACCATACCAAGGATCACCTTCACCATACCAAGCATCACCTTCACCATACCAAGCATCACCTTCACCATACCAAGCATCACCTTCACCATACCAAGCATCACCTTCACCATAGCAAGCATCACCTTCACCATAGCAACATCACCTTCACCATAGCAAGCATCACCTTCACCATAGAAAGCATCACCTTCACCATAGAAAGCATCACCTTCACCATAGCAAGCATCACCTTCACCATAGCAAGCATCACCTTCACCGTAGCAAGCATCACCTTCACCATAGCAAGCATCACCTTCACCATAGCAAGCATCACCTTCACCATAGCAAGCATCACCTTCACCATAGCAAGCATCACCTTCACCATAGCAAGCATCACCTTCACCGTAGCAAGCATCACCTTCACCGTAGCAAGCATCACCTTCACCGTAGCAAGCATCACCTTCACCGTAGCAAGCATCACCTTCACCGTAGCAAGCATCACCTGCACCGTAGCAAGCATCACCTGCACCGTAGCAAGCATCACCTTCACCGTAGCAAGCATCACCTTCACCATAGCAAGCATCACCTTCACCATAGCAAGCATCACCTTCACCATAGCAAGCATCACCTTCACCATAGCAAGCATCACCTTCACCATAGCAAGCATCACCTTCACCATAGCAAGCATCACCTTCACCATACCAAGCATCACCTTCACCATACCAAGCATCACCTTCACCATACCAAGCATCACCTTCACCATACCAAGCATCACCTTCACCATAGCAAGCATCACCTTCACCATAGCAAGCATCACCTTCACCACAGCAAGCATCACCTTCTCCACAGAAAGCAACACCTTCGCCATAGCAAGCATCCCCTTCACCATAGCAAGCATCACCTTCACCATAGCAAGCATCACCTTCACCATAGCAAGCATCACCTTCACCATAGCAAGCATCACCTTCACCATAGCAAGCATCACCTTCACCATAGCAAGCATCACCTTCACCATAGCAAGCATCACCTTCACCATACCAAGCATCACCTTCACCATACCAAGCATCACCTTCACCATACCAAGCATCACCTTCACCATACCAAGCATCACCTTCACCATACCAAGCATCACCTTCACCATACCAAGCATCACCTTCACCATACCAAGCATCACCTTCACCATAGCAAGCATCACCTTCACCATAGCGAGCATCACCTTCACCACAGCAAGCATCACCTTCTCCACAGCAAGCAACACCTTCGCCATAGCAAGCATCACCTTCACCATAGCAAGCATCACCTTCACCATAGCAAGCATCACCTTCACCATAGCAAGCATCACCTTCACCATAGCAAGCATCACCTTCACCATAGCAAGCATCACCTTCACCATAGCAAGCATAACCTTCACCATAGCAAGCATCACCTTCACCATAGAAAGCATCACCTTCACCACAGCAAGCATCACCTTCACCACAGCAAGCATCACCTTCACCACAGCAAGCATCACCTTCACCATAGCAGGCATCACCTTCACCATAGCAAGCATCACCTTCACCATAGCAAGCATCACCTTCACCATAGCAAGCATCACCTTCACCATAGCAAGCATCACCTTCACCATAGCAAGCATCACCTTCACCATAGCAAGCATCACCTTCACCATAGCAAGCATCACCTTCACCATAGCAAGCATCACCTTCACCATAGCAAGCATCACCTTCACCATAGCAAGCATCACCTTCACCATAGCAAGCATCACCTCCACCATAGCAAGCATCACCTCCACCATAGCAAGCATCACCTCCACCATAGCAAGCATCACCTCCACCATAGCAAGCATCACCTTCACCATAGCAAGCAGCACATTCACCATAGCAAGCATCAGCTCCACCATAGCAAGCATCACCTCCACCATAGCAAGGATCACCTTCACCATAACAAGCATCACCTGCACCATAGCAAGCATCACCTTCACCATAGCAAGCATCACCTTCACCATAGCAAGCATCACCTCCACCATAGCAAGCATCACCTCCAGCACAGCAAGCATCACCTCCACCATAGCAAGCATCACCTTCACCATAGCAAGCATCACCTTCACCATAGCAAGCATCACCTCCACCATAGCAAGCATCACCTCCACCATAGCAAGCATCACCTCCACCATATCAAGCATCACCTCCACCATAGCAAGCATCACCTCCACCATAGCAAGCATCACCTCCACCATCGCAAGCATCACATTCACCATAGCAAGCATCACCTCCACCATAGCAAGCATCACCTCCACCATAGCAAGCATCACCTTCACCATAGCAAGCGTCACCTTCACCATAGCAAGCGTCACCTTCACCACAGCAAGCGTCACCTTCACCATAGCAAGCGTCACCTTCACCACAGCAAGCGTCACCTTCACCATAGCAAGCGTCACCTTCACCATAGCAAGAGTCACCTTCACCACAGCAAGCGTCACCTTCACCACAGCAAGCGTCACCTTCACCATAGCAAACATCACCTTTACCATAGCAAGCATCACCTTCACCATAGCAAGCATCACCTTTACCATACCAAGCATCACCTTCACCATACCAAGCATCACCTTCACCATACCAAGCATCACCTTCACCATACCAAGCATCACCTTCACCATACCAAGCATCACCTTCACCATACCAAGCATCACCTTCACCATACCAAGCATCACCTTCACCATACCAAGCATCACCTTCACCATACCAAGCATCACCTTCACCATAGCAAGCATCACCTTCACCATAGCAACATCACCTTCACCATAGCAAGCATCACCTTCACCATAGAAAGCATCACCTTCACCATAGCAAGCATCACCTTCACCACAGCAAGCATCACCTTCACCACAGCAAGCATCACCTTCACCATAGCAAGCATCACCTTCACCACAGCAAGCATCACCTTAACCACAGCAAGCATCACCTTCACCATAGCAAGCATCACCTTCACCACAGCAAGCATCACCTTCACCATAGCAAGCATCACCTTCACCATAGCAAGCATCACCTTCACCATAGCAAGCATCACCTTCACCATAGCAAGCATCACCTTCACCATAGCAAGCAACACCTTCACCATAGCAAGTATCACCTTCACCATAGCAAGCATCACCTTCACCATAGCAAGCCTCACCTTCACCATAGCAAGCGTCACCTTCACCACAGCAAGCGTCACCTTCACCACAGCAAGCGTCACCTTCACCACAGCAAGCGTCACCTTCACCATAGCAAGCATCACCTTCACCATAGCAAGCATCACCTTCACCATAGCAAGCATCACCTTCACCATAGCAAGCATCACCTTCACCATAGCAAGCATCACCTTCACCATAGCAAGCATCACCTTCACCATACCAAGCATCACCTTCACCATACCAAGCATCACCTTCACCATACCAAGCATCACCTTCACCATAGCAAGCATCACCTTCACCATACCAAGCATCACCTTCACCATACCAAGCATCACCTTCACCATAGAAGCATCACCTTCACCATAGCAAGCATCACCTTCACCATAGCAAGCATCACCTTCACCATAGCAAGCATCACATTTACCATAGAAAGCATCACCTTCACCATACCAAGCATCACCTTCACCATACCAAGCATCACCTTCACCACAGCAAGCATCACCTTCACCACAGCAAGCATCACCTTCACCATAGCAGGCATCACTTTCACCATAGCAAGCATCACCTTCACCATAGCAGGCATCACCTTCACCATAGCAAGCATCACCTTCACCATAGCAAGCATCACCTTCACCATAGCAAGCATCACCTTCACCATAGCAAGCATCACCTTCACCATAGCAAGCATCACCTTCACCATAGCCATCACCTTCACCATAGCAAGCATCACCTTCACCACAGCAAGCATCACCTTCACCATAGCAAGCATCACCTTCACCATAGCAAGCATCACCTTCACCATAGCATCACCTTCACCATAGCAAGCATCACCTTCACCATAGCAAGCATCACCTTCACAATAGCAAGCATCACCTTCACCATAGCAAGCATCACCTTCACCATAGCAAGCATCACCTTCACAATAGCAAGCATCACCTTCACCATAGCAAGCATCACCTTCACCGTAGCAAGCATCACCTTCACCATAGCAAGCAACACCTTCACCATAGCAAGCATCACCTTCACCATAGCAAGCATCACCTTCACCATAGCAAGCATCACCTTCACCATACCAAGCCTCACCTTCACCATAGCAAGCATCACCTTCACCACAGCAAGCGTCACCTTCACCATAGCAAGCGTCACCTTCACCACAGCAAGCGTCACCTTCACCATAGCAAGCGTCACCTTCACCATAGCAAGCGTCACCTTCACCACAGCAAGCGTCACCTTCACCATAGCAACCGTCACCTTCACCACAGCAAGCGTCACCTTCACCATAGCAAGCATCACCTTCACCATAGCAAGAGTCACCTTCACCACAGCAAGCGTCACCTTCACCACAGCAAGCGTCACCTTCACCATAGCAAGCATCACCTTTACCATAGCAAGCATCACCTTCACCATAGCAAGCATCACCTTTACCATAGCAAGCATCACCTTCACCATACCAAGCATCACCTTCACCATACCAAGCATCACCTTCACCATACCAAGCATTACCTTCACCATACCAAGCATCACCTTCACCATACCAAGCATCACCTTCACCACAGCAAGCATCACATTCACCATAGCAAGCATCACCTTCACCACAGCAAGCATCACCTTCTCCACAGCAAGCAACACCTTCGCCATAGCAAGCATCACCTTCACCATAGCAAGCATCACCTTCACCATAGCAAGAGTCACCTTCACCACAGCAAGCGTCACCTTCACCACAGCAAGCGTCACCTTCACCATAGCAAGCATCACCTTTACCATAGCAAGCATCACCTTCACCATAGCAAGCATCACCTTTACCATACCAAGCATCACCTTCACCATACCAAGCATCACCTTCACCATACCAAGCATCACCTTCACCATACCAAGCATCACCTTCACCATACCAAGCATCACCTTCACCATACCAAGCATCACCTTCACCATACCAAGCATCACCTTCACCATAGCAAGCATCACCTTCACCATAGCAACATCACCTTCACCATAGCAAGCATCACCTTCACCATAGAAAGCATCACCTCCACCATAGCAAGCATCACCTTCACCATAGCAAGCATCACCTTCACCATAGCAAGCATCACCTTCACCATAGCAAGCATCACCTTCACCACAGCAAGCATCACCTTCACCACAGCAAGCATCACCTTCACCATAGCAAGCATCACCTTCACCACAGCAAGCATCACCTTCACCATAGCAAGCATCACCTTCACCATAGCAAGCATCACCTTCACCATAGCAAGCATCACCTTCACCATAGCAAGCATCACCTTCACCATAGCAAGCAACACCTTCACCATAGCAAGCATCACCTTCACCATAGCAAGCATCACCTTCACCATAGCAAGCATCACCTTCACCATAGCAAGCCTCACCTTCACCATAGCAAGCATCACCTTCACCATAGCAAGCATCACCTTCACCATAGCAAGCATCACCTTCACCATAGCAAGCATCACCTTCACCATAGCAAGCATCACCTTCACCATAGCAAGCATCACCTTCACCATAGCAAGCATCACCTTCACCATAGCAAGCATCACCTTCACCACAGCAAGCATCACCTTCACCATAGCAAGCATCACCTTCACCACAGCAAGCATCACCTTCACCACAGCAAGCATCACCTTCACCATAGCAAGCATCACCTTCACCACAGCAAGCATCACCTTCACCATAGCAAGCATCACCTTCACCATAGCAAGCATCACCTTCACCATAGCAAGCATCACCTTCACCATAGCAAGCATCACCTTCACAATAGAAAGCATCACCTTCACCATAGCAAGCATCACCTTCACCATAGCAAGCATCACCTTCACCATAGCAAGCAACACCTTCACCATAGCAAGCATCACCTTCACCATAGCAAGCATCACCTTCACCATAGCAAGCATCACCTTCACCATAGCAAGCATCACCTTCACCATAGCAAGCATCACCTTCACCATAGCAAGCATCACCTTCACCATAGCAAGCCTCACCTTCACCATAGCAAGCGTCACCTTCACCACAGCAAGCGTCACCTTCACCATAGCAAGCGTCACCTTCACCACAGCAAGCGTCACCTTCACCATAGCAAGCGTCACCTTCACCATAGCAAGCGTCACCTTCACCACAGCAAGCGTCACCTTCACCATAGCAAGCGTCACCTTCACCACAGCAAGCGTCACCTTCACCATAGCAAGCGTCACCTTCACCATAGCAAGAGTCACCTTCACCACAGCAAGCGTCACCTTCACCACAGCAAGCGTCACCTTCACCATAGCAAGCATCACCTTTACCATAGCAAGCATCACCTTCACCATAGCAAGCATCACCTTTACCATAGCAAGCATCACCTTCACCATACCAAGCATCACCTTCACCATACCAAGCATCACCTTCACCATACCAAGCATCACCTTCACCATACCAAGCATCACCTTCACCATACCAAGCATCACCTTCACCACAGCAAGCATCACATTCACCATAGCAAGCATCACCTTCACCACAGCAAGCATCACCTTCTCCACAGCAAGCAACACCTTCGCCATAGCAAGCATCACCTTCACCATAGCAAGCATCACCTTCACCATAGCAAGCATCACCTACACCATAGCAAGCATCACCTTCACCATAGCAAGCATCACCTTCACCATAGCAAGCATCACCTTCACCATAGCAAGCATCACCTTCACCATAGCAAGCATCACCTTCACCATAGCAAGCATCACCTTCACCATAGCAAGCATCACCTTCACCATAGCAAGCATCACCTTCACCATACCAAGCATCACCTTCACCATACCAAGCATCACCTTCACCATACCAAGGATCACCTTCACCATACCAAGCATCACCTTCACCATAGCAAGCATCACCTTCACCATACCAAGCATCACCTTCACCATACCAAGCATCACCTTCACCATAGCAAGCATCACCTTCACCATAGCAACATCACCTTCACCATAGCAAGCATCACCTTCACCATAGAAAGCATCACCTTCACCATAGCAAGCATCACCTTCACCATAGCAAGCATCACCTTCACCATAGCAAGCATCACCTTCACCATAGCAAGCATCACCTTCAAAATAGCAAGCATCACCTTCACCAGAGCAAGCATCACCTTCACCATAGCAAGCATCACCTTCACCACAGCAAGCATCACCTTCACCACAGCAAGCATCACCTTCACCACAGCAAGCTTCACCTTCACCACAGCAAGCATCACCTTCACCACAGCAAGCATCACCTTCACCGTAGCAAGCATCACCTTCACCGTAGCAAGCATCACCTTCGCCGTAGCAAGCATCACCTTCACCATAGCTAGCATCACCTTCACCGTAGCAAGCATCACCTTCACCGTAGCAAGCATCACCTTCACTGTAGCAAGCATCACCTTCACCATAGCAAGGATCACCTTCACCATAGCAAGCATCACCTTCACCATACAAAGCATCACCTTCACCGTAGCAAGCATCACCTTCACCGTAGCAAGCATCACCTTCACCGTAGCAAGCATCACCTTTACCGTAGCAAGCATCACCTTCACCGTAGCAAGCATCACCTTCACCGTAGCAAGCATCACCTTCACCGTAGCAAGCATCACCTTCACCGTAGCAAGCATCACCTTCACCATAGCAAGCATCACCTTCACCGTAGCAAGCATCACCTTCACCGTAGCAAGCATCACCTTCACCGTAGCAAGCATCACCTTCACCGTAGCAAGCATCACCTTCACCGTAGCAAGCATCACCTTCACCGTAGCAAGCATCACCTTCACCGTATCAAGCATCACCTTCACCGTAGCAAGCATCACCTGCACCGTAACAAGCATCACCTTCACCATAGCAAGCATCACCTTCACCATAGCAAGCATCACCTTCACCATAGCAAGCATCACCTTCACCATAGCAAGCATCACCTTCACCATAGCAAGCACACCTTCACCATAGCAAGCATCACCTTCACCATAGCAAGCATCACCTTCACCATAGCAAGTATCACCTTCACCGTAGCAAGCATCACCTTCGCCGTAGCAAGCATCACCTTCACCGCAGCAAGCATCACCTTCACCGTAGCAAGCATCACCTTCACCATATAGCAAGCATCACCTTCACCATATAGCAAGCATCACCTTCACCATATAGCAAGCATCACCTTCACCATAGCAAGCATCACCTTCACCATAGCAAGCATCACCTTCATCATAGCAAGCATCACCTTCACCATAGCAAGCATCACCTTCACCATAGCAAGCATCACCTTCACCACAGCAAGCATCACCTTCACCACAGCAAGCATCACCTTCGCCACAGCAAGCATCACCTTCGCCACAGCAAGCATCACCTTCGCCATACCAAGCATCACCTTCACCATACCAAGCATCACCTTCACCATACCAAGCATCACCTTCACCATACCAAGCATCACCTTCACCATACCAAGCATCACCTTCACCATACCAAGCATCACCTTCACCATAGCAAGCATCACCTTCACCACAGCAAGCATCACCTTCTCCACAGCAAGCAACACCTTCGCCATAGCAAGCATCACCTTCACCATAGCAAGCATCACCTTCACCATAGCAAGCATCACCTTCACCATAGCAAGCATCACCTTCACCATAGCAAGCATCACCTTCACCATAGCAAGCATCACCTTCACCATAAAAAAGCATCACCTTCACCACAGCAAGCATCACCTTCACCACAGCAAGCATCACCTTCACCATAGCAAGCATCACCTTCACCATAGCAGGCATCACCTTCACCATAGCAAGCATCACCTTCACCATAGCAAGCATCACCTTCACCATAGCAAGCATCACCTTCACCATAGCAAGCATCACCTTCACCATAGCAAGCATCACCTTCACCATAGCAAGCATCACCTTCACCATAGCAAGCATCACCTTCACCATAGCAAGCATCACCTCCACCATAGCAAGCATCACCTCCACCATAGCAAACATCACCTCCACCATAGCAAGCATCACCTCCACCATAGCAAGCATCACCTTCACCATAGCAAGCATCAGCTCCACCATAGCAAGCATCACCTCCACCATAGCAAGCATCACCTCCACCATAGCAAACATCACCTCCACCATAGCAAGCATCACCTCCACCATAGCAAGCATCACCTTCACCATAGCAAGCATCAGCTCCACCATAGCAAGCATCACCTCCACCATAGCAAGCATCACCTTCACCATAACAAGCATCACCTGCACCATAGCAAGCATCACCTTCACCATAGCAAGCATCACCTTCACCATAGCAAGCATCACCTCCACCATAGCAAGCATCACCTCCAGCACAGCAAGCATCACCTCCACCATAGCAAGCATCACCTTCACCATAGCAAGCATCACCTTCACCATAGCAAGCATCACCTCCACCATAGCAAGCATCACCTCCACCATAGCAAGCATCACCTCCACCATATCAAGCATCACCTCCACCATAGCAAGCATCACCTCCACCATAGCAAGCATCACCTCCACCATCGCAAGCATCACATTCACCATAGCAAGCATCACCTCCACCATAGCAAGCATCACCTCCACCATAGCAAGCATCACCTTCACCATAGCAAGCGTCACCTTCACCATAGCAAGCGTCACCTTCACCACAGCAAGCGTCACCTTCACCATAGCAAGCGTCACCTTCACCACAGCAAGCGTCACCTTCACCATAGCAAGCGTCACCTTCACCATAGCAAGAGTCACCTTCACCACAGCAAGCGTCACCTTCACCACAGCAAGCGTCACCTTCACCATAGCAAGCATCACCTTTACCACAGCAAGCGTCACCTTCACCATAGCAAGCATCACCTTTACCATACCAAGCATCACCTTCACCATACCAAGCATCACCTTCACCATACCAAGCATCACCTTCACCATACCAAGCATCACCTTCACCATACCAAGCATCACCTTCACCATACTAAGCATCACCTTCACCATACCAAGCATCACCTTCACCATAGCAAGCATCACCTTCACCATAGCAACATCACCTTCACCATAGCAAGCATCACCTTCACCATAGAAAGCATCACCTTCACCATAGCAAGCATCACCTTCACCATAGCAAGCATCACCTTCACCATAGCAAGCATCACCTTCATCATAGCAAGCATCACCTTCACCACAGCAAGCATCACCTTCACCACAGCAAGCATCACCTTCACCATAGCAAGCATCACCTTCACCACAGCAAGCATCACCTTCACCATAGCAAGCATCACCTTCACCATAGCAAGCATCACCTTCACCATAGCAAGCATCACCTTCACCATAGCAAGCATCACCTTCACCATAGCAAGCAACACCTTCACCATAGCAAGCATCACCTTCACCATAGCAAGCATCACCTTCACCATAGCAAGCATCACCTTCACCATAGCAAGCATCACCTTCACCATAGCAAGCCTCACCTTCACCATAGCAAGCGTCACCTTCACCACAGCAAGCGTCACCTTCACCACAGCAAGCGTCACCTTCACCACAGCAAGCGTCACCTTCACCATAGCAAGCATCACCTTCACCATAGCAAGCATCACCTTCACCATAGCAAACATCACCTTCACCATAGCAAGCATCACCTTCACCATAGCAAGCATCACCTTCACCATAGCAAGCATCACCTTCACCATACCAAGCATCACCTTCACCATACCAAGCATCACCTTCACCATACCAAGCATCACCTTCACCATAGCAAGCATCACCTTCACCATACCAAGCATCACCTGCACCATACCAAGCATCACCTTCACCATAGAAGCATCACCTTCACCATAGCAAGCATCACCTTCACCATAGCAAGCATCACCTTCACCATAGCAAGCATCACATTTACCATAGAAAGCATCACCTTCACCATACCAAGCATCACCTTCACCATACCAAGCATCACCTTCACCACAGCAAGCATCACCTTCACCACAGCAAGCATCACCTTCACCATAGCAGGCATCACTTTCACCATAGCAAGCATCACCTTCACCATAGCAGGCATCACCTTCACCATAGCAAGCATCACCTTCACCATAGCAAGCATCACCTTCACCATAGCAAGCATCACCTTCACCATAGCAAGCATCACCTTCACCATAGCATCACCTTCACCATAGCAAGCATCACCTTCACCATAGCAAGCATCACCTTCACCATAGCAAGCATCACCTTCACCATAGCAAGCATCAGCTTCACCATAGCAACCATCACCTTTACCATAGCAAGCATCACCTTCACCATAGCAAGCATCACCTTCACCATAGCAAGCATCAGCTTCACCATAGCAAGCATCACCTTCACCATAGCAAGCACCAGCTTCACCATAGCAAGCATCACCTTCACCATAGCAAGCATCACCTTCACCACAGCAAGCATCACCTTCACCATAGCAAGCATCACCTTCACCATAGCAAGCATCACCTTCACCATAGCATCACCTTCACCATAGCAAGCATCACCTTCACCATAGCAAGCATCAGCTTCACCATAGCAACCATCACCTTTACCATAGCAAGCATCACCTTCACCATAGCAAGCATCACCTTCACCATAGCAAGCATCAGCTTCACCATAGCAAGCATCACCTTCACCATAGCAAGCACCAGCTTCACCATAGCAAGCATCACCTTCACCATAGCAAGCATCACCTTCACCACAGCAAGCATCACCTTCACCATAGCAAGCATCACCTTCACCATAGCAAGCATCACCTTCACCATAGCATCACCTTCACCATAGCAAGCATCACCTTCACCATAGCAAGCATCACCTTCACAATAGCAAGCATCACCTTCACCATAGCAAGCATCACCTTCACCATAGGAAGCATCACCTTCACCATAGCAAGCAACACCTTCACCATAGCAAGCATCACCTTCACCATAGCAAGCATCACCTTCACCATAGCAAGCATCACCTTCACCATAGCAAGCATCACCTTCACCATAGCAAGCATCACCTTCACCATAGCAAGCATCACCTTCACCATAGCAAGCCTCACCTTCACCAGAGCAAGCGTCACCTTCACCACAGCAAGCGTCACCTTCACCATAGCAAGCGTCACCTTCACCACAGCAAGCGTCACCTTCACCATAGCAAGCGTCACCTTCACCACAGCAAGCGTCACCTTCACCATAGCAAGCGTCACCTTCACCACAGCAAGCGTCACCTTCACCATAGCAAGCGTCACCTTCACCATAGCAAGAGTCACCTTCACCACAGCAAGCGTCACCTTCACCACAGCATGCGTCACCTTCACCATAGCAAGCATCACCTTTACCATAGCAAGCATCACCTTCACCATAGCAAGCATCACCTTTACCATAGCAAGCATCACCTTCACCATACCAAGCATCACCTTCACCATACCAAGCATCACCTTCACCATACCAAGCATCACCTTCACCATACCAAGCATCACCTTCACCATACCAAGCATCATCTTCACCACAGCAAGCATCACATTCACCATAGCAAGCATCACCTTCACCACAGCAAGCATCACCTTCTCCACAGCAAGCAACACCTTCGCCATAGCAAGCATCACCTTCACCATAGCAAGCATCACCTTCACCATAGCAAGCATCACCTTCACCATAGCAAGCATCACCTTCACCATAGCAAGCATCACCTTCACCATAGCAAGCATCACCTCCACCATAGCAAGCATCACCTCCACCATAGCAAGCATCACCTCCACCATAGCAAGCATCACCTCCACCATAGCAAGCATCACCTTCACCATAGCAAGCAGCACATTCACCATAGCAAGCATCAGCTCCACCATAGCAAGCATCACCTCCACCATAGCAAGGATCACCTTCACCATAACAAGCATCACCTGCACCATAGCAAGCATCACCTTCACCATAGCAAGCATCACCTTCACCATAGCAAGCATCACCTCCACCATAGCAAGCATCACCTCCAGCACAGCAAGCATCACCTCCACCATAGCAAGCATCACCTTCACCATAGCAAGCATCACCTTCACCATAGCAAGCATCACCTTCACCATAGCAAGCATCACCTTCACCATAGCAAGCAACACCTTCACCATAGCAAGCATCACCTTCACCATAGCAAGCATCACCTTCACCATAGCAAGCCTCACCTTCACCATAGCAAGCGTCACCTTCACCACAGCAAGCGTCACCTTCACCACAGCAAGCGTCACCTTCACCACAGCAAGCGTCACCTTCACCATAGCAAGCATCACCTTCACCATAGCAAGCATCACCTTCACCATAGCAAGCATCACCTTCACCATAGCAAGCATCACCTTCACCATAGCAAGCATCACCTTCACCATAGCAAGCATCACCTTCACCATACCAAGCATCACCTTCACCATACCAAGCATCACCTTCACCATACCAAGCATCACCTTCACCATAGCAAGCATCACCTTCACCATACCAAGCATCACCTTCACCATAGCAAGCATCACCTTCACCATAGCAAGCCTCACCTTCACCATAGCAAGCGTCACCTTCACCACAGCAAGCGTCACCTTCACCATAGCAAGCGTCACCTTCACCACAGCAAGCGTCACCTTCACCATAGCAAGCGTCACCTTCACCACAGCAAGCGTCACCTTCACCATAGCAAGCGTCACCTTCACCACAGCAAGCGTCACCTTCACCATAGCAAGCGTCACCTTCACCATAGCAAGAGTCACCTTCACCACAGCAAGCGTCACCTTCACCACAGCATGCGTCACCTTCACCATAGCAAGCATCACCTTTACCATAGCAAGCATCACCTTCACCATAGCAAGCATCACCTTTACCATAGCAAGCATCACCTTCACCATACCAAGCATCACCTTCACCATACCAAGCATCACCTTCACCATACCAAGCATCACCTTCACCATACCAAGCATCACCTTCACCATACCAAGCATCATCTTCACCACAGCAAGCATCACATTCACCATAGCAAGCATCACCTTCACCACAGCAAGCATCACCTTCTCCACAGCAAGCAACACCTTCGCCATAGCAAGCATCACCTTCACCATAGCAAGCATCACCTTCACCATAGCAAGCATCACCTTCACCATAGCAAGCATCACCTTCACCATAGCAAGCATCACCTTCACCATAGCAAGCATCACCTCCACCATAGCAAGCATCACCTCCACCATAGCAAGCATCACCTCCACCATAGCAAGCATCACCTCCACCATAGCAAGCATCACCTTCACCATAGCAAGCAGCACATTCACCATAGCAAGCATCAGCTCCACCATAGCAAGCATCACCTCCACCATAGCAAGGATCACCTTCACCATAACAAGCATCACCTGCACCATAGCAAGCATCACCTTCACCATAGCAAGCATCACCTTCACCATAGCAAGCATCACCTCCACCATAGCAAGCATCACCTCCAGCACAGCAAGCATCACCTCCACCATAGCAAGCATCACCTTCACCATAGCAAGCATCACCTTCACCATAGCAAGCATCACCTTCACCATAGCAAGCATCACCTTCACCATAGCAAGCAACACCTTCACCATAGCAAGCATCACCTTCACCATAGCAAGCATCACCTTCACCATAGCAAGCCTCACCTTCACCATAGCAAGCGTCACCTTCACCACAGCAAGCGTCACCTTCACCACAGCAAGCGTCACCTTCACCACAGCAAGCGTCACCTTCACCATAGCAAGCATCACCTTCACCATAGCAAGCATCACCTTCACCATAGCAAGCATCACCTTCACCATAGCAAGCATCACCTTCACCATAGCAAGCATCACCTTCACCATAGCAAGCATCACCTTCACCATACCAAGCATCACCTTCACCATACCAAGCATCACCTTCACCATACCAAGCATCACCTTCACCATAGCAAGCATCACCTTCACCATAGCAAGCATCACCTTCACCATAGCAAGCATCACATTTACCATAGAAAGCATCACCTTCACCATACCAAGCATCACCTTCACCATACCAAGCATCACCTTCACCACAGCAAGCATCACCTTCACCACAGCAAGCATCACCTTCACCATAGCAAGCATCACCTTCACCATAGCAAGCAACACCTTCACCATAGCAAGCATCACCTTCACCATAGCAAGCATCACCTTCACCATAGCAAGCATCACCTTCACCATAGCAAGCATCACCTTCACCATAGCAAGCCTCACCTTCACCATAGCAAGCGTCACCTTCACCACAGCAAGCGTCACCTTCACCACAGCAAGCGTCACCTTCACCACAGCAAGCGTCACCTTCACCATAGCAAGCATCACCTTCACCATAGCAAGCATCACCTTCACCATAGCAAGCATCACCTTCACCATAGCAAGCATCACCTTCACCATAGCAAGCATCACCTTCACCATAGCAAGCATCACCTTCACCATACCAAGCATCACCTTCACCATACCAAGCATCACCTTCACCATACCAAGCATCACCTTCACCATAGCAAGCATCACCTTCACCATACCAAGCATCACCTGCACCATACCAAGCATCACCTTCACCATAGAAGCATCACCTTCACCATAGCAAGCATCACCTTCACCATAGCAAGCATCACCTTCACCATAGCAAGCATCACCTTCACCATAGAAAGCATCACCTTCACCATACCAAGCATCACCTTCACCATACCAAGCATCACCTTCACCACAGCAAGCATCACCTTCACCACAGCAAGCATCACCTTCACCATAGCAGGCATCACTTTCACCATAGCAAGCATCACCTTCACCATAGCAGGCATCACCTTCACCATAGCAAGCATCACCTTCACCATAGCAAGCATCACCTTCACCATAGCAAGCATCACCTTCACCATAGCAAGCATCACCTTCACCATAGCATCACCTTCACCATAGCAAGCATCACCTTCACCATAGCAAGCATCACCTTCACCATAGCAAGCATCACCTTCACCATAGCAAGCATCAGCTTCACCATAGCAACCATCACCTTTACCATAGCAAGCATCACCTTCACCATAGCAAGCATCACCTTCACCATAGCAAGCATCAGCTTCACCATAGCAAGCATCACCTTCACCATAGCAAGCACCAGCTTCACCATAGCAAGCATCACCTTCACCATAGCAAGCATCACCTTCACCACAGCAAGCACCACCTTCACCATAGCAAGCATCACCTTCACCATAGCAAGCATCACCTTCACCATAGCATCACCTTCACCATAGCAAGCATCACCTTCACCATAGCAAGCATCACCTTCACAATAGCAAGCATCACCTTCACCATAGCAAGCATCACCTTCACCATAGCAAGCAACACCTTCACCATAGCAAGCATCACCTTCACCATAGCAAGCATCACCTTCACCATAGCAAGCATCACCTTCACCATAGCAAGCATCACCTTCACCATAGCAAGCATCACCTTCACCATAGCAAGCATCACCTTCACCATAGCAAGCCTCACCTTCACCATAGCAAGCGTCACCTTCACCACAGCAAGCGTCACCTTCACCATAGCAAGCGTCACCTTCACCACAGCAAGCGTCACCTTCACCATAGCAAGCGTCACCTTCACCACAGCAAGCGTCACCTTCACCACAGCAAGCGTCACCTTCACCACAGCAAGCGTCACCTTCACCATAGCAAGCGTCACCTTCACCATAGCAAGAGTCACCTTCACCACAGCAAGCGTCACCTTCACCACAGCAAGCGTCACCTTCACCATAGCAAGCATCACCTTTACCATAGCAAGCATCACCTTCACCATAGCAAGCATCACCTTTACCATAGCAAGCATCACCTTCACCATACCAAGCATCGCCTTCACCATACCAAGCATCACCTTCACCATAGCAAGCATCACCTTCACCATAGCAAGCAACACCTTCACCATAGCAAGCATCACCTTCACCATAGCAAGCATCACCTTCACCATAGCAAGCCTCACCTTCACCATAGCAAGCGTCACCTTCACCACAGCAAGCGTCACCTTCACCACAGCAAGCGTCACCTTCACCACAGCAAGCGTCACCTTCACCATAGCAAGCATCACCTTCACCATAGCAAGCATCACCTTCACCATAGCAAGCATCACCTTCACCATAGCAAGCATCACCTTCACCATAGCAAGCATCACCTTCACCATAGCAAGCATCACCTTCACCATACCAAGCATCACCTTCACCATACCAAGCATCACCTTCACCATACCAAGCATCACCTTCACCATAGCAAGGATCACCTTCACCATAACAAGCATCACCTTCACCATACCAAGCATCACCTTCACCATACCAAGCATCACCTTCACCATACCAAGCATCACCTTCACCATACCAAGCATCATCTTCACCACAGCAAGCATCACATTCACCATAGCAAGCCTCACCTTCACCATAGCAAGCGTCACCTTCACCACAGCAAGCGTCACCTTCACCACAGCAAGCGTCACCTTCACCACAGCAAGCGTCACCTTCACCATAGCAAGCATCACCTTCACCATAGCAAGCATCACCTTCACCATAGCAAGCATCACCTTCACCATAGCAAGCATCACCTTCACCATAGCAAGCATCACCTTCACCATAGCAAGCATCACCTTCACCATACCAAGCATCACCTTCACCATACCAAGCATCACCTTCACCATACCAAGCATCACCTTCACCATAGCAAGCATCACCTTCACCATACCAAGCATCACCTGCACCATACCAAGCATCACCTTCACCATAGAAGCATCACCTTCACCATAGCAAGCATCACCTTCACCATAGCAAGCATCACCTTCACCATAGCAAGCATCACCTTCACCATAGAAAGCATCACCTTCACCATACCAAGCATCACCTTCACCATACCAAGCATCACCTTCACCACAGCAAGCATCACCTTCACCACAGCAAGCATCACCTTCACCATAGCAGGCATCACTTTCACCATAGCAAGCATCACCTTCACCATAGCAGGCATCACCTTCACCATAGCAAGCATCACCTTCACCATAGCAAGCATCACCTTCACCATAGCAAGCATCACCTTCACCATAGCAAGCATCACCTTCACCATAGCATCACCTTCACCATAGCAAGCATCACCTTCACCATAGCAAGCATCACCTTCACCATAGCAAGCATCACCTTCACCATAGCAAGCATCAGCTTCACCATAGCAACCATCACCTTTACCATAGCAAGCATCACCTTCACCATAGCAAGCATCACCTTCACCATAGCAAGCATCAGCTTCACCATAGCAAGCATCGCCTTCACCATAGCAAGCACCAGCTTCACCATAGCAAGCATCACCTTCACCATAGCAAGCATCACCTTCACCACAGCAAGCATCACCTTCACCATAGCAAGCATCACCTTCACCATAGCAAGCATCACCTTCACCATAGCATCACCTTCACCATAGCAAGCATCACCTTCACCATAGCAAGCATCACCTTCACAATAGCAAGCATCACCTTCACCATAGCAAGCATCACCTTCACCATAGCAAGCAACACCTTCACCATAGCAAGCATCACCTTCACCATAGCAAGCATCACCTTCACCATAGCAAGCATCACCTTCACCATAGCAAGCATCACCTTCACCATAGCAAGCATCACCTTCACCATAGCAAGCATCACCTTCACCATAGCAAGCCTCACCTTCACCATAGCAAGCGTCACCTTCACCACAGCAAGCGTCACCTTCACCATAGCAAGCGTCACCTTCACCACAGCAAGCGTCACCTTCACCATAGCAAGCGTCACCTTCACCACAGCAAGCGTCACCTTCACCACAGCAAGCGTCACCTTCACCACAGCAAGCGTCACCTTCACCATAGCAAGCGTCACCTTCACCATAGCAAGAGTCACCTTCACCACAGCAAGCGTCACCTTCACCACAGCAAGCGTCACCTTCACCATAGCAAGCATCACCTTCACCATAGCAAGCATCACCTTCACCATAGGAAGCATCACCTTCACCATAGCAAGCAACACCTTCACCATAGCAAGCATCACCTTCACCATAGCAAGCATCACCTTCACCATAGCAAGCATCACCTTCACCATAGCAAGCATCACCTTCACCATAGCAAGCATCACCTTCACCATAGCAAGCCTCACCTTCACCATAGCAAGCGTCACCTTCACCACAGCAAGCGTCACCTTCACCATAGCAAGCGTCACCTTCACCACAGCAAGCGTCACCTTCACCATAGCAAGCGTCACCTTCACCACAGCAAGCGTCACCTTCACCATAGCAAGCGTCACCTTCACCACAGCAAGCGTCACCTTCACCATAGCAAGCGTCACCTTCACCATAGCAAGAGTCACCTTCACCACAGCAAGCGTCACCTTCACCACAGCATGCGTCACCTTCACCATAGCAAGCATCACCTTTACCATAGCAAGCATCACCTTCACCATAGCAAGCATCACCTTTACCATAGCAAGCATCACCTTCACCATACCAAGCATCACCTTCACCATACCAAGCATCACCTTCACCATACCAAGCATCACCTTCACCATACCAAGCATCACCTTCACCATACCAATCATCATCTTCACCACAGCAAGCATCACATTCACCATAGCAAGCATCACCTTCACCACAGCAAGCATCACCTTCTCCACAGCAAGCAACACCTTCGCCATAGCAAGCATCACCTTCACCATAGCAAGCATCACCTTCACCATAGCAAGCATCACCTTCACCATAGCAAGCATCACCTTCACCATAGCAAGCATCACCTTCACCATAGCAAGCATCACCTCCACCATAGCAAGCATCACCTCCACCATAGCAAGCATCACCTCCACCATAGCAAGCATCACCTCCACCATAGCAAGCATCACCTTCACCATAGCAAGCAGCACATTCACCATAGCAAGCATCAGCTCCACCATAGCAAGCATCACCTCCACCATAGCAAGGATCACCTTCACCATAACAAGCATCACCTGCACCATAGCAAGCATCACCTTCACCATAGCAAGCATCACCTTCACCATAGCAAGCATCACCTCCACCATAGCAAGCATCACCTCCAGCACAGCAAGCATCACCTCCACCATAGCAAGCATCACCTTCACCATAGCAAGCATCACCTTCACCATAGCAAGCATCACCTTCACCATAGCAAGCATCACCTTCACCATAGCAAGCAACACCTTCACCATAGCAAGCATCACCTTCACCATAGCAAGCATCACCTTCACCATAGCAAGCCTCACCTTCACCATAGCAAGCGTCACCTTCACCACAGCAAGCGTCACCTTCACCACAGCAAGCGTCACCTTCACCACAGCAAGCGTCACCTTCACCATAGCAAGCATCACCTTCACCATAGCAAGCATCACCTTCACCATAGCAAGCATCACCTTCACCATAGCAAGCATCACCTTCACCATAGCAAGCATCACCTTCACCATAGCAAGCATCACCTTCACCATACCAAGCATCACCTTCACCATACCAAGCATCACCTTCACCATACCAAGCATCACCTTCACCATACCAAGCATCACCTTCACCATACCAAGCATCACCTTCACCATAGCAAGCATCACCTTCACCATAGCAAGCATCACCTTCACCATAGCAAGCATCACATTTACCATAGAAAGCATCACCTTCACCATACCAAGCATCACCTTCACCATACCAAGCATCACCTTCACCACAGCAAGCATCACCTTCACCACAGCAAGCATCACCTTCACCATAGCAAGCATCACCTTCACCATAGCAAGCAACACCTTCACCATAGCAAGCATCACCTTCACCATAGCAAGCATCACCTTCACCATAGCAAGCATCACCTTCACCATAGCAAGCATCACCTTCACCATAGCAAGCCTCACCTTCACCATAGCAAGCGTCACCTTCACCACAGCAAGCGTCACCTTCACCACAGCAAGCGTCACCTTCACCACAGCAAGCGTCACCTTCACCATAGCAAGCATCACCTTCACCATAGCAAGCATCACCTTCACCATAGCAAGCATCACCTTCACCATAGCAAGCATCACCTTCACCATAGCAAGCATCACCTTCACCATAGCAAGCATCACCTTCACCATACCAAGCATCACCTTCACCATACCAAGCATCACCTTCACCATACCAAGCATCACCTTCACCATAGCAAGCATCACCTTCACCATACCAAGCATCACCTGCACCATACCAAGCATCACCTTCACCATAGAAGCATCACCTTCACCATAGCAAGCATCACCTTCACCATAGCAAGCATCACCTTCACCATAGCAAGCATCACCTTCACCATAGAAAGCATCACCTTCACCATACCAAGCATCACCTTCACCATACCAAGCATCACCTTCACCACAGCAAGCATCACCTTCACCACAGCAAGCATCACCTTCACCATAGCAGGCATCACTTTCACCATAGCAAGCATCACCTTCACCATAGCAGGCATCACCTTCACCATAGCAAGCATCACCTTCACCATAGCAAGCATCACCTTCACCATAGCAAGCATCACCTTCACCATAGCATCACCTTCACCATAGCAAGCATCACCTTCACCATAGCAAGCATCACCTTCACCATAGCAAGCATCACCTTCACCATAGCAAGCATCAGCTTCACCATAGCAACCATCACCTTTACCATAGCAAGCATCACCTTCACCATAGCAAGCATCACCTTCACCATAGCAAGCATCAGCTTCACCATAGCAAGCATCACCTTCACCATAGCAAGCACCAGCTTCACCATAGCAAGCATCACCTTCACCATAGCAAGCATCACCTTCACCACAGCAAGCATCACCTTCACCATAGCAAGCATCACCTTCACCATAGCAAGCATCACCTTCACCATAGCATCACCTTCACCATAGCAAGCATCACCTTCACCATAGCAAGCATCACCTTCACAATAGCAAGCATCACCTTCACCATAGCAAGCATCACCTTCACCATAGCAAGCAACACCTTCACCATAGCAAGCATCACCTTCACCATAGCAAGCATCACCTTCACCATAGCAAGCATCACCTTCACCATAGCAAGCATCACCTTCACCATAGCAAGCATCACCTTCACCATAGCAAGCATCACCTTCACCATAGCAAGCCTCACCTTCACCATAGCAAGCGTCACCTTCACCACAGCAAGCGTCACCTTCACCATAGCAAGCGTCACCTTCACCACAGCAAGCGTCACCTTCACCATAGCAAGCGTCACCTTCACCACAGCAAGCGTCACCTTCACCACAGCAAGCGTCACCTTCACCACAGCAAGCGTCACCTTCACCATAGCAAGCGTCACCTTCACCATAGCAAGAGTCACCTTCACCACAGCAAGCGTCACCTTCACCACAGCAAGTGTCACCTTCACCATAGCAAGCATCACCTTTACCATAGCAAGCATCACCTTCACCATAGCAAGCATCACCTTTACCATAGCAAGCATCACCTTCACCATACCAAGCATCGCCTTCACCATACCAAGCATCACCTTCACCATAGCAAGCATCACCTTCACCATAGCAAGCAACACCTTCACCATAGCAAGCATCACCTTCACCATAGCAAGCATCACCTTCACCATAGCAAGCCTCACCTTCACCATAGCAAGCGTCACCTTCACCACAGCAAGCGTCACCTTCACCACAGCAAGCGTCACCTTCACCACAGCAAGCGTCACCTTCACCATAGCAAGCATCACCTTCACCATAGCAAGCATCACCTTCACCATAGCAAGCATCACCTTCACCATAGCAAGCATCACCTTCACCATAGCAAGCATCACCTTCACCATAGCAAGCATCACCTTCACCATACCAAGCATCACCTTCACCATACCAAGCATCACCTTCACCATACCAAGCATCACCTTCACCATAGCAAGCATCACCTTCACCATACCAAGCATCACCTTCACCATACCAAGCATCACCTTCACCATACCAAGCATCACCTTCACCATACCAAGCATCACCTTCACCACAGCAAGCATCACATTCACCATAGCAAGCATCACCTTCACCACAGCAAGCATCACCTTCTCCACAGCAAGCAACACCTTCGCCATAGCAAGCATCACCTTCACCATAGCAAGCATCACCTTCACCATAGCAAGCATCACCTACACCATAGCAAGCATCACCTTCACCATAGCAAGCATCACCTTCACCATAGCAAGCATCACCTTCACCATAGCAAGCATCACCTTCACCATAGCAAGCATCACCTTCACCATAGCAAGCATCACCTTCACCATAGCAAGCATCACCTTCACCATAGCAAGCATCACCTTCACCATACCAAGCATCACCTTCACCATACCAAGCATCACCTTCACCATAGCAAGCATAACCTTCACCATACCAAGCATCACCTTCACCATACCAAGCATCACCTTCACCATAGCAAGCATCACCTTCACCATAGCAACATCACCTTCACCATAGCAAGCATCACCTTCACCATAGAAAGCATCACCTTCACCATAGCAAGCATCACCTTCACCATAGCAAGCATCACCTTCACCATAGCAAGCATCACCTTCACCATAGCAAGCATCACCTTCAAAATAGCAAGCATCACCTTCACCAGAGCAAGCATCACCTTCACCATAGCAAGCATCACCTTCACCACAGCAAGCATCACCTTCACCACAGCAAGCATCACCTTCACCACAGCAAGCTTCACCTTCACCACAGCAAGCATCACCTTCACCACAGCAAGCATCACCTTCACCGTAGCAAGCATCACCTTCACCGTAGCAAGCATCACCTTCGCCGTAGCAAGCATCACCTTCACCATAGCTAGCATCACCTTCACCGTAGCAAGCATCACCTTCACCGTAGCAAGCATCACCTTCACCGTAGCAAGCATCACCTTCACCATAGCAAGGATCACCTTCACCATAGCAAGCATCACCTTCACCATACAAAGCATCACCTTCACCGTAGCAAGCATCACCTTCACCGTAGCAAGCATCACCTTCACCGTAGCAAGCATCACCTTTACCGTAGCAAGCATCACCTTCACCGTAGCAAGCATCACCTTCACCGTAGCAAGCATCACCTTCACCGTAGCAAGCATCACCTTCACCGTAGCAAGCATCACCTTCACCGTAGCAAGCATCACCTTCACCGTAGCAAGCATCACCTTCACCGTAGCAAGCATCACCTTCACCGTAGCAAGCATCACCTTCACCGTAGCAAGCATCACCTTCACCGTAGCAAGCATCACCTTCACCGTAGCAAGCATCACCTTCACCGTAGCAAGCATCACCTTCACCGTAGCAAGCATCACCTGCACCGTAACAAGCATCACCTTCACCATAGCAAGCATCACCTTCACCATAGCAAGCATCACCTTCACCATAGCAAGCATCACCTTCACCATAGCAAGCATCACCTTCACCATAGCAAGCATCACCTTCACCATATCAAGCATCACCTTCACCATAGCAAGTATCACCTTCACCGTAGCAAGCATCACCTTCGCCGTAGCAAGCATCACCTTCACCGCAGCAAGCATCACCTTCACCGTAGCAAGCATCACCTTCACCATATAGCAAGCATCACCTTCACCATATAGCAAGCATCACCTTCACCATATAGCAAGCATCACCTTCACCATAGCAAGCATCACCTTCACCATAGCAAGCATCACCTTCATCATAGCAAGCATCACCTTCACCATAGCAAGCATCACCTTCACCATAGCAAGCATCACCTTCACCACAGCAAGCATCACCTTCACCACAGCAAGCATCACCTTCGCCACAGCAAGCATCACCTTCGCCACAGCAAGCATCACCTTCGCCATACCAAGCATCACCTTCACCATACCAAGCATCACCTTCACCATACCAAGCATCACCTTCACCATACCAAGCATCACCTTCACCATACCAAGCATCACCTTCACCATACCAAGCATCACCTTCACCATACCAAGCATCACCTTCACCATAGCAAGCATCACCTTCACCATAGCAAGCATCACCTTCACCACAGCAAGCATCACCTTCTCCACAGCAAGCAACACCTTCGCCATAGCAAGCATCACCTTCACCATAGCAAGCATCACCTTCACCATAGCAAGCATCACCTTCACCATAGTAAGCATCACCTTCACCATAGCAAGCATCACCTTCACCATAGCAAGCATCACCTTCACCATAAAAAAGCATCACCTTCACCACAGCAAGCATCGCCTTCACCACAGCAAGCATCACCTTCACCACAGCAAGCATCACCTTCACCATACCAAGCATCACCTTCACCATACCAAGCATCACCTTCACCATAGCAAGCATCACCTTCACCATACCAAGCATCACCTTCACCATACCAAGCATCACCTTCACCATACCAAGCATCACCTTCACCATACCAAGCATCACCTTCACCACAGCAAGCATCACATTCACCATAGCAAGCATCACCTTCACCACAGCAAGCATCACCTTCTCCACAGCAAGCAACACCTTCGCCATAGCAAGCATCACCTTCACCATAGCAAGCATCACCTTCACCATAGCAAGCATCACCTACACCATAGCAAGCATCACCTTCACCATAGCAAGCATCACCTTCACCATAGCAAGCATCACCTTCACCATAGCAAGCATCACCTTCACCATAGCAAGCATCACCTTCACCATAGCAAGCATCACCTTCACCATAGCAAGCATCACCTTCACCATAGCAAGCATCACCTTCACCATAGCAAGCATCACCTTCACCATAGCAAGCATCACCTTCACCATACCAAGCATCACCTTCACCATACCAAGGATCACCTTCACCATACCAAGCATCACCTTCACCATAGCAAGCATCACCTTCACCATACCAAGCATCACCTTCACCATACCAAGCATCACCTTCACCATAGCAAGCATCACCTTCACCATAGCAAGCAACACCTTCACCATAGCAAGCATCACCTTCACCATAGCAAGCATCAGCTTCACCATAGCAAGCATCACCTTCACCATAGCAAGCACCAGCTTCACCATAGCAAGCATCACCTTCACCATAGCAAGCATCACCTTCACCACAGCAAGCATCACCTTCACCATAGCAAGCATCACCTTCACCATAGCAAGCATCACCTTCACCATAGCATCACCTTCACCATAGCAAGCATCACCTTCACCATAGCAAGCATCACCTTCACAATAGCAAGCATCACCTTCACCATAGCAAGCATCACCTTCACCATAGCAAGCAACACCTTCACCATAGCAAGCATCACCTTCACCATAGCAAGCATCACCTTCACCATAGCAAGCATCACCTTCACCATAGCAAGCATCACCTTCACCATAGCAAGCATCACCTTCACCATAGCAAGCATCACCTTCACCATAGCAAGCCTCACCTTCACCATAGCAAGCGTCACCTTCACCACAGCAAGCGTCACCTTCACCATAGCAAGCGTCACCTTCACCACAGCAAGCGTCACCTTCACCATAGCAAGCGTCACCTTCACCACAGCAAGCGTCACCTTCACCACAGCAAGCGTCACCTTCACCACAGCAAGCGTCACCTTCACCATAGCAAGCGTCACCTTCACCATAGCAAGAGTCACCTTCACCACAGCAAGCGTCACCTTCACCACAGCAAGTGTCACCTTCACCATAGCAAGCATCACCTTTACCATAGCAAGCATCACCTTCACCATAGCAAGCATCACCTTTACCATAGCAAGCATCACCTTCACCATACCAAGCATCGCCTTCACCATACCAAGCATCACCTTCACCATAGCAAGCATCACCTTCACCATAGCAAGCAACACCTTCACCATAGCAAGCATCACCTTCACCATAGCAAGCATCACCTTCACCATAGCAAGCCTCACCTTCACCATAGCAAGCGTCACCTTCACCACAGCAAGCGTCACCTTCACCACAGCAAGCGTCACCTTCACCACAGCAAGCGTCACCTTCACCATAGCAAGCATCACCTTCACCATAGCAAGCATCACCTTCACCATAGCAAGCATCACCTTCACCATAGCAAGCATCACCTTCACCATAGCAAGCATCACCTTCACCATAGCAAGCATCACCTTCACCATACCAAGCATCACCTTCACCATACCAAGCATCACCTTCACCATACCAAGCATCACCTTCACCATAGCAAGCATCACCTTCACCATACCAAGCATCACCTTCACCATACCAAGCATCACCTTCACCATACCAAGCATCACCTTCACCATACCAAGCATCACCTTCACCACAGCAAGCATCACATTCACCATAGCAAGCATCACCTTCACCACAGCAAGCATCACCTTCTCCACAGCAAGCAACACCTTCGCCATAGCAAGCATCACCTTCACCATAGCAAGCATCACCTTCACCATAGCAAGCATCACCTACACCATAGCAAGCATCACCTTCACCATAGCAAGCATCACCTTCACCATAGCAAGCATCACCTTCACCATAGCAAGCATCACCTTCACCATAGCAAGCATCACCTTCACCATAGCAAGCATCACCTTCACCATAGCAAGCATCACCTTCACCATAGCAAGCATCACCTTCACCATACCAAGCATCACCTTCACCATACCAAGCATCACCTTCACCATAGCAAGCATAACCTTCACCATACCAAGCATCACCTTCACCATACCAAGCATCACCTTCACCATAGCAAGCATCACCTTCACCATAGCAACATCACCTTCACCATAGCAAGCATCACCTTCACCATAGAAAGCATCACCTTCACCATAGCAAGCATCACCTTCACCATAGCAAGCATCACCTTCACCATAGCAAGCATCACCTTCACCATAGCAAGCATCACCTTCAAAATAGCAAGCATCACCTTCACCAGAGCAAGCATCACCTTCACCATAGCAAGCATCACCTTCACCACAGCAAGCATCACCTTCACCACAGCAAGCATCACCTTCACCACAGCAAGCTTCACCTTCACCACAGCAAGCATCACCTTCACCACAGCAAGCATCACCTTCACCGTAGCAAGCATCACCTTCACCGTAGCAAGCATCACCTTCGCCGTAGCAAGCATCACCTTCACCATAGCTAGCATCACCTTCACCGTAGCAAGCATCACCTTCACCGTAGCAAGCATCACCTTCACCGTAGCAAGCATCACCTTCACCATAGCAAGGATCACCTTCACCATACAAAGCATCACCTTCACCGTAGCAAGCATCACCTTCACCGTAGCAAGCATCACCTTCACCGTAGCAAGCATCACCTTCACCGTAGCAAGCATCACCTTTACCGTAGCAAGCATCACCTTCACCGTAGCAAGCATCACCTTCACCGTAGCAAGCATCACCTTCACCGTAGCAAGCATCACCTTCACCGTAGCAAGCATCACCTTCACCGTAGCAAGCATCACCTTCACCGTAGCAAGCATCACCTTCACCGTAGCAAGCATCACCTTCACCGTAGCAAGCATCACCTTCACCGTAGCAAGCATCACCTTCACCGTAGCAAGCATCACCTTCACCGTAGCAAGCATCACCTTCACCGTAGCAAGCATCACCTTCACCGTAGCAAGCATCACCTGCACCGTAACAAGCATCACCTTCACCATAGCAAGCATCACCTTCACCATAGCAAGCATCACCTTCACCATAGCAAGCATCACCTTCACCATAGCAAGCATCACCTTCACCATAGCAAGCATCACCTTCACCATATCAAGCATCACCTTCACCATAGCAAGTATCACCTTCACCGTAGCAAGCATCACCTTCGCCGTAGCAAGCATCACCTTCACCGCAGCAAGCATCACCTTCACCGTAGCAAGCATCACCTTCACCATATAGCAAGCATCACCTTCACCATATAGCAAGCATCACCTTCACCATAGCAAGCATCACCTTCACCATAGCAAGCATCACCTTCACCATAGCA
The DNA here is from genome assembly GCF_055824585.1 of Amblyomma mixtum. Lineage (NCBI taxonomy): Eukaryota > Metazoa > Arthropoda > Arachnida > Ixodida > Ixodidae > Amblyomma > Amblyomma mixtum. The sequence continues at coordinate 320,559,686 of NC_143014.1, forward strand.
AGCATCACCTTCATCATAGCAAGCATCACCTTCACCATAGCAAGCATCACCTTCACCACAGCAAGCATCACCTTCACCACAGCAAGCATCACCTTCGCCACAGCAAGCATCACCTTCGCCACAGCAAGCATCACCTTCGCCACAGCAAGCATCACCTTCACCATACCAAGCATCACCTTCACCATACCAAGCATCACCTTCACCATACCAAGCATCACCTTCACCATACCAAGCATCACCTTCACCATACCAAGCATCACCTTCACCATACCAAGCATCACCTTCACCATACCAAGCATCACCTTCACCATAGCAAGCATCACCTTCACCATAGCAAGCATCACCTTCACCACAGCAAGCATCACCTTCTCCACAGCAAGCAACACCTTCGCCATAGCAAGCATCACCTTCACCATAGCAAGCATCACCTTCACCATAGCAAGCATCACCTTCACCATAGTAAGCATCACCTTCACCATAGCAAGCATCACCTTCACCATAGCAAGCATCACCTTCACCATAAAAAAGCATCGCCTTCACCACAGCAAGCATCGCCTTCACCACAGCAAGCATCACCTTCACCACAGCAAGCATCACCTTCACCATACCAAGCATCACCTTCACCATACCAAGCATCACCTTCACCATAGCAAGCATCACCTTCACCATACCAAGCATCACCTTCACCATACCAAGCATCACCTTCACCATACCAAGCATCACCTTCACCATACCAAGCATCACCTTCACCACAGCAAGCATCACATTCACCATAGCAAGCATCACCTTCACCACAGCAAGCATCACCTTCTCCACAGCAAGCAACACCTTCGCCATAGCAAGCATCACCTTCACCATAGCAAGCATCACCTTCACCATAGCAAGCATCACCTACACCATAGCAAGCATCACCTTCACCATAGCAAGCATCACCTTCACCATAGCAAGCATCACCTTCACCATAGCAAGCATCACCTTCACCATAGCAAGCATCACCTTCACCATAGCAAGCATCACCTTCACCATAGCAAGCATCACCTTCACCATAGCAAGCATCACCTTCACCATAGCAAGCATCACCTTCACCATACCAAGCATCACCTTCACCATACCAAGGATCACCTTCACCATACCAAGCATCACCTTCACCATAGCAAGCATCACCTTCACCATACCAAGCATCACCTTCACCATACCAAGCATCACCTTCACCATAGCAAGCATCACCTTCACCATAGCAACATCACCTTCACCATAGCAAGCATCACCTTCACCATACCAAGCATCACCTTCACCATACCAAGCATCACCTTCACCATACCAAGCATCACCTTCACCATACCAAGCATCACCTTCACCACAGCAAGCATCACATTCACCATAGCAAGCATCACCTTCACCACAGCAAGCATCACCTTCTCCACAGCAAGCAACACCTTCGCCATAGCAAGCATCACCTTCACCGTAGCAAGCATCACCTTCACCATATAGCAAGCATCACCTTCACCATATAGCAAGCATCACCTTCACCATATAGCAAGCATCACCTTCACCATAGCAAGCATCACCTTCACCATAGCAAGCATCACCTTCATCATAGCAAGCATCACCTTCACCATAGCAAGCATCACCTTCACCATAGCAAGCATCACCTTCACCACAGCAAGCATCACCTTCACCACAGCAAGCATCACCTTCGCCACAGCAAGCATCACCTTCGCCACAGCAAGCATCACCTTCGCCATACCAAGCATCACCTTCACCATACCAAGCATCACCTTCACCATACCAAGCATCACCTTCACCATACCAAGCATCACCTTCACCATACCAAGCATCACCTTCACCATACCAAGCATCACCTTCACCATAGCAAGCATCACCTTCACCATAGCAAGCATCACCTTCACCACAGCAAGCATCACCTTCTCCACAGCAAGCAACACCTTCGCCATAGCAAGCATCACCTTCACCATAGCAAGCATCACCTTCACCATAGCAAGCATCACCTTCACCATAGCAAGCATCACCTTCACCATAGAAGGCATCACCTTCACCATAGCAAGCATCACCTTCACCATAAAAAAGCATCACCTTCACCACAGCAAGCATCACCTTCACCACAGCAAGCATCACCTTCACCACAGCAAGCATCACCTTCACCATACCAAGCATCACCTTCACCATACCAAGCATCACCTTCACCATAGCAAGCATCACCTTCACCATACCAAGCATCACCTTCACCATACCAAGCATCACCTTCACCATACCAAGCATCACCTTCACCATACCAAGCATCACCTTCACCACAGCAAGCATCACATTCACCATAGCAAGCATCACCTTCACCACAGCAAGCATCACCTTCTCCACAGCAAGCAACACCTTCGCCATAGCAAGCATCACCTTCACCATAGCAAGCATCACCTTCACCATAGCAAGCATCACCTACACCATAGCAAGCATCACCTTCACCATAGCAAGCATCACCTTCACCATAGCAAGCATCACCTTCACCATAGCAAGCATCACCTTCACCATAGCAAGCATCACCTTCACCATAGCAAGCATCACCTTCACCATAGCAAGCATCACCTTCACCATAGCAAGCATCACCTTCACCATAGCAAGCATCACCTTCACCATACCAAGCATCACCTTCACCATACCAAGGATCACCTTCACCATACCAAGCATCACCTTCACCATAGCAAGCATCACCTTCACCATACCATGCATCACCTTCACCATACCAAGCATCACCTTCACCATAGCAAGCATCACCTTCACCACAGCAACATCACCTTCACCATAGCAAGCATCACCTTCACCATAGAAAGCATCACCTTCACCATAGCAAGCATCACCTTCACCATAGCAAGCATCACCTTCACCATAGCAAGCATCACCTTCACCATAGCAAGCATCACCTTCAAAATAGCAAGCATCACCTTCACCAGAGCAAGCATCACCTTCACCATAGCAAGCATCACCTTCACCACAGCAAGCATCACCTTCACCACAGCAAGCATCACCTTCACCACAGCAAGCATCACCTTCACCGTAGCAAGCATCACCTTCACCGTAGCAAGCATCACCTTCGCCGTAGCAAGCATCACCTTCACCATAGCTAGCATCACCTTCACCGTAGCAAGCATCACCTTCACCGTAGCAAGCATCACCTTCACCGTAGCAAGCATCACCTTCACCATAGCAAGGATCACCTTCACCATAGCAAGCATCACCTTCACCATACAAAGCATCACCTTCACCGTAGCAAGCATCACCTTCACCGTAGCAAGCATCACCTTCACCGTAGCAAGCATCACCTTCACCGTAGCAAGCATCACCTTTACCGTAGCAAGCATCACCTTCACCGTAGCAAGCATCACCTTCACCGTAGCAAGCATCACCTTCACCGTAGCAAGCATCACCTTCACCGTAGCAAGCATCACCTTCACCGTAGCAAGCATCACCTTCACCGTAGCAAGCATCACCTTCACCGTAGCAAGCATCACCTTCACCGTAGCAAGCATCACCTTCACCGTAGCAAGCATCACCTTCACCGTAGCAAGCATCACCTTCACCGTAGCAAGCATCACCTGCACCGTAACAAGCATCACCTTCACCATAGCAAGCATCACCTTCACCATAGCAAGCATCACCTTCACCATAGCAAGCATCACCTTCACCATAGCAAGCATCACCTTCACCATAGCAAGCATCACCTTCACCATAGCAAGCATCACCTTCACCATAGCAAGCATCACCTTCACCATAGCAAGTATCACCTTCACCGTAGCAAGCATCACCTTCGCCGTAGCAAGCATCACCTTCACCGCAGCAAGCATCACCTTCACCGTAGCAAGCATCACCTTCACCATATAGCAAGCATCACCTTCACCATATAGCAAGCATCACCTTCACCATATAGCAAGCATCACCTTCACCATAGCAAGCATCACCTTCACCATAGCAAGCATCACCTTCATCATAGCAAGCATCACCTTCACCACAGCAAGCATCACCTTCACCATAGCAAGCATCACCTTCACCACAGCAAGCATCACCTTCACCACAGCAAGCATCACCTTCGCCACAGCAAGCATCACCTTCGCCACAGCAAGCATCACCTTCGCCATACCAAGCATCACCTTCACCATACCAAGCATCACCTTCACCATACCAAGCATCACCTTCACCATACCAAGCATCACCTTCACCATACCAAGCATCACCTTCACCATAGCAAGCATCACCTTCACCATAGCAAGCATCACCTTCACCATAGCAAGCATCACCTTCACCACAGCAAGCATCACCTTCTCCACAGCAAGCAACACCTTCGCCATAGCAAGCATCACCTTCACCATAGCAAGCATCACCTTCACCATAGCAAGCATCACCTTCACCATAGCAAGCATCACCTTCACCATAGCAAGCATCACCTTCACCATAAAAAAGCATCACCTTCACCACAGCAAGCATCACCTTCACCACAGCAAGCATCACCTTCACCACAGCAAGCATCACCTTCACCATAGCAAGCATCACCTTCACCATAGCAGGCATCACCTTCACCATAGCAAGCATCACCTTCACCATAGCAAGCATCACCTTCACCATAGCAAGCATCACCTTCACCATAGCAAGCATCACCTTCACCATAGCAAGCATCACCTTCACCATAGCAAGCATCACCTTCACCATAGCAAGCATCACCTCCACCATAGCAAGCATCACCTCCACCATAGCAAACATCACCTCCACCATAGCAAGCATCACCTCCACCATAGCAAGCATCACCTTCACCATAGCAAGCATCAGCTCCACCATAGCAAGCATCACCTCCACCATAGCAAGCATCACCTTCACCATAACAAGCATCACCTGCACCATAGCAAGCATCACCTTCACCATAGCAAGCATCACCTTCACCATAGCAAGCATCACCTCCACCATAGCAAGCATCACCTCCAGCACAGCAAGCATCACCTCCACCATAGCAAGCATCACCTTCACCATAGCAAGCATCACCTTCACCATAGCAAGCATCACCTCCACCATAGCAAGCATCACCTCCACCATAGCAAGCATCACCTCCACCATATCAAGCATCACCTCCACCATAGCAAGCATCACCTCCACCATAGCAAGCATCACCTCCACCATCGCAAGCATCACATTCACCATAGCAAGCATCACCTCCACCATAGCAAGCATCACCTCCACCATAGCAAGCATCACCTTCACCATAGCAAGCGTCACCTTCACCATAGCAAGCGTCACCTTCACCACAGCAAGCGTCACCTTCACCATAGCAAGCGTCACCTTCACCACAGCAAGCGTCACCTTCACCATACCAAGCATCACCTTCACCATACCAAGCATCACCTTCACCATACCAAGCATCACCTTCACCATACCAAGCATCACCTTCACCATACCAAGCATCACCTTCACCATAGCAAGCATCACCTTCACCATAGCAACATCACCTTCACCATAGCAAGCATCACCTTCACCATAGAAAGCATCACCTTCACCATAGCAAGCATCACCTTCACCATAGCAAGCATCACCTTCACCATACAAAGCATCACCTTCACCGTAGCAAGCATCACCTTCACCGTAGCAAGCATCACCTTCACCGTAGCAAGCATCACCTTCACCGTAGCAAGCATCACCTTTACCGTAGCAAGCATCACCTTCACCGTAGCAAGCATCACCTTCACCGTAGCAAGCATCACCTTCACCGTAGCAAGCATCACCTTCACCGTAGCAAGCATCACCTTCACCGTAGCAAGCATCACCTTCACCGTAGCAAGCATCACCTTCACCGTAGCAAGCATCACCTTCACCGTAGCAAGCATCACCTTCACCGTAGCAAGCATCACCTTCACCGTAGCAAGCATCACCTTCACCGTAGCAAGCATCACCTGCACCGTAACAAGCATCACCTTCACCATAGCAAGCATCACCTTCACCATAGCAAGCATCACCTTCACCATAGCAAGCATCACCTTCACCATAGCAAGCATCACCTTCACCATAGCAAGCATCACCTTCACCATAGCAAGCATCACCTTCACCATAGCAAGCATCACCTTCACCATAGCAAGTATCACCTTCACCGTAGCAAGCATCACCTTCGCCGTAGCAAGCATCACCTTCACCGCAGCAAGCATCACCTTCACCGTAGCAAGCATCACCTTCACCATATAGCAAGCATCACCTTCACCATATAGCAAGCATCACCTTCACCATATAGCAAGCATCACCTTCACCATAGCAAGCATCACCTTCACCATAGCAAGCATCACCTTCATCATAGCAAGCATCACCTTCACCACAGCAAGCATCACCTTCACCATAGCAAGCATCACCTTCACCACAGCAAGCATCACCTTCACCACAGCAAGCATCACCTTCGCCACAGCAAGCATCACCTTCGCCACAGCAAGCATCACCTTCGCCATACCAAGCATCACCTTCACCATACCAAGCATCACCTTCACCATACCAAGCATCACCTTCACCATACCAAGCATCACCTTCACCATACCAAGCATCACCTTCACCATAGCAAGCATCACCTTCACCATAGCAAGCATCACCTTCACCATAGCAAGCATCACCTTCACCACAGCAAGCATCACCTTCTCCACAGCAAGCAACACCTTCGCCATAGCAAGCATCACCTTCACCATAGCAAGCATCACCTTCACCATAGCAAGCATCACCTTCACCATAGCAAGCATCACCTTCACCATAGCAAGCATCACCTTCACCATAAAAAAGCATCACCTTCACCACAGCAAGCATCACCTTCACCACAGCAAGCATCACCTTCACCACAGCAAGCATCACCTTCACCATAGCAAGCATCACCTTCACCATAGCAGGCATCACCTTCACCATAGCAAGCATCACCTTCACCATAGCAAGCATCACCTTCACCATAGCAAGCATCACCTTCACCATAGCAAGCATCACCTTCACCATAGCAAGCATCACCTTCACCATAGCAAGCATCACCTTCACCATAGCAAGCATCACCTCCACCATAGCAAGCATCACCTCCACCATAGCAAACATCACCTCCACCATAGCAAGCATCACCTCCACCATAGCAAGCATCACCTTCACCATAGCAAGCATCAGCTCCACCATAGCAAGCATCACCTCCACCATAGCAAGCATCACCTTCACCATAACAAGCATCACCTGCACCATAGCAAGCATCACCTTCACCATAGCAAGCATCACCTTCACCATAGCAAGCATCACCTCCACCATAGCAAGCATCACCTCCAGCACAGCAAGCATCACCTCCACCATAGCAAGCATCACCTTCACCATAGCAAGCATCACCTTCACCATAGCAAGCATCACCTCCACCATAGCAAGCATCACCTCCACCATAGCAAGCATCACCTCCACCATATCAAGCATCACCTCCACCATAGCAAGCATCACCTCCACCATAGCAAGCATCACCTCCACCATCGCAAGCATCACATTCACCATAGCAAGCATCACCTCCACCATAGCAAGCATCACCTCCACCATAGCAAGCATCACCTTCACCATAGCAAGCGTCACCTTCACCATAGCAAGCGTCACCTTCACCACAGCAAGCGTCACCTTCACCATAGCAAGCGTCACCTTCACCACAGCAAGCGTCACCTTCACCATAGCAAGCGTCACCTTCACCATAGCAAGAGTCACCTTCACCACAGCAAGCGTCACCTTCACCACAGCAAGCGTCACCTTCACCATAGCAAGCATCACCTTTACCATAGCAAGCATCACCTTCACCATAGCAAGCATCACCTTTACCATACCAAGCATCACCTTCACCATACCAAGCATCACCTTCACCATACCAAGCATCACCTTCACCATACCAAGCATCACCTTCACCATACCAAGCATCACCTTCACCATACCAAGCATCACCTTCACCATACCAAGCATCACCTTCACCATACCAAGCATCACCTTCACCATAGCAAGCATCACCTTCACCATAGCAACATCACCTTCACCATAGCAAGCATCACCTTCACCATAGAAAGCATCACCTTCACCATAGCAAGCATCACCTTCACCATAGCAAGCATCACCTTCACCATAGCAAGCATCACCTTCACCATAGCAAGCATCACCTTCACCACAGCAAGCATCACCTTCACCACAGCAAGCATCACCTTCACCATAGCAAGCATCACCTTCACCACAGCAAGCATCACCTTCACCATAGCAAGCATCACCTTCACCATAGCAAGCATCACCTTCACCATAGCAAGCATCACCTTCACCATAGCAAGCATCACCTTCACCATAGCAAGCAACACCTTCACCATAGCAAGCATCACCTTCACCATAGCAAGCATCACCTTCACCATAGCAAGCATCACCTTCACCATAGCAAGCATCACCTTCACCATAGCAAGCCTCACCTTCACCATAGCAAGCGTCACCTTCACCACAGCAAGCGTCACCTTCACCATAGCAAGCATCACCTTTACCATAGCAAGCATCACCTTCACCATAGCAAGCATCACCTTTACCATACCAAGCATCACCTTCACCATACCAAGCATCACCTTCACCATACCAAGCATCACCTTCACCATACCAAGCATCACCTTCACCATACCAAGCATCACCTTCACCATACCAAGCATCACCTTCACCATACCAAGCATCACCTTCACCATACCAAGCATCACCTTCACCATAGCAAGCATCACCTTCACCATAGCAACATCACCTTCACCATAGCAAGCATCACCTTCACCATAGAAAGCATCACCTTCACCATAGCAAGCATCACCTTCACCATAGCAAGCATCACCTTCACCATAGCAAGCATCACCTTCACCATAGCAAGCATCACCTTCACCACAGCAAGCATCACCTTCACCACAGCAAGCATCACCTTCACCATAGCAAGCATCACCTTCACCACAGCAAGCATCACCTTCACCATAGCAAGCATCACCTTCACCATAGCAAGCATCACCTTCACCATAGCAAGCATCACCTTCACCATAGCAAGCATCACCTTCACCATAGCAAGCAACACCTTCACCATAGCAAGCATCACCTTCACCATAGCAAGCATCACCTTCACCATAGCAAGCATCACCTTCACTATAGCAAGCATCACCTTCACCATAGCAAGCCTCACCTTCACCATAGCAAGCGTCACCTTCACCACAGCAAGCGTCACCTTCACCACAGCAAGCGTCACCTTCACCACAGCAAGCGTCACCTTCACCACAGCAAGCGTCACCTTCACCATAGCAAGCATCACCTTCACCATAGCAAGCATCACCTTCACCATAGCAAGCATCACCTTCACCATAGCAAGCATCACCTTCACCATAGCAAGCATCACCTTCACCATAGCAAGCATCACCTTCACCATACCAAGCATCACCTTCACCATACCAAGCATCACCTTCACCATAGCAAGCATCACCTTCACCATACCAAGCATCACCTGCACCATACCAAGCATCACCTTCACCATAGAAGCATCACCTTCACCATAGCAAGCATCACCTTCACCATAGCAAGCATCACCTTCACCATAGCAAGCATCACATTTACCATAGAAAGCATCACCTTCACCATACCAAGCATCACCTTCACCATACCAAGCATCACCTTCACCACAGCAAGCATCACCTTCACCACAGCAAGCATCACCTTCACCATAGCAGGCATCACTTTCACCATAGCAAGCATCACCTTCACCATAGCAGGCATCACCTTCACCATAGCAAGCATCACCTTCACCATAGCAAGCATCACCTTCACCATAGCAAGCATCACCTTCACCATAGCAAGCATCACCTTCACCATAGCATCACCTTCACCATAGCAAGCATCACCTTCACCATAGCAAGCATCACCTTCACCATAGCAAGCATCACCTTCACCATAGCAAGCATCAGCTTCACAATAGCAACCATCACCTTTACCATAGCAAGCATCACCTTCACCATAGCAAGCATCACCTTCACCATAGCAAGCATCAGCTTCACCATAGCAAGCATCACCTTCACCATAGCAAGCACCAGCTTCACCATAGCAAGCATCACCTTCACCATAGCAAGCATCACCTTCACCACAGCAAGCATCACCTTCACCATAGCAAGCATCACCTTCAGCATAGCAAGCATCACCTTCACCATAGCATCACCTTCACCATAGCAAGCATCACCTTCACCATAGCAAGCATCACCTTCACAATAGCAAGCATCACCTTCACCATAGCAAGCATCACCTTCACCATAGCAAGCATCACCTTCACCATAGCAAGCAACACCTTCACCATAGCAAGCATCACCTTCACCATAGCAAGCATCACCTTCACCATAGCAAGCATCACCTTCACCATAGCAAGCATCACCTTCACCATAGCAAGCATCACCTTCACCATAGCAAGCATCACCTTCACCATAGCAAGCCTCACCTTCACCATAGCAAGCGTCACCTTCACCACAGCAAGCGTCACCTTCACCATAGCAAGCGTCACCTTCACCACAGCAAGCGTCACCTTCACCATAGCAAGCGTCACCTTCACCACAGCAAGCGTCACCTTCACCATAGCAAGCGTCACCTTCACCACAGCAAGCGTCACCTTCACCATAGCAAGCGTCACCTTCACCATAGCAAGAGTCACCTTCACCACAGCAAGCGTCACCTTCACTACAGCAAGCGTCACCTTCACCATAGCAAGCATCACCTTTACCATAGCAAGCATCACCTTCACCATAGCAAGCATCACCTTTACCATAGCAAGCATCACCTTCACCATACCAAGCATCACCTTCTCCATACCAAGCATCACCTTCACCATACCAAGCATCACCTTCACCATACCAAGCATCACCTTCACCATACCAAGCATCACCTTCACCACAGCAAGCATCACATTCACCATAGCAAGCATCACCTTCACCACAGCAAGCATCACCTTCTCCACAGCAAGCAACACCTTCGCCATAGCAAGCATCACCTTCACCATAGCAAGCATCACCTTCACCATAGCAAGCATCACCTTCACCATAGCAAGCATCACCTTCACCATAGCAAGCATCACCTTCACCATAGCAAGCATCACCTCCACCATAGCAAGCATCACCTCCACCATAGCAAGCATCACCTCCACCATAGCAAGCATCACCTCCACCATAGCAAGCATCACCTTCACCATAGCAAGCAGCACATTCACCATAGCAAGCATCAGCTCCACCATAGCAAGCATCACCTCCACCATAGCAAGGATCACCTTCACCATAACAAGCATCACCTGCACCATAGCAAGCATCACCTTCACCATAGCAAGCATCACCTTCACCATAGCAAGCATCACCTCCAGCACAGCAAGCATCACCTCCACCATAGCAAGCATCACCTTCACCATAGCAAGCATCACCTTCACCATAGCAAGCATCACCTTCACCATAGCAAGCAACACCTTCACCATAGCAAGCATCACCTTCACCATAGCAAGCATCACCTTCACCATAGCAAGCCTCACCTTCACCATAGCAAGCGTCACCTTCACCACAGCAAGCGTCACCTTCACCACAGCAAGCGTCACCTTCACCACAGCAAGCGTCACCTTCACCATAGCAAGCATCACCTTCACCATAGCAAGCATCACCTTCACCATAGCAAGCATCACCTTCACCATAGCAAGCATCACCTTCACCATAGCAAGCATCACCTTCACCATAGCAAGCATCACCTTCACCATAGCAAGCATCACCTTCACCATACCAAGCATCACCTTCACCATACCAAGCATCACCTTCACCATAGCAAGCATCACCTTCACCATACCAAGCATCACCTTCACCATACCAAGCATCACCTTCACCATAGCAAGCATCACCTTCACCATAGCAAGCATCACCTTCACCATAGCAAGCATCACATTTACCATAGAAAGCATCACCTTCACCATACCAAGCATCACCTTCACCATACCAAGCATCACCTTCACCATACCAAGCATCACCTTCACCACAGCAAGCATCACCTTCACCACAGCAAGCATCACCTTCACCATAGCAAGCATCACCTTCACCATAGCAAGCAACACCTTCACCATAGCAAGCATCACCTTCACCATAGCAAGCATCACCTTCACCATAGCAAGCATCACCTTCACCATAGCAAGCATCACCTTCACCATAGCAAGCCTCATTTTCACCATAGCAAGCGTCACCTTCACCACAGCAAGCGTCACCTTCACCACAGCAAGCGTCACCTTCACCACAGCAAGCGTCACCTTCACCATAGCAAGCATCACCTTCACCATAGCAAGCATCACCTTCACCATAGCAAGCATCACCTTCACCATAGCAAGCATCACCTTCACCATAGCAAGCATCACCTTCACCATACCAAGCATCGCCTTCACCATACCAAGCATCACCTTCACCATAGCAAGCATCACCTTCACCATAGCAAGCAACACCTTCACCATAGCAAGCATCACCTTCACCATAGCAAGCATCACCTTCACCATAGCAAGCCTCACCTTCACCATAGCAAGCCTCACCTTCACCATAGCAAGCGTCACCTTCACCACAGCAAGCGTCACCTTCACCACAGCAAGCATCACCTTCACCATAGCAAGCATCACCTTCACCATAGCAACATCACCTTCACCATAGCAAGCATCACCTTCACCATAGAAAGCATCACCTTCACCATAGCAAGCATCACCTTCACCATAGCAAGCATCACCTTCACCATACCAAGCATCACCTTCACCATACCAAGCATCACCTTCAAAATAGCAAGCATCACCTTCACCATAGCAAGCATCACCTTCACCACAGCAAGCATCACCTTCACCACAGCAAGCATCACCTTCACCACAGCAAGCATCACCTTCACCACAGCAAGCTTCACCTTCACCACAGCAAGCATCACCTTCACCACAGCAAGCATCACCTTCACCGTAGCAAGCATCACCTTCACCGTAGCAAGCATCACCTTCGCCGTAGCAAGCATCACCTTCACCATAGCTAGCATCACCTTCACCGTAGCAAGCATCACCTTCACCGTAGCAAGCATCACCTTCACCGTAGCAAGCATCACCTTCACCATAGCAAGGATCACCTTCACCATAGCAAGCATCACCTTCACCATACAAAGCATCACCTTCACCGTAGCAAGCATCACCTTCACCGTAGCAAGCATCACCTTCACCGTAGCAAGCATCACCTTTACCGTAGCAAGCATCACCTTCACCGTAGCAAGCATCACCTTCACCGTAGCAAGCATCACCTTCACCGTAGCAAGCATCACCTTCACCGTAGCAAGCATCACCTTCACCGTAGCAAGCATCACCTTCACCGTAGCAAGCATCACCTTCACCGTAGCAAGCATCACCTTCACCGTAGCAAGCATCACCTTCACCGTAGCAAGCATCACCTTCACCGTAGCAAGCATCACCTTCACCGTAGCAAGCATCACCTTCACCGTAGCAAGCATCACCTTCACCGTAGCAAGCATCACCTGCACCGTAACAAGCATCACCTTCACCATAGCAAGCATCACCTTCACCATAGCAAGCATCACCTTCACCATAGCAAGCATCACCTTCACCATAGCAAGCATCACCTTCACCATAGCAAGCATCACCTTCACCATAGCAAGCATCACCTTCACCGTAGCAAGTATCACCTTCACCGTAGCAAGCATCACCTTCGCCGTAGCAAGCATCACCTTCACCGCAGCAAGCATCACCTTCACCGTAGCAAGCATCACCTTCACCATATAGCAAGCATCACCTTCACCATATAGCAAGCATCACCTTCACCATATAGCAAGCATCACCTTCACCATAGCAAGCATCACCTTCACCATAGCAAGCATCACCTTCATCATAGCAAGCATCACCTTCACCATAGCAAGCATCACCTTCACCATAGCAAGCATCACCTTCACCACAGCAAGCATCACCTTCACCACAGCAAGCATCACCTTCGCCACAGCAAGCATCACCTTCGCCACAGCAAGCATCACCTTCGCCATACCAAGCATCACCTTCACCATACCAAGCATCACCTTCACCATACCAAGCATCACCTTCACCATACCAAGCATCACCTTCACCATACCAAGCATCACCTTCACCATACCAAGCATCACCTTCACCATACCAAGCATCACCTTCACCATAGCAAGCATCACCTTCACCATAGCAAGCATCACCTTCACCACAGCAAGCATCACCTTCTCCACAGCAAGCAACACCTTCGCCATAGCAAGCATCACCTTCACCATAGCAAGCATCACCTTCACCATAGCAAGCATCACCTTCACCATAGTAAGCATCACCTTCACCATAGCAAGCATCACCTTCACCATAGCAAGCATCACCTTCACCATAAAAAAGCATCACCTTCACCACAGCAAGCATCGCCTTCACCACAGCAAGCATCACCTTCACCACAGCAAGCATCACCTTCACCATACCAAGCATCACCTTCACCATACCAAGCATCACCTTCACCATAGCAAGCATCACCTTCACCATACCAAGCATCACCTTCACCATACCAAGCATCACCTTCACCATACCAAGCATCACCTTCACCATACCAAGCATCACCTTCACCACAGCAAGCATCACATTCACCATAGCAAGCATCACCTTCACCACAGCAAGCATCACCTTCTCCACAGCAAGCATCACCTTCGCCATAGCAAGCATCACCTTCACCATAGCAAGCATCACCTTCACCATAGCAAGCATCACCTACACCATAGCAAGCATCACCTTCACCATAGCAAGCATCACCTTCACCATAGCAAGCATCACCTTCACCATAGCAAGCATCACCTTCACCATAGCAAGCATCACCTTCACCATAGCAAGCATCACCTTCACCATAGCAAGCATCACCTTCACCATAGCAAGCATCACCTTCACCATAGCAAGCATCACCTTCACCATACCAAGCATCACCTTCACCATACCAAGGATCACCTTCACCATACCAAGCATCACCTTCACCATAGCAAGCATCACCTTCACCATACCAAGCATCACCTTCACCATACCAAGCATCACCTTCACCATAGCAAGCATCACCTTCACCATAGCAACATCACCTTCACCATAGCAAGCATCACCTTCACCATACCAAGCATCACCTTCACCATACCAAGCATCACCTTCACCATACCAAGCATCACCTTCACCACAGCAAGCATCACATTCACCATAGCAAGCATCACCTTCACCACAGCAAGCATCACCTTCTCCACAGCAAGCAACACCTTCGCCATAGCAAGCATCACCTTCACCATAGCAAGCATCACCTTCACCGTAGCAAGCATCACCTTCACCATATAGCAAGCATCACCTTCACCATATAGCAAGCATCACCTTCACCATATAGCAAGCATCACCTTCACCATAGCAAGCATCACCTTCACCATAGCAAGCATCACCTTCATCATAGCAAGCATCACCTTCACCATAGCAAGCATCACCTTCACCATAGCAAGCATCACCTTCACCACAGCAAGCATCACCTTCACCACAGCAAGCATCACCTTCGCCACAGCAAGCATCACCTTCGCCACAGCAAGCATCACCTTCGCCATACCAAGCATCACCTTCACCATACCAAGCATCACCTTCACCATACCAAGCATCACCTTCACCATACCAAGCATCACCTTCACCATACCAAGCATCACCTTCACCATAGCAAGCATCACCTTCACCATAGCAAGCATCACCTTCACCACAGCAAGCATCACCTTCTCCACAGCAAGCAACACCTTCGCCACAGCAAGCATCACCTTCACCATAGCAAGCATCACCTTCACCATAGCAAGCATCACCTTCACCATAGCAAGCATCACCTTCACCATAGAAGGCATCACCTTCACCATAGCAAGCATCACCTTCACCATAAAAAAGCATCACCTTCACCACAGCAAGCATCACCTTCACCACAGCAAGCATCACCTTCACCACAGCAAGCATCACCTTCACCATACCAAGCATCACCTTCACCATACCAAGCATCACCTTCACCATAGCAAGCATCACCTTCACCATACCAAGCATCACCTTCACCATACCAAGCATCACCTTCACCATACCAAGCATCACCTTCACCATACCAAGCATCACCTTCACCACAGCAAGCATCACATTCACCATAGCAAGCATCACCTTCACCACAGCAAGCATCACCTTCTCCACAGCAAGCAACACCTTCGCCATAGCAAGCATCACCTTCACCATAGCAAGCATCACCTTCACCATAGCAAGCATCACCTACACCATAGCAAGCATCACCTTCACCATAGCAAGCATCACCTTCACCATAGCAAGCATCACCTTCACCATAGCAAGCATCACCTTCACCATAGCAAGCATCACCTTCACCATAGCAAGCATCACCTTCACCATAGCAAGCATCACCTTCACCATAGCAAGCATCACCTTCACCATAGCAAGCATCACCTTCACCATACCAAGCATCACCTTCACCATACCAAGGATCACCTTCACCATACCAAGCATCACCTTCACCATAGCAAGCATCACCTTCACCATACCATGCATCACCTTCACCATACCAAGCATCACCTTCACCATAGCAAGCATCACCTTCACCACAGCAACATCACCTTCACCATAGCAAGCATCACCTTCACCATAGAAAGCATCACCTTCACCATAGCAAGCATCACCTTCACCATAGCAAGCATCACCTTCACCATAGCAAGCATCACCTTCACCATAGCAAGCATCACCTTCAAAATAGCAAGCATCACCTTCACCAGAGCAAGCATCACCTTCACCATAGCAAGCATCACCTTCACCACAGCAAGCATCACCTTCACCACAGCAAGCTTCACCTTCACCACAGCAAGCATCACCTTCACCACAGCAAGCATCACCTTCACCGTAGCAAGCATCACCTTCACCGTATCAAGCATCACCTTCGCCGTAGCAAGCATCACCTTCACCATAGCTAGCATCACCTTCACCGTAGCAAGCATCACCTTCACCGTAGCAAGCATCACCTTCACCGTAGCAAGCATCACCTTCACCATAGCAAGGATCACCTTCACCATAGCAAGCATCACCTTCACCATACAAAGCATCACCTTCACCGTAGCAAGCATCACCTTCACCGTAGCAAGCATCACCTTCACCGTAGCAAGCATCACCTTTACCGTAGCAAGCATCACCTTCACCGTAGCAAGCATCACCTTCACCGTAGCAAGCATCACCTTCACCGTAGCAAGCATCACCTTCACCGTAGCAAGCATCACCTTCACCGTAGCAAGCATCACCTTCACCGTAGCAAGCATCACCTTCACCGTAGCAAGCATCACCTTCACCGTAGCAAGCATCACCTTCACCGTAGCAAGCATCACCTTCACCGTAGCAAGCATCACCTTCACCGTAGCAAGCATCACCTGCACCGTAACAAGCATCACCTTCACCATAGCAAGCATCACCTTCACCATAGCAAGCATCACCTTCACCATAGCAAGCATCACCTTCACCATAGCAAGCATCACCTTCACCATAGCAAGCATCACCTTCACCATAGCAAGCATCACCTTCACCATAGCAAGCATCACCTTCACCATAGCAAGCATCACCTTCACCATAGCAAGTATCACCTTCACCGTAGCAAGCATCACCTTCGCCGTAGCAAGCATCACCTTCACCGCAGCAAGCATCACCTTCACCGTAGCAAGCATCACCTTCACCATATAGCAAGCATCACCTTCACCATATAGCAAGCATCACCTTCACCATATAGCAAGCATCACCTTCACCATAGCAAGCATCACCTTCACCATAGCAAGCATCACCTTCATCATAGCAAGCATCACCTTCACCACAGCAAGCATCACCTTCACCATAGCAAGCATCACCTTCACCACAGCAAGCATCACCTTCACCACAGCAAGCATCACCTTCGCCACAGCAAGCATCACCTTCGCCACAGCAAGCATCACCTTCGCCATACCAAGCATCACCTTCACCATACCAAGCATCACCTTCACCATACCAAGCATCACCTTCACCATACCAAGCATCACCTTCACCATACCAAGCATCACCTTCACCATAGCAAGCATCACCTTCACCATAGCAAGCATCACCTTCACCATAGCAAGCATCACCTTCACCACAGCAAGCATCACCTTCTCCACAGCAAGCAACACCTTCGCCATAGCAAGCATCACCTTCACCATAGCAAGCATCACCTTCACCATAGCAAGCATCACCTTCACCATAGCAAGCATCACCTTCACCATAGCAAGCATCACCTTCACCATAAAAAAGCATCACCTTCACCACAGCAAGCATCACCTTCACCACAGCAAGCATCACCTTCACCACAGCAAGCATCACCTTCACCATAGCAAGCATCACCTTCACCATAGCAGGCATCACCTTCACCATAGCAAGCATCACCTTCACCATAGCAAGCATCACCTTCACCATAGCAAGCATCACCTTCACCATAGCAAGCATCACCTTCACCATAGCAAGCATCACCTTCACCATAGCAAGCATCACCTTCACCATAGCAAGCATCACCTCCACCATAGCAAGCATCACCTCCACCATAGCAAACATCACCTCCACCATAGCAAGCATCACCTCCACCATAGCAAGCATCACCTTCACCATAGCAAGCATCAGCTCCACCATAGCAAGCATCACCTCCACCATAGCAAGCATCACCTTCACCATAACAAGCATCACCTGCACCATAGCAAGCATCACCTTCACCATAGCAAGCATCACCTTCACCATAGCAAGCATCACCTCCACCATAGCAAGCATCACCTCCAGCACAGCAAGCATCACCTCCACCATAGCAAGCATCACCTTCACCATAGCAAGCATCACCTTCACCATAGCAAGCATCACCTCCACCATAGCAAGCATCACCTCCACCATAGCAAGCATCACCTCCACCATATCAAGCATCACCTCCACCATAGCAAGCATCACCTCCACCATCGCAAGCATCACATTCACCATAGCAAGCATCACCTCCACCATAGCAAGCATCACCTCCACCATAGCAAGCATCACCTTCACCATAGCAAGCGTCACCTTCACCATAGCAAGCGTCACCTTCACCACAGCAAGCGTCACCTTCACCATAGCAAGCGTCACCTTCACCACAGCAAGCGTCACCTTCACCATAGCAAGCGTCACCTTCACCATAGCAAGAGTCACCTTCACCACAGCAAGCGTCACCTTCACCACAGCAAGCGTCACCTTCACCATAGCAAGCATCACCTTTACCATAGCAAGCATCACCTTCACCATAGCAAGCATCACCTTTACCATACCAAGCATCACCTTCACCATACCAAGCATCACCTTCACCATACCAAGCATCACCTTCACCATACCAAGCATCACCTTCACCATACCAAGCATCACCTTCACCATACCAAGCATCACCTTCACCATACCAAGCATCACCTTCACCATACCAAGCATCACCTTCACCATAGCAAGCATCACCTTCACCATAGCAACATCACCTTCACCATAGCAAGCATCACCTTCACCATAGAAAGCATCACCTTCACCATAGCAAGCATCACCTTCACCATAGCAAGCATCACCTTCACCATAGCAAGCATCACCTTCACCATAGCAAGCATCACCTTCACCACAGCAAGCATCACCTTCACCACAGCAAGCATCACCTTCACCATAGCAAGCATCACCTTCACCACAGCAAGCATCACCTTCACCATAGCAAGCATCACCTTCACCATAGCAAGCATCACCTTCACCATAGCAAGCATCACCTTCACCATAGGAAGCATCACCTTCACCATAGCAAGCAACACCTTCACCATAGCAAGCATCACCTTCACCATAGCAAGCATCACCTTCACCATAGCAAGCATCACCTTCACCATAGCAAGCATCACCTTCACCATAGCAAGCCTCACCTTCACCATAGCAAGCGTCACCTTCACCACAGCAAGCGTCACCTTCACCATAGCAAGCATCACCTTTACCATAGCAAGCATCACCTTCACCATAGCAAGCATCACCTTTACCATACCAAGCATCACCTTCACCATACCAAGCATCACCTTCACCATACCAAGCATCACCTTCACCATACCAAGCATCACCTTCACCATACCAAGCATCACCTTCACCATACCAAGCATCACCTTCACCATACCAAGCATCACCTTCACCATACCAAGCATCACCTTCACCATAGCAAGCATCACCTTCACCATAGCAACATCACCTTCACCATAGCAAGCATCACCTTCACCATAGAAAGCATCACCTTCACCATAGCAAGCATCACCTTCACCATAGCAAGCATCACCTTCACCATAGCAAGCATCACCTTCACCACAGCAAGCATCACCTTCACCACAGCAAGCATCACCTTCACCATAGCAAGCATCACCTTCACCACAGCAAGCATCACCTTCACCATAGCAAGCATCACCTTCACCATAGCAAGCATCACCTTCACCATAGCAAGCATCACCTTCACCATAGCAAGCATCACCTTCACCATAGCAAGCAACACCTTCACCATAGCAAGCATCACCTTCACCATAGCAAGCATCACCTTCACCATAGCAAGCATCACCTTCACTATAGCAAGCATCACCTTCACCATAGCAAGCCTCACCTTCACCATAGCAAGCGTCACCTTCACCACAGCAAGCGTCACCTTCACCACAGCAAGCGTCACCTTCACCACAGCAAGCGTCACCTTCACCACAGCAAGCGTCACCTTCACCATAGCAAGCATCACCTTCACCATAGCAAGCATCACCTTCACCATAGCAAGCATCACCTTCACCATAGCAAGCATCACCTTCACCATAGCAAGCATCACCTTCACCATAGCAAGCATCACCTTCACCATACCAAGCATCACCTTCACCATACCAAGCATCACCTTCACCATAGCAAGCATCACCTTCACCATACCAAGCATCACCTGCACCATACCAAGCATCACCTTCACCATAGAAGCATCACCTTCACCATAGCAAGCATCACCTTCACCATAGCAAGCATCACCTTCACCATAGCAAGCATCACATTTACCATAGAAAGCATCACCTTCACCATACCAAGCATCACCTTCACCATACCAAGCATCACCTTCACCACAGCAAGCATCACCTTCACCACAGCAAGCATCACCTTCACCATAGCAGGCATCACTTTCACCATAGCAAGCATCACCTTCACCATAGCAGGCATCACCTTCACCATAGCAAGCATCACCTTCACCATAGCAAGCATCACCTTCACCATAGCAAGCATCACCTTCACCATAGCAAGCATCACCTTCACCATAGCATCACCTTCACCATAGCAAGCATCACCTTCACCATAGCAAGCATCACCTTCACCATAGCAAGCATCACCTTCACCATAGCAAGCATCAGCTTCACAATAGCAACCATCACCTTTACCATAGCAAGCATCACCTTCACCATAGCAAGCATCACCTTCACCATAGCAAGCATCAGCTTCACCATAGCAAGCATCACCTTCACCATAGCAAGCACCAGCTTCACCATAGCAAGCATCACCTTCACCATAGCAAGCATCACCTTCACCACAGCAAGCATCACCTTCACCATAGCAAGCATCACCTTCAGCATAGCAAGCATCACCTTCACCATAGCATCACCTTCACCATAGCAAGCATCACCTTCACCATAGCAAGCATCACCTTCACAATAGCAAGCATCACCTTCACCATAGCAAGCATCACCTTCACCATAGCAAGCATCACCTTCACCATAGCAAGCAACACCTTCACCATAGCAAGCATCACCTTCACCATAGCAAGCATCACCTTCACCATAGCAAGCATCACCTTCACCATAGCAAGCATCACCTTCACCATAGCAAGCATCACCTTCACCATAGCAAGCATCACCTTCACCATAGCAAGCCTCACCTTCACCATAGCAAGCGTCACCTTCACCACAGCAAGCGTCACCTTCACCATAGCAAGCGTCACCTTCACCACAGCAAGCGTCACCTTCACCATAGCAAGCGTCACCTTCACCACAGCAAGCGTCACCTTCACCATAGCAAGCGTCACCTTCACCACAGCAAGCGTCACCTTCACCATAGCAAGCGTCACCTTCACCATAGCAAGAGTCACCTTCACCACAGCAAGCGTCACCTTCACTACAGCAAGCGTCACCTTCACCATAGCAAGCATCACCTTTACCATAGCAAGCATCACCTTCACCATAGCAAGCATCACCTTTACCATAGCAAGCATCACCTTCACCATACCAAGCATCACCTTCTCCATACCAAGCATCACCTTCACCATACCAAGCATCACCTTCACCATACCAAGCATCACCTTCACCATACCAAGCATCACCTTCACCACAGCAAGCATCACATTCACCATAGCAAGCATCACCTTCACCACAGCAAGCATCACCTTCTCCACAGCAAGCAACACCTTCGCCATAGCAAGCATCACCTTCACCATAGCAAGCATCACCTTCACCATAGCAAGCATCACCTTCACCATAGCAAGCATCACCTTCACCATAGCAAGCATCACCTTCACCATAGCAAGCATCACCTCCACCATAGCAAGCATCACCTCCACCATAGCAAGCATCACCTCCACCATAGCAAGCATCACCTCCACCATAGCAAGCATCACCTTCACCATAGCAAGCAGCACATTCACCATAGCAAGCATCAGCTCCACCATAGCAAGCATCACCTCCACCATAGCAAGGATCACCTTCACCATAACAAGCATCACCTGCACCATAGCAAGCATCACCTTCACCATAGCAAGCATCACCTTCACCATAGCAAGCATCACCTCCAGCACAGCAAGCATCACCTCCACCATAGCAAGCATCACCTTCACCATAGCAAGCATCACCTTCACCATAGCAAGCATCACCTTCACCATAGCAAGCATCACCTTCACCATAGCAAGCAACACCTTCACCATAGCAAGCATCACCTTCACCATAGCAAGCATCACCTTCACCATAGCAAGCCTCACCTTCACCATAGCAAGCGTCACCTTCACCACAGCAAGCGTCACCTTCACCACAGCAAGCGTCACCTTCACCACAGCAAGCGTCACCTTCACCATAGCAAGCATCACCTTCACCATAGCAAGCATCACCTTCACCATAGCAAGCATCACCTTCACCATAGCAAGCATCACCTTCACCATAGCAAGCATCACCTTCACCATAGCAAGCATCACCTTCACCATAGCAAGCATCACCTTCACCATACCAAGCATCACCTTCACCATACCAAGCATCACCTTCACCATAGCAAGCATCACCTTCACCATACCAAGCATCACCTTCACCATACCAAGCATCACCTTCACCATAGCAAGCATCACCTTCACCATAGCAAGCATCACCTTCACCATAGCAAGCATCACATTTACCATAGAAAGCATCACCTTCACCATACCAAGCATCACCTTCACCATACCAAGCATCACCTTCACCATACCAAGCATCACCTTCACCACAGCAAGCATCACCTTCACCACAGCAAGCATCACCTTCACCATAGCAAGCATCACCTTCACCATAGCAAGCAACACCTTCACCATAGCAAGCATCACCTTCACCATAGCAAGCATCACCTTCACCATAGCAAGCATCACCTTCACCATAGCAAGCATCACCTTCACCATAGCAAGCCTCATTTTCACCATAGCAAGCGTCACCTTCACCACAGCAAGCGTCACCTTCACCACAGCAAGCGTCACCTTCACCACAGCAAGCGTCACCTTCACCATAGCAAGCATCACCTTCACCATAGCAAGCATCACCTTCACCATAGCAAGCATCACCTTCACCATAGCAAGCATCACCTTCACCATAGCAAGCATCACCTTCACCATAGCAAGCATCACCTTCACCATACCAAGCATCACCTTCACCATACCAAGCATCACCTTCACCATACCAAGCATCACCTTCACCATAGCAAGCATCACCTTCACCATACCAAGCATCACCTGCACCATACCAAGCATCACCTTCACCATAGAAGCATCACCTTCACCATAGCAAGCATCACCTTCACCATAGCAAGCATCACCTTCACCATAGCAAGCATCACATTTACCATAGAAAGCATCACCTTCACCATACCAAGCATCACCTTCACCATACCAAGCATCACCTTCACCACAGCAAGCATCACCTTCACCACAGCAAGCATCACCTTCACCATAGCAGGCATCACTTTCACCATAGCAAGCATCACCTTCACCATAGCAGGCATCACCTTCACCATAGCAAGCATCACCTTCACCATAGCAAGCATCACCTTCACCATAGCAAGCATCACCTTCACCATAGCAAGCATCACCTTCACCATAGCATCACCTTCACCATAGCAAGCATCACCTTCACCATAGCAAGCATCACCTTCACCATAGCAAGCATCACCTTCACCATAGCAAGCATCAGCTTCACCATAGCAACCATCACCTTTACCATAGCAAGCATCACCTTCACCATAGCAAGCATCACCTTCACCATAGCAAGCATCAGCTTCACCATAGCAAGCATCACCTTCACCATAGCAAGCACCAGCTTCACCATAGCAAGCATCACCTTCACCATAGCAAGCATCACCTTCACCACAGCAAGCATCACCTTCACCATAGCAAGCATCACCTTCACCATAGCAAGCATCACCTTCACCATAGCATCACCTTCACCATAGCAAGCATCACCTTCACCATAGCAAGCATCACCTTCACAATAGCAAGCATCACCTTCATCATAGCAAGCATCACCTTCACCATAGCAAGCATCACCTTCACCATAGCAAGCATCACCTTCACCATAGCAAGCATCACCTTCACCATAGCAAGCATCACCTTCTCCATAGCAAGCATCACCTTCACCATAGCAAGCATCACCTTCACCATAGCAAGCCTCACCTTCACCATAGCAAGCGTCACCTTCACCACAGCAAGCGTCACCTTCACCATAGCAAGCGTCACCTTCACCACAGCAAGCGTCACCTTCACCATAGCAAGCGTCACCTTCACCACAGCAAGCGTCACCTTCACCATAGCAAGCGTCACCTTCACCACAGCAAGCGTCACTTTCACCATAGCAAGCGTCACCTTCACCATAGCAAGAGTCACCTTCACCACAGCAAGCGTCACCTTCACCACAGCAAGCGTCACCTTCACCATAGCAAGCATCACCTTTACCATAGCAAGCATCACCTTCACCATAGCAAGCATCACCTTTACCATAGCAAGCATCACCTTCACCATACCAAGCATCACCTTCACCATACCAAGCATCACCTTCACCATACCAAGCATCACCTTCACCATACCAAGCATCACCTTCACCATACCAAGCATCACCTTCACCACAGCAAGCATCACATTCACCATAGCAAGCATCACCTTCACCACAGCAAGCATCACCTTCTCCACAGCAAGCAACACCTTCGCCATAGCAAGCATCACCTTCACCATAGCAAGCATCACCTTCACCATAGCAAGCATCACCTTCACCATAGCAAGCATCACCTTCACCATAGCAAGCATCACCTTCACCATAGCAAGCATCACCTCCACCATAGCAAGCATCACCTCCACCATAGCAAGCATCACCTCCACCATAGCAAGCATCACCTCCACCATAGCAAGCATCACCTTCACCATAGCAAGCAGCACATTCACCATAGCAAGCATCAGCTCCACCATAGCAAGCATCACCTCCACCATAGCAAGGATCACCTTCACCATAACAACCATCACCTGCACCATAGCAAGCATCACCTTCACCATAGCAAGCATCACCTTCACCATAGCAAGCATCACCTCCACCATAGCAAGCATCACCTCCAGCACAGCAAGCATCACCTCCACCATAGCAAGCATCACCTTCACCATAGCAAGCATCACCTTCACCATAGCAAGCATCACCTTCACCATAGCAAGCATCACCTTCACCATAGCAAGCAACACCTTCACCATAGCAAGCATCACCTTCACCATAGCAAGCCTCACCTTCACCACAGCAAGCGTCACCTTCACCACAGCAAGCGTCACCTTCACCACAGCAAGCGTCACCTTCACCACAGCAAGCATCACCTTCACCATAGCAAGCATCACCTTCACCATAGCAAGCATCACCTTCACCATAGCAAGCATCACCTTCACCATAGCAAGCATCACCTTCACCATAGCAAGCATCACCTTCACCATACCAAGCATCACCTTCACCATACCAAGCATCACCTTCACCATACCAAGCATCACCTTCACCATAGCAAGCATCACCTTCACCATACCAAGCATCACCTTCACCATACCAAGCATCACCTTCACCATATAAGCATCACCTTCACCATAGCAAGCATCACCTTCACCATAGCAAGCATCACCTTCACCATAGCAAGCATCACATTTACCATAGAAAGCATCACCTTCACCATACCAAGCATCACCTTCACCATACCAAGCATCACCTTCACCACAGCAAGCATCACCTTCACCACAGCAAGCATCACCTTCACCATAGCAGGCATCACTTTCACCATAGCAAGCATCACCTTCACCATAGCAGGCATCACCTTCACCATAGGAAGCATCACCTTCACCATAGCAAGCATCACCTTCACCATAGCAAGCATCACCTTCACCATAGCAAGCATCACCTTCACCATAGCAAGCATCACCTTCACCACAGCAAGCATCACCTTCACCATAGCAAGCATCACCTTCACCATAGCAAGCATCACCTTCACCATAGCAAGCATCACCTTCACAATAGCAAGCATCACCTTCACCATAGCAAGCATCACCTTCACCATAGCAAGCATCACCTTCACCATAGCAAGCAACACCTTCACCATAGCAAGCATCACCTTCACCATAGCAAGCATCACCTTCACCATAGCAAGCATCACCTTCACCATAGCAAGCATCACCTTCACCATAGCAAGCATCACCTTCACCATACCAAGCATCACCTTCACCATACCAAGCATCACCTTCACCATACCAAGCATCACCTTCACCGTACCAAGCATCACCTTCACCATAGCAAGCATCACCTTCACCATAGCAAGCATCACCTTCACCACAGCAAGCATCACCTTCTCCACAGCAAGCAACACCTTCGCCAGAGCAAGCATCCCCTTCACCATAGCAAGCATCACCTTCACCATAGCAAGCATCACCTTCACCATAGCAAGCATCACCTTCACCATAGCAAGCATCACCTTCACCATAGCAAGCATCACCTTCACCATAGCAAGCATCACCTTCACCATAGCAAGCATCACCTTCACCATACCAAGCATCACCTTCACCATACCAAGCATCACCTTCACCATACCAAGCATCACCTTCACCATACCAAGCATCACCTTCACCATACCAAGCATCACCTTCACCATACCAAGCATCACCTTCACCATACCAAGCATCACCTTCACCATAGCAAGCATCACCTTCACCATAGCAAGCATCACCTTCACCACAGCAAGCATCACCTTCTCCACAGCAAGCAACACCTTCGCCATAGCAAGCATCACCTTCACCATAGCAAGCATCACCTTCACCATAGCAAGCATCACCTTCACCATAGCAAGCATCACCTTCACCATAGCAAGCATCACCTTCACCATAGCAAGCATCACCTTCACCATAGCAAGCATCACCTTCACCATAGAAAGCATCACCTTCACCACAGCAAGCATCACCTTCACCACAGCAAGCATCACCTTCACCACAGCAAGCATCACCTTCACCATAGCAAGCATCACCTTCACCATAGCAGGCATCACCTTCACCATAGCAAGCATCACCTTCACCATAGCAAGCATCACCTTCACCATAGCAAGCATCACCTTCACCATAGCAAGCATCACCTTCACCATAGCAAGCATCACCTTCACCATAGCAAGCATCACCTTCACCATAGCAAGCATCACCTTCACCATAGCAAGCATCACCTTCACCATAGCAAGCATCACCTCCACCATAGCAAGCATCACCTCCACCATAGCAAGCATCACCTCCACCATAGCAAGCATCACCTCCACCATAGCAAGCATCACCTTCACCATAGCAAGCAGCACATTCACCATAGCAAGCATCAGCTCCACCATAGCAAGCATCACCTCCACCATAGCAAGGATCACCTTCACCATAACAAGCATCACCTGCACCATAGCAAGCATCACCTTCACCATAGCAAGCATCACCTTCACCATAGCAAGCATCACCTCCACCATAGCAAGCATCACCTCCAGCACAGCAAGCATCACCTCCACCATAGCAAGCATCACCTTCACCATAGCAAGCATCACCTTCACCATAGCAAGCATCACCTCCACCATAGCAAGCATCACCTCCACCATAGCAAGCATCACCTCCACCATATCAAGCATCACCTCCACCATAGCAAGCATCACCTCCACCATAGCAAGCATCACCTCCACCATCGCAAGCATCACATTCACCATAGCAAGCATCACCTCCACCATAGCAAGCATCACCTCCACCATAGCAAGCATCACCTTCACCATAGCAAGCGTCACCTTCACCATAGCAAGCGTCACCTTCACCACAGCAAGCGTCACCTTCACCATAGCAAGCGTCACCTTCACCACAGCAAGCGTCACCTTCACCATAGCAAGAGTCACCTTCACCACAGCAAGCGTCACCTTCACCACAGCAAGCGTCACCTTCACCATAGCAAGCATCACCTTTACCATAGCAAGCATCACCTTCACCATAGCAAGCATCACCTTTACCATACCAAGCATCACCTTCACCATACCAAGCATCACCTTCACCATACCAAGCATCACCTTCACCATACCAAGCATCACCTTCACCATAGCAAGCATCACCTTCACCATACCAAGCATCACCTTCACCATACCAAGCATCACCTTCACCATACCAAGCATCACCTTCACCATACCAAGCATCACCTTCACCATAGCAAGCATCACCTTCACCATAGCAACATCACCTTCACCATAGCAAGCATCACCTTCACCATAGAAAGCATCACCTTCACCATAGCAAGCATCACCTTCACCACAGCAAGCATCACCTTCACCACAGCAAGCATCACCTTCACCATAGCAAGCATCACCTTCACCACAGCAAGCATCACCTTCACCACAGCAAGCATCACCTTCACCATAGCAAGCATCACCTTCACCACAGCAAGCATCACCTTCACCATAGCAAGCATCACCTTCACCATAGCAAGCATCACCTTCACCATAGCAAGCATCACCTTCACCATAGCAAGCATCACCTTCACCATAGCAAGCAACACCTTCACCATAGCAAGCATCACCTTCACCATAGCAAGCATCACCTTCACCATAGCAAGCCTCACCTTCACCATAGCAAGCGTCACCTTCACCACAGCAAGCGTCACCTTCACCACAGCAAGCGTCACCTTCACCACAGCAAGCGTCACCTTCACCACAGCAAGCATCACCTTCACCATAGCAAGCATCACCTTCACCATAGCAAGCATCACCTTCACCATAGCAAGCATCACCTTCACCATACCAAGCATCACCTTCACCATAGCAAGCATCACCTTCACCATACCAAGCATCACCTTCACCATACCAAGCATCACCTTCACCATACCAAGCATCACCTTCACCATAGCAAGCATCACCTTCACCATACCAAGCATCACCTTCACCATACCAAGCATCACCTTCACCATATAAGCATCACCTTCACCATAGCAAGCATCACCTTCACCATAGCAAGCATCACCTTCACCATAGCAAGCATCACATTTACCATAGAAAGCATCACCTTCACCATACCAAGCATCACCTTCACCATACCAAGCATCACCTTCACCACAGCAAGCATCACCTTCACCACAGCAAGCATCACCTTCACCATAGCAGGCATCACTTTCACCATAGCAAGCATCACCTTCACCATAGCAGGCATCACCTTCACCATAGCAAGCATCACCTTCACCATAGCAAGCATCACCTTCACCATAGCAAGCATCACCTTCACCATAGCAAGCATCACCTTCACCATAGCAAGCATCACCTTCACCATAGCAAGCATCACCTTCACCATAGCAAGCATCACCTTCACCACAGCAAGCATCACCTTCACCATAGCAAGCATCACCGTCACCATAGCAAGCATCACCTTCACCATAGCATCACCTTCACCATAGCAAGCATCACCTTCACCATAGCAAGCATCACCTTCACAATAGCAAGCATCACCTTCACCATAGCAAGCATCACCTTCACCATAGCAAGCATCACCTTCACAATAGCAAGCATCACCTTCACCATAGCAAGCATCACCTTCACCATAGCAAGCATCACCTTCACCATAGCAAGCATCACCTTCACCATAGCAAGCATCACCTTCACCATAGCAAGCATCACCTTCACCATAGCAAGCATCACCTTCACCATAGCAAGCATCACCTTCACCATAGCAAGCATCACCTTCACCATAGCAAGCATCACCTTCACCATAGCAAGCATCACCTTCACCATACCAAGCATCACCTTCACCATACCAAGCATCACCTTCACCATACCAAGCATCACCTTCACCATACCAAGCATCACCTTCACCATACCAAGCATCACCTTCACCATACCAAGCATCACCTTCACCATACCAAGCATCACATTCACCATAGCAAGCATCACCTTCACCATAGCAAGCATCACCTTCACCACAGCAAGCATCACCTTCTCCACAGCAAGCAACACCTTCGCCATAGCAAGCATCACCTTCACCATAGCAAGCATCACCTTCACCATAGCAAGCATCACCTTCACCATAGCAAGCATCACCTTCACCATAGCAAGCATCACCTTCACCATAGCAAGCATCACCTTCACCATAGCAAGCATCACCTTCACCATAGAAAGCATCACCTTCACCACAGCAAGCATCACCTTCACCACAGCAAGCATCACCTTCACCACAGCAAGCATCACCTTCACCATAGCAAGCATCACCTTCACCATAGCAGGCATCACCTTCACCATAGCAAGCATCACCTTCACCATAGCAAGCATCACCTTCACCATAGCAAGCATCACCTTCACCATAGCAAGCATCACCTTCACCATAGCAAGCATCACCTTCACCATAGCAAGCATCACCTTCACCATAGCAAGCATCACCTTCACCATAGCAAGCATCACCTTCACCATAGCAAGCATCACCTCCACCATAGCAAGCATCACCTCCACCATAGCAAGCATCACCTCCACCATAGCAAGCATCACCTCCACCATAGCAAGCATCACCTTCACCATAGCAAGCAGCACATTCACCATAGCAAGCATCAGCTCCACCATAGCAAGCATCACCTCCACCATAGCAAGGATCACCTTCACCATAACAAGCATCACCTGCACCATAGCAAGCATCACCTTCACCATAGCAAGCATCACCTTCACCATAGCAAGCATCACCTCCACCATAGCAAGCATCACCTCCAGCACAGCAAGCATCACCTCCACCATAGCAAGCATCACCTTCACCATAGCAAGCATCACCTTCACCATAGCAAGCATCACCTCCACCATAGCAAGCATCACCTCCACCATAGCAAGCATCACCTCCACCATATCAAGCATCACCTCCACCATAGCAAGCATCACCTCCACCATAGCAAGCATCACCTCCACCATCGCAAGCATCACATTCACCATAGCAAGCATCACCTCCACCATAGCAAGCATCACCTCCACCATAGCAAGCATCACCTTCACCATAGCAAGCGTCACCTTCACCATAGCAAGCATCACCTTCACCACAGCAAGCGTCACCTTCACCATAGCAAGCGTCACCTTCACCACAGCAAGCGTCACCTTCACCATAGCAAGAGTCACCTTCACCACAGCAAGCGTCACCTTCACCACAGCAAGCGTCACCTTCACCATAGCAAGCATCACCTTTACCATAGCAAGCATCACCTTCACCATAGCAAGCATCACCTTTACCATACCAAGCATCACCTTCACCATACCAAGCATCACCTTCACCATACCAAGCATCACCTTCACCATACCAAGCATCACCTTCACCATAGCAAGCATCACCTTCACCATACCAAGCATCACCTTCACCATACCAAGCATCACCTTCACCATACCAAGCATCACCTTCACCATACCAAGCATCACCTTCACCATAGCAAGCATCACCTTCACCATAGCAACATCACCTTCACCATAGCAAGCATCACCTTCACCATAGAAAGCATCACCTTCACCATAGCAAGCATCACCTTCACCACAGCAAGCATCACCTTCACCACAGCAAGCATCACCTTCACCATAGCAAGCATCACCTTCACCACAGCAAGCATCACCTTCACCACAGCAAGCATCACCTTCACCATAGCAAGCATCACCTTCACCACAGCAAGCATCACCTTCACCATAGCAAGCATCACCTTCACCATAGCAAGCATCACCTTCACCATAGCAAGCATCACCTTCACCATAGCAAGCATCACCTTCACCATAGCAAGCAACACCTTCACCATAGCAAGCATCACCTTCACCATAGCAAGCATCACCTTCACCATAGCAAGCCTCACCTTCACCATAGCAAGCGTCACCTTCACCACAGCAAGCGTCACCTTCACCACAGCAAGCGTCACCTTCACCACAGCAAGCGTCACCTTCACCACAGCAAGCATCACCTTCACCATAGCAAGCATCACCTTCACCATAGCAAGCATCACCTTCACCATAGCAAGCATCACCTTCACCATACCAAGCATCACCTTCACCATAGCAAGCATCACCTTCACCATACCAAGCATCACCTTCACCATACCAAGCATCACCTTCACCATACCAAGCATCACCTTCACCATAGCAAGCATCACCTTCACCATACCAAGCATCACCTTCACCATACCAAGCATCACCTTCACCATATAAGCATCACCTTCACCATAGCAAGCATCACCTTCACCATAGCAAGCATCACCTTCACCATAGCAAGCATCACATTTACCATAGAAAGCATCACCTTCACCATACCAAGCATCACCTTCACCATACCAAGCATCACCTTCACCACAGCAAGCATCACCTTCACCACAGCAAGCATCACCTTCACCATAGCAGGCATCACTTTCACCATAGCAAGCATCACCTTCACCATAGCAGGCATCACCTTCACCATAGCAAGCATCACCTTCACCATAGCAAGCATCACCTTCACCATAGCAAGCATCACCTTCACCATAGCAAGCATCACCTTCACCATAGCAAGCATCACCTTCACCATAGCAAGCATCACCTTCACCATAGCAAGCATCACCTTCACCACAGCAAGCATCACCTTCACCATAGCAAGCATCACCGTCACCATAGCAAGCATCACCTTCACCATAGCATCACCTTCACCATAGCAAGCATCACCTTCACCATAGCAAGCATCACCTTCACAATAGCAAGCATCACCTTCACCATAGCAAGCATCACCTTCACCATAGCAAGCATCACCTTCACAATAGCAAGCATCACCTTCACCATAGCAAGCATCACCTTCACCATAGCAAGCATCACCTTCACCATAGCAAGCATCACCTTCACCATAGCAAGCATCACCTTCACCATCGCAAGCATCACCTTCACCATAGCAAGCCTCACCTTCACCATAGCAAGCATCACCTTCACCACAGCAAGCGTCACCTTCACCATAGCAAGCGTCACCTTCACCACAGCAAGTGTCACCTTCACCATAGCAAGCGTCACCTTCACCATAGCAAGCGTCACCTTCACCACAGCAAGCGTCACCTTCACCATAGCAAGCGTCACCTTCACCACAGCAAGCGTCACCTTCACCATAGCAAGCATCACCTTCACCATAGCAAGAGTCACCTTCACCACAGCAAGCGTCACCTTCACCACAGCAAGCGTCACCTTCACCATAGCAAGCATCACCTTTACCATAGCAAGCATCACCTTCACCATAGCAAGCATCACCTTTACCATAGCAAGCATCACCTTCACCATACCAAGCATCACCTTCACCATACCAAGCATCACCTTCACCATACCAAGCATCACCTTCACCATACCAAGCATCACCTTCACCACAGCAAGCATCACATTCACCATAGCAAGCATCACCTTCACCACAGCAAGCATCACCTTCTCCACAGCAAGCAACACCTTCGCCATAGCAAGCATCACCTTCACCATAGCAAGCATCACCTTCACCATAGCAAGCATCACCTACACCATAGCAAGCATCACCTTCACCATAGCAAGCATCACCTTCACCATAGCAAGCATCACCTACACCATAGCAAGCATCACCTTCACCATAGCAAGCATCACCTTCACCATAGCAAGCATCACCTTCACCATAGCAAGCATCACCTTCACCATAGCAAGCATCACCTTCACCATACAAAGCATCACCTTCACCGTAGCAAGCATCACCTTCACCGTAGCAAGCATCACCTTCACCGTAGCAAGCATCACCTTCACCGTAGCAAGCACCACCTTCACCGTAGCAAGCATCACCTTCACCGTAGCAATCATCACCTTCACCGTAGCAAGCATCACCTTCACCGTAGCAAGCATCACCTTCACCGTAGCAAGCATCACCTTCACCGTAGCAAGCATCACCTTCACCGTAGCAAGCATCACCTTCACCGTAGCAAGCATCACCTTCACCGTAGCAAGCATCACCTCCACCGTAGCAAGCATCACCTGCACCGTAGCAAGCATCACCTGCACCGTAGCAAGCATCACCTTCACCATAGCAAGCATCACCTTCACCGTAGCAAGCATCACCTTCACCATAGCAAGCATCACCTTCACCATAGCAAGCATCACCTTCACCATAGCAAGCATCACCTTCACCATAGCAAGCATCACCTTCACCATAGCAAGCATCACCTTCACCATAGCAAGCATCACCTTCACCGTAGCAAGCATCACCTTCACCGTAGCAAGCATCACCTTCACCGTAGCAAGCATCACCTTCACCGTAGCAAGCATCACCTGCACCGTAGCAAGCATCACCTGCACCGTAGCAAGCATCACCTTCACCGTAGCAAGCATCACCTTCACCATAGCAAGCATCACCTTCACCATAGCAAGCATCACCTTCACCATAGCAAGCATCACCTTCACCATAGCAAGCATCACCTTCACCATAGCAAGCATCACCTTCACCATAGCAAGC
This sequence comes from Amblyomma mixtum, assembly GCF_055824585.1. Taxonomy (NCBI): domain Eukaryota; kingdom Metazoa; phylum Arthropoda; class Arachnida; order Ixodida; family Ixodidae; genus Amblyomma; species Amblyomma mixtum. The sequence continues at coordinate 320,595,025 of NC_143014.1, forward strand.
ATCACCTTCACCATAGCAAGCATCACCTTCACCATACCAAGCATCACCTTCACCATACCAAGCATCACCTTCACCATACCAAGCATCACCTTCACCATAGCAAGCATCACCTTCACCACAGCAAGCATCACCTTCTCCACAGCAAGCAACACCTTCGCCATAGCAAGCATCCCCTTCACCATAGCAAGCATCACCTTCACCATACCAAGCATCACCTTCACCATACCAAGCATCACCTTCACCATACCAAGCATCACCTTCACCATAGCAAGCATCACCTTCACCATACCAAGCATCACCTTCACCATACCAAGCATCACCTTCACCATATAAGCATCACCTTCACCATATAAGCATCACCTTCACCATAGCAAGCATCACCTTCACCATAGCAAGCATCACATTTACCATAGAAAGCATCACCTTCACCGTACCAAGCATCACCTTCACCATACCAAGCATCACCTTCACCACAGCAAGCATCACCTTCACCACAGCAAGCATCACCTTCACCATAGCAGGCATCACTTTCACCATAGCAAGCATCACCTTCACCATAGCAGGCATCACCTTCACCATAGGAAGCATCACCTTCACCATAGCAAGCATCACCTTCACCATAGCAAGCATCACCTTCACCATAGCAAGCATCACCTTCACCATAACAAGCATCACCTTCACCACAGCAAGCATCACCTTCACCATAGCAAGCATCACCTTCACCATAGCAAGCATCACCTTCACCATAGCATCACCTTCACCATAGCAAGCATCACCTTCACCATAGCAAGCATCACCTTCACAATAGCAAGCATCACCTTCACAATAGCAAGCATCACCTTCACCATAGCAAGCATCACCTTCACAATAGCAAGCATCACCTTCACCATAGCAAGCATCACCTTCACCATCGCAAGCATCACCTTCACCATAGCAAGCCTCACCTTCACCATAGCAAGCATCACCTTCACCACAGCAAGCGTCACCTTCACCATAGCAAGCGTCACCTTCACCACAGCAAGCGTCACCTTCACCATAGCAAGCGTCACCTTCACCATAGCAAGCGTCACCTTCACCACAGCAAGCGTCACCTTCACCATAGCAAGCGTCACCTTCACCACAGCAAGCGTCACCTTCACCATAGCAAGCATCACCTTCACCATAGCAAGAGTCACCTTCACCACAGCAAGCATCACCTTCACCACAGCAAGCGTCACCTTCACCATAGCAAGCATCACCTTTACCATAGCAAGCATCACCTTCACCATAGCAAGCATCACCTTTACCATAGCAAGCATCACCTTCACCATACCAAGCATCACCTTCACCATACCAAGCATCACCTTCACCATACCAAGCATCACCTTCACCATACCAAGCATCACCTTCACCATACCAAGCATCACCTTCACCACAGCAAGCATCACATTCACCATAGCAAGCATCACCTTCACCACAGCAAGCATCACCTTCTCCACAGCAAGCAACACCTTCGCCATAGCAAGCATCACCTTCACCATAGCAAGCATCACCTTCACAATAGCAAGCATCACCTTCACAATAGCAAGCATCACCTTCACCATAGCAAGCATCACCTTCACAATAGCAAGCATCACCTTCACCATAGCAAGCATCACCTTCACCATCGCAAGCATCACCTTCACCATAGCAAGCCTCACCTTCACCATAGCAAGCATCACCTTCACCACAGCAAGCGTCACCTTCACCATAGCAAGCGTCACCTTCACCACAGCAAGCGTCACCTTCACCATAGCAAGCGTCACCTTCACCATAGCAAGCGTCACCTTCACCACAGCAAGCGTCACCTTCACCATAGCAAGCGTCACCTTCACCACAGCAAGCGTCACCTTCACCATAGCAAGCATCACCTTCACCATAGCAAGAGTCACCTTCACCACAGCAAGCGTCACCTTCACCACAGCAAGCGTCACCTTCACCATAGCAAGCATCACCTTTACCATAGCAAGCATCACCTTCACCATAGCAAGCATCACCTTTACCATAGCAAGCATCACCTTCACCATACCAAGCATCACCTTCACCATACCAAGCATCACCTTCACCATACCAAGCATCACCTTCACCATACCAAGCATCACCTTCACCATACCAAGCATCACCTTCACCACAGCAAGCATCACATTCACCATAGCAAGCATCACCTTCACCACAGCAAGCATCACCTTCTCCACAGCAAGCAACACCTTCGCCATAGCAAGCATCACCTTCACCATAGCAAGCATCACCTACACCATAGCAAGCATCACCTTCACCATAGCAAGCATCACCTTCACCATAGCAAGCATCACCTACACCATAGCAAGCATCACCTTCACCATAGCAAGCATCACCTTCACCATAGCAAGCATCACCTTCACCATAGCAAGCATCACCTTCACCATACCACATAGCAAGCATCACCTTCACCATACAAAGCATCACCTTCACCGTAACAAGCATCACCTTCACCGTAGCAAGCATCACCTTCACCGTAGGAAGCATCACCTTCACCGTAGCAAGCACCACCTTCACCGTAGGAAGCATCACCTTCACCGTAGCAAGCATCACCTTCACCGTAGCAAGCATCACCTTCACCGTAGCAAGCACCACCTTCACCGTAGCAAGCATCACCTTCACCGTAACAAGCATCACCTTCACCGTAGCAAGCATCACCTTCACCGTAGCAAGCATCACCTTCACCGTAGCAAGCATCACCTTCACCGTAGCAAGCATCACCTTCACCGTAGCAAGCATCACCTTCACCGTAGCAAGCATCACCTTCACCGTAGCAAGCATCACCTCCACCGTAGCAAGCATCACCTGCACCGTAGCAAGCATCACCTTCACCGTAGCAAGCATCACCTTCACCGTAGCAAGCATCACCTTCACCGTAGCAAGCATCACCTGCACCGTAGCAAGCATCACCTGCACCGTAGCAAGCATCACCTTCACCGTAGCAAGCATCACCTTCACCGTAGCAAGCATCACCTTCACCATAGCAAGCATCACCTTCACCATAGCAAGCATCACCTTCACCATAGCAAGCATCACCTTCACCATAGCAAGCATCACCTTCACCATAGCAAGCATCACCTTCACCATAGCAAGCATCACCTTCACCATACCAAGCATCACCTTCACCATACCAAGCATCACCTTCACCATACCAAGCATCACCTTCACCGTACCAAGCATCACCTTCACCATAGCAAGCATCACCTTCACCATAGCAAGCATCACCTTCACCACAGCAAGCATCACCTTCTCCACAGCAAGCAACACCTTCGCCAGAGCAAGCATCCCCTTCACCATAGCAAGCATCACCTTCACCATAGCAAGCATCACCTTCACCATAGCAAGCATCACCTTCACCATAGCAAGCATCACCTTCACCATAGCAAGCATCACCTTCACCATAGCAAGCATCACCTTCACCATAGCAAGCATCACCTTCACCATACCAAGCATCACCTTCACCATACCAAGCATCACCTTCACCATACCAAGCATCACCTTCACCATACCAAGCATCACCTTCACCATACCAAGCATCACCTTCACCATACCAAGCATCACCTTCACCATACCAAGCATCACCTTCACCATAGCAAGCATCACCTTCACCATAGCAAGCATCACCTTCACCACAGCAAGCATCACCTTCTCCACAGCAAGCAACACCTTCGCCATAGCAAGCATCACCTTCACCATAGCAAGCATCACCTTCACCATAGCAAGCATCACCTTCACCATAGCAAGCATCACCTTCACCATAGCAAGCATCACCTTCACCATAGCAAGCATCACCTTCACCATAGCAAGCATCACCTTCACCATAGAAAGCATCACCTTCACCACAGCAAGCATCACCTTCACCACAGCAAGCATCACCTTCACCACAGCAAGCATCACCTTCACCATAGCAAGCATCACCTTCACCATAGCAGGCATCACCTTCACCATAGCAAGCATCACCTTCACCATAGCAAGCATCACCTTCACCATAGCAAGCATCACCTTCACCATAGCAAGCATCACCTTCACCATAGCAAGCATCACCTTCACCATAGCAAGCATCACCTTCACCATAGCAAGCATCACCTTCACCATAGCAAGCATCACCTTCACCATAGCAAGCATCACCTTCACCATAGCAAGCATCACCTCCACCATAGCAAGCATCACCCCCACCATAGCAAGCATCACCTCCACCATAGCAAGCATCACCTCCACCATAGCAAGCATCACCTTCACCATAGCAAGCAGCACATTCACCATAGCAAGCATCAGCTCCACCATAGCAAGCATCACCTCCACAATAGCAAGGATCACCTTCACCATAACAAGCATCACCTGCACCATAGCAAGCATCACCTTCACCATAGCAAGCATCACCTTCACCATAGCAAGCATCACCTCCACCATAGCAAGCATCACCTCCAGCACAGCAAGCATCACCTCCACCATAGCAAGCATCACCTTCACCATAGCAAGCATCACCTTCACCATAGCAAGCATCACCTCCACCATAGCAAGCATCACCTCCACCATAGCAAGCATCACCTCCACCATATCAAGCATCACCTCCACCATAGCAAGCATCACCTCCACCATAGCAACCATCACCTCCACCATCGCAAGCATCACATTCACCATAGCAAGCATCACCTCCACCATAGCAAGCATCACCTCCACCATAGCAAGCATCACCTTCACCATAGCAAGCGTCACCTTCACCATAGCAAGCGTCACCTTCACCACAGCAAGCGTCACCTTCACCATAGCAAGCGTCACCTTCACCACAGCAAGCGTCACCTTCACCATAGCAAGAGTCACCTTCACCACAGCAAGCGTCACCTTCACCACAGCAAGCGTCACCTTCACCATAGCAAGCATCACCTTTACCATAGCAAGCATCACCTTCACCATAGCAAGCATCACCTTTACCATACCAAGCATCACCTTCACCATACCAAGCATCACCTTCACCATACCAAGCATCACCTTCACCATACCAAGCATCACCTTCACCATACCAAGCATCACCTTCACCATACCAAGCATCACCTTCACCATACCAAGCATCACCTTCACCATACCAAGCATCACCTTCACCATACCAAGCATCACCTTCACCATAGCAAGCATCACCTTCACCATAGCAACATCACCTTCACCATAGCAAGCATCACCTTCACCATAGAAAGCATCACCTTCACCATAGCAAGCATCACCTTCACCACAGCAAGCATCACCTTCACCACAGCAAGCATCACCTTCACCATAGCAAGCATCACCTTCACCACAGCAAGCATCACCTTCACCACAGCAAGCATCACCTTCACCATAGCAAGCATCACCTTCACCACAGCAAGCATCACCTTCACCATAGCAAGCATCACCTTCACCATAGCAAGCATCACCTTCACCATAGCAAGCATCACCTTCACCATAGCAAGCATCACCTTCACCATAGCAAGCAACACCTTTACCATAGCAAGCATCACCTTCACCATAGCAAGCATCACCTTCACCATAGCAAGCCTCACCTTCACCATAGCAAGCGTCACCTTCACCACAGCAAGCGTCACCTTCACCACAGCAAGCGTCACCTTCACCACAGCAAGCGTCACCTTCACCACAGCAAGCATCACCTTCACCATAGCAAGCATCACCTTCACCATAGCAAGCATCACCTTCACCATAGCAAGCATCACCTTCACCATAGCAAGCATCACCTTCACCATACCAAGCATCACCTTCACCATACCAAGCATCACCTTCACCATACCAAGCATCACCTTCACCATAGCAAGCATCACCTTCACCATACCAAGCATCAGCTTCACCATACCAAGCATCACCTTCACCATATAAGCATCACCTTCACCATAGCAAGCATCACCTTCACCATAGCAAGCATCACCTTCACCATAGCAAGCATCACATTTACCATAGAAAGCATCACCTTCACCATACCAAGCATCACCTTCACCATACCAAGCATCACCTTCACCACAGCAAGCATCACCTTCACCACAGCAAGCATCACCTTCACCATAGCAGGCATCACTTTCACCATAGCAAGCATCACCTTCACCATAGCAGGCATCACCTTCACCATAGCAAGCATCACCTTCACCATAGCAAGCATCACCTTCACCATAGCAAGCATCACCTTCACCATAGCAAGCATCACCTTCACCATAGCAAGCATCACCTTCACCATAGCAAGCATCACCTTCACCATAGCAAGCATCACCTTCACCATAGCAAGCATCACCTTCACCATACCAAGCATCACCTTCACCATACCAAGCATCACCTTCACCATACCAAGCATCACCTTCACCATAGCAAGCATCACCTTCACCACAGCAAGCATCACCTTCTCCACAGCAAGCAACACCTTCGCCATAGCAAGCATCCCCTTCACCATAGCAAGCATCACCTTCACCATACCAAGCATCACCTTCACCATACCAAGCATCACCTTCACCATACCAAGCATCACCTTCACCACAGCAAGCATCACCTTCACCATAGCAAGCATCACCTTCACCATAGCAAGCATCACCTTCACCATAGCATCACCTTCACCATAGCAAGCATCACCTTCACCATAGCAAGCATCACCTTCACAATAGCAAGCATCACCTTCACAATAGCAAGCATCACCTTCACCATAGCAAGCATCACCTTCACAATAGCAAGCATCACCTTCACCATAGCAAGCATCACCTTCACCATCGCAAGCATCACCTTCACCATAGCAAGCCTCACCTTCACCATAGCAAGCATCACCTTCACCACAGCAAGCGTCACCTTCACCATAGCAAGCGTCACCTTCACCACAGCAAGCGTCACCTTCACCATAGCAAGCGTCACCTTCACCATAGCAAGCGTCACCTTCACCACAGCAAGCGTCACCTTCACCATAGCAAGCGTCACCTTCACCACAGCAAGCGTCACCTTCACCATAGCAAGCATCACCTTCACCATAGCAAGAGTCACCTTCACCACAGCAAGCGTCACCTTCACCACAGCAAGCGTCACCTTCACCATAGCAAGCATCACCTTTACCATAGCAAGCATCACCTTCACCATAGCAAGCATCACCTTTACCATAGCAAGCATCACCTTCACCATACCAAGCATCACCTTCACCATACCAAGCATCACCTTCACCATACCAAGCATCACCTTCACCATACCAAGCATCACCTTCACCATACCAAGCATCACCTTCACCACAGCAAGCATCACATTCACCATAGCAAGCATCACCTTCACCACAGCAAGCATCACCTTCTCCACAGCAAGCAACACCTTCGCCATAGCAAGCATCACCTTCACCATAGCAAGCATCACCTTCACAATAGCAAGCATCACCTTCACAATAGCAAGCATCACCTTCACCATAGCAAGCATCACCTTCACAATAGCAAGCATCACCTTCACCATAGCAAGCATCACCTTCACCATCGCAAGCATCACCTTCACCATAGCAAGCCTCACCTTCACCATAGCAAGCATCACCTTCACCACAGCAAGCGTCACCTTCACCATAGCAAGCGTCACCTTCACCACAGCAAGCGTCACCTTCACCATAGCAAGCGTCACCTTCACCATAGCAAGCGTCACCTTCACCACAGCAAGCGTCACCTTCACCATAGCAAGCGTCACCTTCACCACAGCAAGCGTCACCTTCACCATAGCAAGCATCACCTTCACCATAGCAAGAGTCACCTTCACCACAGCAAGCGTCACCTTCACCACAGCAAGCGTCACCTTCACCATAGCAAGCATCACCTTTACCATAGCAAGCATCACCTTCACCATAGCAAGCATCACCTTTACCATAGCAAGCATCACCTTCACCATACCAAGCATCACCTTCACCATACCAAGCATCACCTTCACCATACCAAGCATCACCTTCACCATACCAAGCATCACCTTCACCATACCAAGCATCACCTTCACCACAGCAAGCATCACATTCACCATAGCAAGCATCACCTTCACCACAGCAAGCATCACCTTCTCCACAGCAAGCAACACCTTCGCCATAGCAAGCATCACCTTCACCATAGCAAGCATCACCTACACCATAGCAAGCATCACCTTCACCATAGCAAGCATCACCTTCACCATAGCAAGCATCACCTACACCATAGCAAGCATCACCTTCACCATAGCAAGCATCACCTTCACCATAGCAAGCATCACCTTCACCATAGCAAGCATCACCTTCACCATACCACATAGCAAGCATCACCTTCACCATACAAAGCATCACCTTCACCGTAGCAAGCATCACCTTCACCGTAGCAAGCATCACCTTCACCGTAGGAAGCATCACCTTCACCGTAGCAAGCACCACCTTCACCGTAGGAAGCATCACCTTCACCGTAGCAAGCATCACCTTCACCGTAGCAAGCATCACCTTCACCGTAGCAAGCACCACCTTCACCGTAGCAAGCATCACCTTCACCGTAACAAGCATCACCTTCACCGTAGCAAGCATCACCTTCACCGTAGCAAGCATCACCTTCACCGTAGCAAGCATCACCTTCACCGTAGCAAGCATCACCTTCACCGTAGCAAGCATCACCTTCACCGTAGCAAGCATCACCTTCACCGTAGCAAGCATCACCTCCACCGTAGCAAGCATCACCTGCACCGTAGCAAGCATCACCTTCACCGTAGCAAGCATCACCTTCACCGTAGCAAGCATCACCTTCACCGTAGCAAGCATCACCTGCACCGTAGCAAGCATCACCTGCACCGTAGCAAGCATCACCTTCACCGTAGCAAGCATCACCTTCACCGTAGCAAGCATCACCTTCACCATAGCAAGCATCACCTTCACCATAGCAAGCATCACCTTCACCATAGCAAGCATCACCTTCACCATAGCAAGCATCACCTTCACCATAGCAAGCATCACCTTCACCATAGCAAGCATCACCTTCACCATACCAAGCATCACCTTCACCATACCAAGCATCACCTTCACCATACCAAGCATCACCTTCACCGTACCAAGCATCACCTTCACCATAGCAAGCATCACCTTCACCATAGCAAGCATCACCTTCACCACAGCAAGCATCACCTTCTCCACAGCAAGCAACACCTTCGCCAGAGCAAGCATCCCCTTCACCATAGCAAGCATCACCTTCACCATAGCAAGCATCACCTTCACCATAGCAAGCATCACCTTCACCATAGCAAGCATCACCTTCACCATAGCAAGCATCACCTTCACCATAGCAAGCATCACCTTCACCATAGCAAGCATCACCTTCACCATACCAAGCATCACCTTCACCATACCAAGCATCACCTTCACCATACCAAGCATCACCTTCACCATACCAAGCATCACCTTCACCATACCAAGCATCACCTTCACCATACCAAGCATCACCTTCACCATACCAAGCATCACCTTCACCATAGCAAGCATCACCTTCACCATAGCAAGCATCACCTTCACCACAGCAAGCATCACCTTCTCCACAGCAAGCAACACCTTCGCCATAGCAAGCATCACCTTCACCATAGCAAGCATCACCTTCACCACAGCAAGCATCACCTTCTCCACAGCAAGCAACACCTTCGCCATAGCAAGCATCACCTTCACCATAGCAAGCATCACCTTCACCATAGCAAGCATCACCTTCACCATAGCAAGCATCACCTTCACCATAGCAAGCATCACCTTCACCATAGCAAGCATCACCTTCACCATAGCAAGCATCACCTTCACCATAGAAAGCATCACCTTCACCACAGCAAGCATCACCTTCACCACTGCAAGCATCACCTTCACCACAGCAAGCATCACCTTCACCATAGCAAGCATCACCTTCACCATAGCAGGCATCACCTTCACCATAGCAAGCATCACCTTCACCATAGCAAGCATCACCTTCACCATAGCAAGCATCACCTTCACCATAGCAAGCATCACCTTCACCATAGCAAGCATCACCTTCACCATAGCAAGCATCACCTTCACCATAGCAAGCATCACCTTCACCATAGCAAGCATCACCTTCACCATAGCAAGCATCACCTTCACCATAGCAAGCATCACCTCCACCATAGCAAGCATCACCCCCACCATAGCAAGCATCACCTCCACCATAGCAAGCATCACCTCCACCATAGCAAGCATCACCTTCACCATAGCAAGCAGCACATTCACCATAGCAAGCATCAGCTCCACCATAGCAAGCATCACCTCCACAATAGCAAGGATCACCTTCACCATAACAAGCATCACCTGCACCATAGCAAGCATCACCTTCACCATAGCAAGCATCACCTTCACCATAGCAAGCATCACCTCCACCATAGCAAGCATCACCTCCAGCACAGCAAGCATCACCTCCACCATAGCAAGCATCACCTTCACCATAGCAAGCATCACCTTCACCATAGCAAGCATCACCTCCACCATAGCAAGCATCACCTCCACCATAGCAAGCATCACCTCCACCATATCAAGCATCACCTCCACCATAGCAAGCATCACCTCCACCATAGCAACCATCACCTCCACCATCGCAAGCATCACATTCACCATAGCAAGCATCACCTCCACCATAGCAAGCATCACCTCCACCATAGCAAGCATCACCTTCACCATAGCAAGCGTCACCTTCACCATAGCAAGCGTCACCTTCACCACAGCAAGCGTCACCTTCACCATAGCAAGCGTCACCTTCACCACAGCAAGCGTCACCTTCACCATAGCAAGAGTCACCTTCACCACAGCAAGCGTCACCTTCACCACAGCAAGCGTCACCTTCACCATAGCAAGCATCACCTTTACCATAGCAAGCATCACCTTCACCATAGCAAGCATCACCTTTACCATACCAAGCATCACCTTCACCATACCAAGCATCACCTTCACCATACCAAGCATCACCTTCACCATACCAAGCATCACCTTCACCATACCAAGCATCACCTTCACCATACCAAGCATCACCTTCACCATACCAAGCATCACCTTCACCATACCAAGCATCACCTTCACCATACCAAGCATCACCTTCACCATAGCAAGCATCACCTTCACCATAGCAACATCACCTTCACCATAGCAAGCATCACCTTCACCATAGAAAGCATCACCTTCACCATAGCAAGCATCACCTTCACCACAGCAAGCATCACCTTCACCACAGCAAGCATCACCTTCACCATAGCAAGCATCACCTTCACCACAGCAAGCATCACCTTCACCACAGCAAGCATCACCTTCACCATAGCAAGCATCACCTTCACCACAGCAAGCATCACCTTCACCATAGCAAGCATCACCTTCACCATAGCAAGCATCACCTTCACCATAGCAAGCATCACCTTCACCATAGCAAGCATCACCTTCACCATAGCAAGCAACACCTTTACCATAGCAAGCATCACCTTCACCATAGCAAGCATCACCTTCACCATAGCAAGCCTCACCTTCACCATAGCAAGCGTCACCTTCACCACAGCAAGCGTCACCTTCACCACAGCAAGCGTCACCTTCACCACAGCAAGCGTCACCTTCACCACAGCAAGCATCACCTTCACCATAGCAAGCATCACCTTCACCATAGCAAGCATCACCTTCACCATAGCAAGCATCACCTTCACCATAGCAAGCATCACCTTCACCATACCAAGCATCACCTTCACCATACCAAGCATCACCTTCACCATACCAAGCATCACCTTCACCATAGCAAGCATCACCTTCACCATACCAAGCATCAGCTTCACCATACCAAGCATCACCTTCACCATATAAGCATCACCTTCACCACAGCAAGCATCACCTTCACCATAGCAAGCATCACCTTCACCATAGCAAGCATCACATTTACCATAGAAAGCATCACCTTCACCATACCAAGCATCACCTTCACCATACCAAGCATCACCTTCACCACAGCAAGCATCACCTTCACCACAGCAAGCATCACCTTCACCATAGCAGGCATCACTTTCACCATAGCAAGCATCACCTTCACCATAGCAGGCATCACCTTCACCATAGCAAGCATCACCTTCACCATAGCAAGCATCACCTTCACCATAGCAAGCATCACCTTCACCATAGCAAGCATCACCTTCACCATAGCAAGCATCACCTTCACCATAGCAAGCATCACCTTCACCATAGCAAGCATCACCTTCACCACAGCAAGCATCACCTTCACCACAGCAAGCATCACCGTCACCATAGCAAGCATCACCGTCACCATAGCAAGCATCACCTTCACCATAGCATCACCTTCACCATAGCAAGCATCACCTTCACCATAGCAAGCATCACCTTCACAATAGCAAGCATCACCTTCACCATAGCAAGCATCACCTTCACAATAGCAAGCATCACCTTCACCATAGCAAGCATCACCTTCACCATAGCAAGCATCACCTTCACCATAGCAAGCATCACCTTCACCATAGCAAGCATCACCTTCACCATCGCAAGCATCACCTTCACCATAGCAAGCCTCACCTTCACCATAGCAAGCATCACCTTCACCACAGCAAGCGTCACCTTCACCATAGCAAGCGTCACCTTCACCACAGCAAGCGTCACCTTCACCATAGCAAGCGTCACCTTCACCATAGCAAGCGTCACCTTCACCACAGCAAGCGTCACCTTCACCACAGCAAGCGTCACCTTCACCACAGCAAGCGTCACCTTCACCACAGCAAGCATCACCTTCACCATAGCAAGAGTCACCTTCACCACAGCAAGCGTCACCTTCACCACAGCAAGCGTCACCTTCACCACAGCAAGCATCACCTTCACCATAGCAAGCATCACCTTTACCATAGCAAGCATCACCTTTACCATAGCAAGCATCACCTTCACCATACCAAGCATCACCTTCACCATACCAAGCATCACCTTCACCATACCAAGCATCACCTTCACCATACCAAGCATCACCTTCACCACAGCAAGCATCACATTCACCATAGCAAGCATCACCTTCACCACAGCAAGCATCACCTTCTCCACAGCAAGCAACACCTTCGCCATAGCAAGCATCACCTTCACCATAGCAAGCATCACCTTCACCATAGCAAGCATCACCTACACCATAGCAAGCATCACCTTCACCATAGCAAGCATCACCTTCACCATAGCAAGCATCACCTACACCATAGCAAGCATCACCTTCACCATAGCAAGCATCACCTTCACCATAGCAAGCATCACCTTCACCATAGCAAGCATCACCTTCACCATAGCAAGCATCACCTTCACCATACAAAGCATCACCTTCACCGTAGCAAGCATCACCTTCACCGTAGCAAGCATCACCTTCACCGTAGCAAGCATCACCTTCACCGTAGCAAGCACCACCTTCACCGTAGCAAGCATCACCTTCACCGTAGCAAGCATCACCTTCACCGTAGCAAGCATCACCTTCACCGTAGCAAGCATCACCTTCACCGTAGCAAGCATCACCTTCACCGTAGCAAGCATCACCTTCACCGTAGCAAGCATCACCTTCACCGTAGCAAGCATCACCTTCACCGTAGCAAGCATCACCTCCACCGTAGCAAGCATCACCTCCACCGTAGCAAGCATCACCTGCACCGTAGCAAGCATCACCTGCACCGTAGCAAGCATCACCTTCACCATAGCAAGCATCACCTTCACCGTAGCAAGCATCACCTTCACCATAGCAAGCATCACCTTCACCATAGCAAGCATCACCTTCACCATAGCAAGCATCACCTTCACCATAGCAAGCATCACCTTCACCATAGCAAGCATCACCTTCACCATAGCAAGCATCACCTTCACCGTAGCAAGCATCACCTTCACCGTAGCAAGCATCACCTTCACCGTAGCAAGCATCACCTTCACCGTAGCAAGCATCACCTTCACCGTAGCAAGCATCACCTTCACCATAGCAAGCATCACCTTCACCATAGCAAGCATCACCTTCACCATAGCAAGCATCACCTTCACCATAGCAAGCATCACCTTCACCATAGCAAGCATCACCTTCACCATAGCAAGCATCACCTTCACCATACCAAGCATCACCTTCACCATACCAAGCATCACCTTCACCATACCAAGCATCACCTTCACCGTACCAAGCATCACCTTCACCATAGCAAGCATCACCTTCACCACAGCAAGCATCACCTTCACCACAGCAAGCATCACCTTCTCCACAGCAAGCATCACCTTCACCATAGCAAGCATCACCTTCACCATAGCAAGCATCACCTTCACCATACCAAGCATCACCTTCACCATACCAAGCATCACCTTCACCATACCAAGCATCACCTTCACCATACCAAGCATCACCTTCACCATACCAAGCATCACCTTCACCATACCAAGCATCACCTTCACCATACCAAGCATCACCTTCACCATAGCAAGCATCACCTTCACCATAGCAAGCATCACCTTCACCACAGCAAGCATCACCTTCTCCACAGCAAGCAACACCTTCGCCATAGCAAGCATCACCTTCACCATAGCAAGCATCACCTTCACCATAGCAAGCATCACCTTCACCATAGCAAGCATCACCTTCACCATAGCAAGCATCACCTTCACCATAGAAAGCATCACCTTCACCACAGCAAGCATCACCTTCACCACAGCAAGCATCACCTTCACCACAGCAAGCATCACCTTCACCATAGCAAGCATCACCTTCACCATAGCAGGCATCACCTTCACCATAGCAAGCATCACCTTCACCATAGCAAGCATCACCTTCACCATAGCAAGCATCACCTTCACCATAGCAAGCATCACCTTCACCATAGCAAGCATCACCTTCACCATAGCAAGCATCACCTTCACCATAGCAAGCATCACCTTCACCATAGCAAGCATCACCTTCACCATAGCAAGCATCACCTCCACCATAGCAAGCATCACCTCCACCATAGCAAGCATCACCTCCACCATAGCAAGCATCACCTCCACCATAGCAAGCATCACCTTCACCATAGCAAGCAGCACATTCACCATAGCAAGCATCAGCTCCACCATAGCAAGCATCACCTCCACCATAGCAAGGATCACCTTCACCATAACAAGCATCACCTGCACCATAGCAAGCATCACCTTCACCATAGCAAGCATCACCTTCACCATAGCAAGCATCACCTCCACCATAGCAAGCATCACCTCCAGCACAGCAAGCATCACCTCCACCATAGCAAGCATCACCTTCACCATAGCAAGCATCACCTTCACCATAGCAAGCATCACCTCCACCATAGCAAGCATCACCTCCACCATAGCAAGCATCACCTCCACCATATCAAGCATCACCTCCACCATAGCAAGCATCACCTCCACCATAGCAAGCATCACCTCCACCATCGCAAGCATCACATTCACCATAGCAAGCATCACCTCCACCATAGCAAGCATCACCTCCACCATAGCAAGCATCACCTTCACCATAGCAAGCGTCACCTTCACCATAGCAAGCGTCACCTTCACCACAGCAAGCGTCACCTTCACCATAGCAAGCGTCACCTTCACCACAGCAAGCGTCACCTTCACCATAGCAAGAGTCACCTTCACCACAGCAAGCGTCACCTTCACCACAGCAAGCGTCACCTTCACCATAGCAAGCATCACCTTTACCATAGCAAGCATCACCTTCACCATAGCAAGCATCACCTTTACCATACCAAGCACCACCTTCACCATACCAAGCATCACCTTCACCATACCAAGCATCACCTTCACCATACCAAGCATCACCTTCACCATACCAAGCATCACCTTCACCATACCAAGCATCACCTTCACCATACCAAGCATCACCTTCACCATACCAAGCATCACCTTCACCATAGCAAGCATCACCTTCACCATAGCAACATCACCTTCACCATAGCAAGCATCACCTTCACCATAGAAAGCATCACCTTCACCATAGCAAGCATCACCTTCACCACAGCAAGCATCACCTTCACCACAGCAAGCATCACCTTCACCATAGCAAGCATCACCTTCACCACAGCAAGCATCACCTTCACCACAGCAAGCATCACCTTCACCATAGCAAGCATCACCTTCACCACAGCAAGCATCACCTTCACCATAGCAAGCATCACCTTCACCATAGCAAGCATCACCTTCACCATAGCAAGCATCACCTTCACCATAGCAAGCATCACCTTCACCATAGCAAGCAACACCTTCACCATAGCAAGCATCACCTTCACCATAGCAAGCATCACCTTCACCATAGCAAGCCTCACCTTCACCATAGCAAGCGTCACCTTCACCACAGCAAGCGTCACCTTCACCACAGCAAGCGTCACCTTCACCACAGCAAGCGTCACCTTCACCACAGCAAGCATCACCTTCACCATAGCAAGCATCACCTTCACCATAGCAAGCATCACCTTCACCATAGCAAGCATCACCTTCACCATACCAAGCATCACCTTCACCATAGCAAGCATCACCTTCACCATACCAAGCATCACCTTCACCATACCAAGCATCACCTTCACCATACCAAGCATCACCTTCACCATAGCAAGCATCACCTTCACCATACCAAGCATCACCTTCACCATACCAAGCATCACCTTCACCATATAAGCATCACCTTCACCATAGCAAGCATCACCTTCACCATAGCAAGCATCACCTTCACCATAGCAAGCATCACATTTACCATAGAAAGCATCACCTTCACCATACCAAGCATCACCTTCACCATACCAAGCATCACCTTCACCACAGCAAGCATCACCTTCACCACAGCAAGCATCACCTTCACCATAGCAGGCATCACTTTCACCATAGCAAGCATCACCTTCACCATAGCAGGCATCACCTTCACCATAGCAAGCATCACCTTCACCATAGCAAGCATCACCTTCACCATAGCAAGCATCACCTTCACCATAGCAAGCATCACCTTCACCATAGCAAGCATCACCTTCACCATAGCAAGCATCACCTTCACCACAGCAAGCATCACCTTCACCATAGCAAGCATCACCGTCACCATAGCAAGCATCACCTTCACCATAGCATCACCTTCACCATAGCAAGCATCACCTTCACCATAGCAAGCATCACCTTCACAATAGCAAGCATCACCTTCACCATAGCAAGCATCACCTTCACCATAGCAAGCATCACCTTCACAATAGCAAGCATCACCTTCACCATAGCAAGCATCACCTTCACCATAGCAAGCATCACCTTCACCATAGCAAGCATCACCTTCACCATAGCAAGCATCACCTTCACCATCGCAAGCATCACCTTCACCATAGCAAGCCTCACCTTCACCATAGCAAGCATCACCTTCACCACAGCAAGCGTCACCTTCACCATAGCAAGCGTCACCTTCACCACAGCAAGTGTCACCTTCACCATAGCAAGCGTCACCTTCACCATAGCAAGCGTCACCTTCACCACAGCAAGCGTCACCTTCACCATAGCAAGCGTCACCTTCACCACAGCAAGCGTCACCTTCACCATAGCAAGCATCACCTTCACCATAGCAAGAGTCACCTTCACCACAGCAAGCGTCACCTTCACCACAGCAAGCGTCACCTTCACCATAGCAAGCATCACCTTTACCATAGCAAGCATCACCTTCACCATAGCAAGCATCACCTTTACCATAGCAAGCATCACCTTCACCATACCAAGCATCACCTTCACCATACCAAGCATCACCTTCACCATACCAAGCATCACCTTCACCATACCAAGCATCACCTTCACCACAGCAAGCATCACATTCACCATAGCAAGCATCACCTTCACCACAGCAAGCATCACCTTCTCCACAGCAAGCAACACCTTCGCCATAGCAAGCATCACCTTCACCATAGCAAGCATCACCTTCACCATAGCAAGCATCACCTACACCATAGCAAGCATCACCTTCACCATAGCAAGCATCACCTTCACCATAGCAAGCATCACCTACACCATAGCAAGCATCACCTTCACCATAGCAAGCATCACCTTCACCATAGCAAGCATCACCTTCACCATAGCAAGCATCACCTTCACCATAGCAAGCATCACCTTCACCATACAAAGCATCACCTTCACCGTAGCAAGCATCACCTTCACCGTAGCAAGCATCACCTTCACCGTAGCAAGCATCACCTTCACCGTAGCAAGCACCACCTTCACCGTAGCAAGCATCACCTTCACCGTAGCAAGCATCACCTTCACCGTAGCAAGCATCACCTTCACCGTAGCAAGCATCACCTTCACCATAGCAAGCATCACCTTCACCGTAGCAAGCATCACCTTCACCGTAGCAAGCATCACCTTCACCGTAGCAAGCATCACCTTCACCGTAGCAAGCATCACCTGCACCGTAGCAAGCATCACCTGCACCGTAGCAAGCATCACCTTCACCATAGCAAGCATCACCTTCACCGTAGCAAGCATCACCTTCACCATAGCAAGCATCACCTTCACCATAGCAAGCATCACCTTCACCATAGCAAGCATCACCTTCACCATAGCAAGCATCACCTTCACCATAGCAAGCATCACCTTCACCGTAGCAAGCATCACCTTCACCGTAGCAAGCATCACCTTCACCGTAGCAAGCATCACCTTCACCGTAGCAAGCATCACCTGCACCATAGCAAGCATCACCTGCACCGTAGCAAGCATCACCTTCACCGTAGCAAGCATCACCTTCACCATAGCAAGCATCACCTTCACCATAGCAAGCATCACCTTCACCATAGCAAGCATCACCTTCACCATAGCAAGCATCACCTTCACCATAGCAAGCATCACCTTCACCATAGCAAGCATCACCTTCACCATAGCAAGCATCACCTTCACCATACCAAGCATCACCTTCACCATACCAAGCATCACCTTCACCATACCAAGCATCACCTTCACCATAGCAAGCATCACCTTCACCACAGCAAGCATCACCTTCTCCACAGCAAGCAACACCTTCGCCATAGCAAGCATCCCCTTCACCATAGCAAGCATCACCTTCACCATAGCAAGCATCACCTTCACCATAGCAAGCATCACCTTCACCATAGCAAGCATCACCTTCACCATAGCAAGCATCACCTTCACCATAGCAAGCATCACCTTCACCATAGCAAGCATCACCTTCACCATACCAAGCATCACCTTCACCATACCAAGCATCACCTTCACCATACCAAGCATCACCTTCACCATACCAAGCATCACCTTCACCATACCAAGCATCACCTTCACCATACCAAGCATCACCTTCACCATAGCAAGCATCACCTTCACCATAGCAAGCATCACCTTCACCACAGCAAGCATCACCTTCTCCACAGCAAGCAACACCTTCGCCATAGCAAGCATCACCTTCACCATAGCAAGCATCACCTTCACCATAGCAAGCCTCACCTTCACCATAGCAAGCGTCACCTTCACCACAGCAAGCGTCACCTTCACCACAGCAAGCGTCACCTTCACCACAGCAAGCGTCACCTTCACCACAGCAAGCATCACCTTCACCATAGCAAGCATCACCTTCACCATAGCAAGCATCACCTTCACCATAGCAAGCATCACCTTCACCATAGCAAGCATCACCTTCACCATAGCAAGCATCACCTTCACCATACCAAGCATCACCTTCACCATACCAAGCATCACCTTCACCATACCAAGCATCACCTTCACCATAGCAAGCATCACCTTCACCATACCAAGCATCACCTTCACCATACCAAGCATCACCTTCACCATATAAGCATCACCTTCACCATAGCAAGCATCACCTTCACCATAGCAAGCATCACCTTCACCATAGCAAGCATCACCTTCACCATAGCAAGCATCACATTTACCATAGAAAGCATCACCTTCACCGTACCAAGCATCACCTTCACCATACCAAGCATCACCTTCACCACAGCAAGCATCACCTTCACCACAGCAAGCATCACCTTCACCATAGCAGGCATCACTTTCACCATAGCAAGCATCACCTTCACCATAGCAGGCATCACCTTCACCATAGGAAGCATCACCTTCACCATAGCAAGCATCACCTTCACCATAGCAAGCATCACCTTCACCATAGCAAGCATCACCTTCACCATAACAAGTATCACCTTCACCACAGCAAGCATCACCTTCACCATAGCAAGCATCACCTTCACCATAGCAAGCATCACCTTCACCATAGCATCACCTTCACCATAGCAAGCATCACCTTCACCATAGCAAGCATCACCTTCACAATAGCAAGCATCACCTTCACAATAGCAAGCATCACCTTCACCATAGCAAGCATCACCTTCACAATAGCAAGCATCACCTTCACCATAGCAAGCATCACCTTCACCATCGCAAGCATCACCTTCATCATAGCAAGCCTCACCTTCACCATAGCAAGCATCACCTTCACCACAGCAAGCGTCACCTTCACCATAGCAAGCGTCACCTTCACCACAGCAAGCGTCACCTTCACCATAGCAAGCGTCACCTTCACCATAGCAAGCGTCACCTTCACCACAGCAAACGTCACCTTCACCATAGCAAGCGTCACCTTCACCACAGCAAGCGTCACCTTCACCATAGCAAGCATCACCTTCACCATAGCAAGAGTCACCTTCACCACAGCAAGCGTCACCTTCACCACAGCAAGCGTCACCTTCACCATAGCAAGCATCACCTTTACCATAGCAAGCATCACCTTCACCATAGCAAGCATCACCTTTACCATAGCAAGCATCACCTTCACCATACCAAGCATCACCTTCACCATACCAAGCATCACCTTCACCATACCAAGCATCACCTTCACCATACCAAGCATCACCTTCACCATACCAAGCATCACCTTCACCACAGCAAGCATCACATTCACCATAGCAAGCATCACCTTCACCACAGCAAGCATCACCTTCTCCACAGCAAGCAACACCTTCGCCATAGCAAGCATCACCTTCACCATAGCAAGCATCACCTACACCATAGCAAGCATCACCTTCACCATAGCAAGCATCACCTTCACCATAGCAAGCATCACCTACACCATAGCAAGCAACACCTTCACCATAGCAAGCATCACCTTCACCATAGCAAGCATCACCTTCACCATAGCAAGCATCACCTTCACCATAGCAAGCATCACCTTCACCATACAAAGCATCACCTTCACCGTAGCAAGCATCACCTTCACCGTAGCAAGCATCACCTTCACCGTAGGAAGCATCACCTTCACCGTAGCAAGCACCACCTTCACCGTAGGAAGCATCACCTTCACCGTAGCAAGCATCACCTTCACCGTAGCAAGCATCACCTTCACCGTAGCAAGCACCACCTTCACCGTAGCAAGCATCACCTTCACCGTAACAAGCATCACCTTCACCGTAGCAAGCATCACCTTCACCGTAGCAAGCATCACCTTCACCGTAGCAAGCATCACCTTCACCGTAGCAAGCATCACCTTCACCGTAGCAAGCATCACCTTCACCGTAGCAAGCATCACCTTCACCGTAGCAAGCATCACCTCCACCGTAGCAAGCATCACCTGCACCGTAGCAAGCATCACCTTCACCGTAGCAAGCATCACCTTCACCGTAGCAAGCATCACCTTCACCGTAGCAAGCATCACCTGCACCGTAGCAAGCATCACCTGCACCGTAGCAAGCATCACCTTCACCGTAGCAAGCATCACCTTCACCGTAGCAAGCATCACCTTCACCATAGCAAGCATCACCTTCACCATAGCAAGCATCACCTTCACCATAGCAAGCATCACCTTCACCATAGCAAGCATCACCTTCACCATAGCAAGCATCACCTTCACCATAGCAAGCATCACCTTCACCATACCAAGCATCACCTTCACCATACCAAGCATCACCTTCACCATACCAAGCATCACCTTCACCGTACCAAGCATCACCTTCACCATAGCAAGCATCACCTTCACCATAGCAAGCATCACCTTCACCACAGCAAGCATCACCTTCTCCACAGCAAGCAACACCTTCGCCAGAGCAAGCATCCCCTTCACCATAGCAAGCATCACCTTCACCATAGCAAGCATCACCTTCACCATAGCAAGCATCACCTTCACCATAGCAAGCATCACCTTCACCATAGCAAGCATCACCTTCACCATAGCAAGCATCACCTTCACCATAGCAAGCATCACCTTCACCATACCAAGCATCACCTTCACCATACCAAGCATCACCTTCACCATACCAAGCATCACCTTCACCATACCAAGCATCACCTTCACCATACCAAGCATCACCTTCACCATACCAAGCATCACCTTCACCATAGCAAGCATCACCTTCACCATAGCAAGCATCACCTTCACCACAGCAAGCATCACCTTCTCCACAGCAAGCAACACCTTCGCCATAGCAAGCATCACCTTCACCATAGCAGGCATCACCTTCACCATAGCAAGCATCACCTTCACCATAGCAAGCATCACCTTCACCATAGCAAGCATCACCTTCACCATAGCAAGCATCACCTTCACCATAGCAAGCATCACCTTCACCATAGCAAGCATCACCTTCACCATAGCAAGCATCACCTTCACCATAGCAAGCATCACCTTCACCATAGCAAGCATCACCTTCACCATAGCAAGCATCACCTCCACCATAGCAAGCATCACCTCCACCATAGCAAGCATCACCTCCACCATAGCAAGCATCACCTTCACCATAGCAAGCAGCACATTCACCATAGCAAGCATCAGCTCCACCATAGCAAGCATCACCTCCACCATAGCAAGGATCACCTTCACCATAACAAGCATCACCTGCACCATAGCAAGCATCACCTTCACCATAGCAAGCATCACCTTCACCATAGCAAGCATCACCTCCACCATAGCAAGCATCACCTCCAGCACAGCAAGCATCACCTCCACCATAGCAAGCATCACCTTCACCATAGCAAGCATCACCTTCACCATAGCAAGCATCACCTCCACCATAGCAAGCATCACCTCCACCATAGCAAGCATCACCTCCACCATATCAAGCATCACCTCCACCATAGCAAGCATCACCTCCACCATAGCAAGCATCACCTCCACCATCGCAAGCATCACATTCACCATAGCAAGCATCACCTCCACCATAGCAAGCATCACCTCCACCATAGCAAGCATCACCTTCACCATAGCAAGCGTCACCTTCACCATAGCAAGCGTCACCTTCACCACAGCAAGCGTCACCTTCACCATAGCAAGCGTCACCTTCACCACAGCAAGCGTCACCTTCACCATAGCAAGAGTCACCTTCACCACAGCAAGCGTCACCTTCACCACAGCAAGCGTCACCTTCACCATAGCAAGCATCACCTTTACCATAGCAAGCATCACCTTCACCATAGCAAGCATCACCTTTACCATACCAAGCATCACCTTCACCATACCAAGCATCACCTTCACCATACCAAGCATCACCTTCACCATACCAAGCATCACCTTCACCATACCAAGCATCACCTTCACCATACCAAGCATCACCTTCACCATACCAAGCATCACCTTCACCATACCAAGCATCACCTTCACCATACCAAGCATCACCTTCACCATAGCAAGCATCACCTTCACCATAGCAACATCACCTTCACCATAGCAAGCATCACCTTCACCATAGAAAGCATCACCTTCACCATAGCAAGCATCACCTTCACCACAGCAAGCATCACCTTCACCACAGCAAGCATCACCTTCACCATAGCAAGCATCACCTTCACCACAGCAAGCATCACCTTCACCACAGCAAGCATCACCTTCACCATAGCAAGCATCACCTTCACCACAGCAAGCATCACCTTCACCATAGCAAGCATCACCTTCACCATAGCAAGCATCACCTTCACCATAGCAAGCATCACCTTCACCATAGCAAGCATCACCTTCACCATAGCAAGCAACACCTTTACCATAGCAAGCATCACCTTCACCATAGCAAGCATCACCTTCACCATAGCAAGCCTCACCTTCACCATAGCAAGCGTCACCTTCACCACAGCAAGCGTCACCTTCACCACAGCAAGCGTCACCTTCACCACAGCAAGCGTCACCTTCACCACAGCAAGCATCACCTTCACCATAGCAAGCATCACCTTCACCATAGCAAGCATCACCTTCACCATAGCAAGCATCACCTTCACCATAGCAAGCATCACCTTCACCATAGCAAGCATCACCTTCACCATACCAAGCATCACCTTCACCATACCAAGCATCACCTTCACCATACCAAGCATCACCTTCACCATAGCAAGCATCACCTTCACCATACCAAGCATCACCTTCACCATACCAAGCATCACCTTCACCATATAAGCATCACCTTCACCATAGCAAGCATCACCTTCACCATAGCAAGCATCACCTTCACCATAGCAAGCATCACATTTACCATAGAAAGCATCACCTTCACCATACCAAGCATCACCTTCACCATACCAAGCATCACCTTCACCACAGCAAGCATCACCTTCACCACAGCAAGCATCACCTTCACCATAGCAGGCATCACTTTCACCATAGCAAGCATCACCTTCACCATAGCAGGCATCACCTTCACCATAGCAAGCATCACCTTCACCATAGCAAGCATCACCTTCACCATAGCAAGCATCACCTTCACCATAGCAAGCATCACCTTCACCATAGCAAGCATCACCTTCACCATAGCAAGCATCACCTTCACCATAGCAAGCATCACCTTCACCACAGCAAGCATCACCTTCACCATAGCAAGCATCACCGTCACCATAGCAAGCATCACCTTCACCATAGCATCACCTTCACCATAGCAAGCATCACCTTCACCATAGCAAGCATCACCTTCACAATAGCAAGCATCACCTTCACCATAGCAAGCATCACCTTCACCATAGCAAGCATCACCTTCACAATAGCAAGCATCACCTTCACCATAGCAAGCATCACCTTCACCATAGCAAGCATCACCTTCACCATAGCAAGCATCACCTTCACCATAGCAAGCATCACCTTCACCATCGCAAGCATCACCTTCACCATAGCAAGCCTCACCTTCACCATAGCAAGCATCACCTTCACCACAGCAAGCGTCACCTTCACCATAGCAAGCGTCACCTTCACCACAGCAAGCGTCACCTTCACCATAGCAAGCGTCACCTTCACCATAGCAAGCGTCACCTTCACCACAGCAAGCGTCACCTTCACCATAGCAAGCGTCACCTTCACCACAGCAAGCGTCACCTTCACCATAGCAAGCATCACCTTCACCATAGCAAGAGTCACCTTCACCACAGCAAGCGTCACCTTCACCACAGCAAGCGTCACCTTCACCATAGCAAGCATCACCTTTACCATAGCAAGCATCACCTTCACCATAGCAAGCATCACCTTTACCATAGCAAGCATCACCTTCACCATACCAAGCATCACCTTCACCATACCAAGCATCACCTTCACCATACCAAGCATCACCTTCACCATACCAAGCATCACCTTCACCACAGCAAGCATCACATTCACCATAGCAAGCATCACCTTCACCACAGCAAGCATCACCTTCTCCACAGCAAGCAACACCTTCGCCATAGCAAGCATCACCTTCACCATAGCAAGCATCACCTTCACCATAGCAAGCATCACCTACACCATAGCAAGCATCACCTTCACCATAGCAAGCATCACCTTCACCATAGCAAGCATCACCTACACCATAGCAAGCATCACCTTCACCATAGCAAGCATCACCTTCACCATAGCAAGCATCACCTTCACCATAGCAAGCATCACCTTCACCATAGCAAGCATCACCTTCACCATACAAAGCATCACCTTCACCGTAGCAAGCATCACCTTCACCGTAGCAAGCATCACCTTCACCGTAGCAAGCATCACCTTCACCGTAGCAAGCACCACCTTCACCGTAGCAAGCATCACCTTCACCGTAGCAAGCATCACCTTCACCGTAGCAAGCATCACCTTCACCGTAGCAAGCATCACCTTCACCGTAGCAAGCATCACCTTCACCGTAGCAAGCATCACCTTCACCGTAGCAAGCATCACCTTCACCGTAGCAAGCATCACCTTCACCGTAGCAAGCATCACCTCCACCGTAGCAAGCATCACCTCCACCGTAGCAAGCATCACCTGCACCGTAGCAAGCATCACCTGCACCGTAGCAAGCATCACCTTCACCATAGCAAGCATCACCTTCACCGTAGCAAGCATCACCTTCACCATAGCAAGCATCACCTTCACCATAGCAAGCATCACCTTCACCATAGCAAGCATCACCTTCACCATAGCAAGCATCACCTTCACCATAGCAAGCATCACCTTCACCATAGCAAGCATCACCTTCACCGTAGCAAGCATCACCTTCACCGTAGCAAGCATCACCTTCACCGTAGCAAGCATCACCTTCACCGTAGCAAGCATCACCTGCACCGTAGCAAGCATCACCTGCACCGTAGCAAGCATCACCTTCACCGTAGCAAGCGTCACCTTCACCATAGCAAGCATCACCTTCACCATAGCAAGCATCACCTTCACCATAGCAAGCATCACCTTCACCATAGCAAGCATCACCTTCACCATAGCAAGCATCACCTTCACCATAGCAAGCATCACCTTCACCATAGCAATCATCACCTTCACCATACCAAGCATCACCTTCACCATACCAAGCATCACCTTCACCATACCAAGCATCACCTTCACCATAGCAAGCATCACCTTCACCACAGCAAGCATCACCTTCTCCACAGCAAGCAACACCTTCGCCATAGCAAGCATCCCCTTCACCATAGCAAGCATCACCTTCACCATAGCAAGCATCACCTTCACCATAGCAAGCATCACCTTCACCATAGCAAGCATCACCTTCACCATAGCAAGCATCACCTTCACCATAGCAAGCATCACCTTCACCATAGCAAGCATCACCTTCACCATAGCAAGCATCACCTTCACCATAGCAAGCATCACCTTCACCACAGCAAGCATCACCTTCACCACAGCAAGCATCACCTTCACCACAGCAAGCATCACCTTCACCACAGCAAGCATCACCTTCACCATAGCAAGCATCACCTTCACCATAGCAGGCATCACCTTCACCATAGCAAGCATCACCTTCACCATAGCAAGCATCACCTTCACCATAGCAAGCATCACCTTCACCATAGCAAGCATCACCTTCACCATAGCAAGCATCACCTTCACCATAGCAAGCATCACCTTCACCATAGCAAGCATCACCTTCACCATAGCAAGCATCACCTTCACCATAGCAAGCATCACCTTCACCATAGCAAGCATCACCTCCACCATAGCAAGCATCACCTCCACCATAGCAAGCATCACCTCCACCATAGCAAGCATCACCTTCACCATAGCAAGCAGCACATTCACCATAGCAAGCATCAGCTCCACCATAGCAAGCATCACCTCCACCATAGCAAGGATCACCTTCACCATAACAAGCATCACCTGCACCATAGCAAGCATCACCTTCACCATAGCAAGCATCACCTTCACCATAGCAAGCATCACCTCCACCATAGCAAGCATCACCTCCAGCACAGCAAGCATCACCTCCACCATAGCAAGCATCACCTTCACCATAGCAAGCATCACCTTCACCATAGCAAGCATCACCTCCACCATAGCAAGCATCACCTCCACCATAGCAAGCATCACCTCCACCATATCAAGCATCACCTCCACCATAGCAAGCATCACCTCCACCATAGCAAGCATCACCTCCACCATCGCAAGCATCACATTCACCATAGCAAGCATCACCTCCACCATAGCAAGCATCACCTCCACCATAGCAAGCATCACCTTCACCATAGCAAGCGTCACCTTCACCATAGCAAGCGTCACCTTCACCACAGCAAGCGTCACCTTCACCATAGCAAGCGTCACCTTCACCACAGCAAGCGTCACCTTCACCACAGCAAGCGTCACCTTCACCATAGCAAGAGTCACCTTCACCACAGCAAGCGTCACCTTCACCACAGCAAGCGTCACCTTCACCATAGCAAGCATCACCTTTACCATAGCAAGCATCACCTTCACCATAGCAAGCATCACCTTTACCATACCAAGCATCACCTTCACCATACCAAGCATCACCTTCACCATACCAAGCATCACCTTCACCATACCAAGCATCACCTTCACCATACCAAGCATCACCTTCACCATACCAAGCATCACCTTCACCATACCAAGCATCACCTTCACCATACCAAGCATCACCTTCACCATAGCAAGCATCACCTTCACCATAGCAACATCACCTTCACCATAGCAAGCATCACCTTCACCATAGAAAGCATCACCTTCACCATAGCAAGCATCACCTTCACCACAGCAAGCATCACCTTCACCACAGCAAGCATCACCTTCACCATAGCAAGCATCACCTTCACCACAGCAAGCATCACCTTCACCACAGCAAGCATCACCTTCACCATAGCAAGCATCACCTTCACCACAGCAAGCATCACCTTCACCATAGCAAGCATCACCTTCACCATAGCAAGCATCACCTTCACCATAGCAAGCATCACCTTCACCATAGCAAGCATCACCTTCACCATAGCAAGCGTCACCTTCACCACAGCAAGCGTCACCTTCACCACAGCAAGCGTCACCTTCACCACAGCAAGCGTCACCTTCACCATAGCAAGCATCACCTTCACCATAGCAAGCATCACCTTCACCATAGCAAGCATCACCTTCACCATAGCAAGCATCACCTTCACCATAGCAAGCATCACCTTCACCATAGCAAGCATCACCTTCACCATACCAAGCATCACCTTCACCATACCAAGCATCACCTTCACCATAGCAAGCATCACCTTCACCATACCAAGCATCACCTTCACCATACCAAGCATCACCTTCACCATATAAGCATCACCTTCACCATAGCAAGCATCACCTTCACCATAGCAAGCATCACCTTCACCATAGCAAGCATCACATTTATCATAGAAAGCATCACCTTCACCATACCAAGCATCACCTTCACCATACCAAGCATCACCTTCACCACAGCAAGCATCACCTTCACCACAGCAAGCATCACCTTCACCATAGCAGGCATCACTTTCACCATAGCAAGCATCACCTTCACCATAGCAGGCATCACCTTCACCATAGCAAGCATCACCTTCACCATAGCAAGCATCACCTTCACCATAGCAAGCATCACCTTCACCATAGCAAGCATCACCTTCACCATAGCAAGCATCACCTTCACCATAGCAAGCATCACCTTCACCATAGCAAGCATCACCTTCACCACAGCAAGCATCACCTTCACCATAGCAAGCATCACCTTCACCATAGCATCACCTTCACCATAGCAAGCATCACCTTCACCATAGCAAGCATCACCTTCACCATCGCAAGCATCACCTTCACCACAGCAAGCCTCACCTTCACCATAGCAAGCATCACCTTCACCACAGCAAGCGTCACCTTCACCATAGCAAGCGTCACCTTCACCACAGCAAGCGTCACCTTCACCATAGCAAGCATCACCTTCACCATAGCAAGAGTCACCTTCACCACAGCAAGCGTCACCTTCACCACAGCAAGCGTCACCTTCACCATAGCAAGCATCACCTTTACCATAGCAAGCATCACCTTCACCATAGCAAGCATCACCTTTACCATAGCAAGCATCACCTTCACCATACCAAGCATCACCTTCACCATACCAAGCATCACCTTCACCATACCAAGCATCACCTTCACCATACCAAGCATCACCTTCACCATACCAAGCATCACCTTCACCACAGCAAGCATCACATTCACCATAGCAAGCATCACCTTCACCACAGCAAGCATCACCTTCTCCACAGCAAGCAACACCTTCGCCACAGCAAGCATCACCTTCACCATAGCAAGCATCACCTTCACCATAGCAAGCATCACCTACACCATAGCAAGCATCACCTTCACCATAGCAAGCATCACCTTCACCATAGCAAGCATCACCTACACCATAGCAAGCATCACCTTCACCATAGCAAGCATCACCTTCACCATAGCAAGCATCACCTTCACCATAGCAAGCATCACCTTCACCATAGCAAGCATCACCTTCACCATAGCAAGCATCACCTTCACCATAGCAAGCATCACCTTCACCATAGCAAGCATCACCTTCACCATACCAAGCATCACCTTCACCATACCAAGCATCACCTTCACCATACCAAGGATCACCTTCACCATACCAAGCATCACCTTCACCATAGCAAGCATCACCTTCACCATACCAAGCATCACCTTCACCATACCAAGCATCACCTTCACCATAGCAAGCATCACCTTCACCATAGCAACATCACCTTCACCATAGCAAGCATCACCTTCACCATAGAAAGCATCACCTTCACCATAGCAAGCATCACCTTCACCATAGCAAGCATCACCTTCACCATAGCAAGCATCACCTTCACCATAGCAAGCATCACCTTCACAATAGCAAGCATCACCTTCACCAGAGCAAGCATCACCTTCACCATAGCAAGCATCACCTTCACCACAGCAAGCATCACCTTCACCACAGCAAGCATCACCTTCACCACAGCAAGCTTCACCTTCACCACAGCAAGCATCACCTTCACCACAGCAAGCATCACCTTCACCGTAGCAAGCATCACCTTCACCGTAGCAAGCATCACCTTCGCCGTAGCAAGCATCACCTTCACCATAGCTAGCATCACCTTCACCGTAGCAAGCATCACCTTCACCGTAGCAAGCATCACCTTCACCGTAGCAAGCATCACCTTCACCATAGCAAGGATCACCTTCACCATAGCAAGCATCACCTTCACCATACAAAGCATCACCTTCACCGTAGCAAGCATCACCTTCACCGTAGCAAGCATCACCTTCACCGTAGCAAGCATCACCTTTACCGTAGCAAGCATCACCTTCACCGTAGCAAGCATCACCTTCACCATAGCAAGCATCACCTTCACCGTAGCAAGCATCACCTTCACCGTAGCAAGCATCACCTTCACCGTAGCAAGCATCACCTTCACCGTAGCAAGCATCACCTTCACCGTAGCAAGCATCACCTTCACCGTAGCAAGCATCACCTTCACCGTAGCAAGCATCACCTTCACCGTAGCAAGCATCACCTTCACCGTAGCAAGCATCACCTGCACCGTAACAAGCATCACCTTCACCATAGCAAGCATCACCTTCACCATAGCAAGCATCACCTTCACCGCAGCAAGCATCACCTTCACCGTAGCAAGCATCACCTTCACCGTAGCAAGCATCACCTTCACCATAGCAAGCATCACCTTCACCATAGCAAGCATCACCTTCACCATACAAAGCATCACCTTCACCGTAGCAAGCATCACCTTCACCGTAGCAAGCATCACCTTCACCGTAGCAAGCATCACCTTCACCGTAGCAAGCATCACCTTCACCGTAGCAAGCACCACCTTCACCGTAGCAAGCATCACCTTCACCGTAGCAAGCATCACCTTCACCGTAGCAAGCATCACCTTCACCGTAGCAAGCATCACCTTCACCGTAGCAAGCATCACCTTCACCGTAGCAAGCATCACCTTCACCGTAGCAAGCATCACCTTCACCGTAGCAAGCATCACCTTCACCGTAGCAAGCATCACCTTCACCGTAGCAAGCATCACCTTCACCGTAGCAAGCATCACCTTCACCGTAGCAAGCATCACCTTCACCGTAGCAAGCATCACCTGCACCGTAACAAGCATCACCTTCACCATAGCAAGCATCACCTTCACCATAGCAAGCATCACCTTCAACATAGCAAGCATCACCTTCACCATAGCAAGCATCACCTTCACCATAGCAAGCATCACCTTCACCATAGCAAGCATCACCTTCACCATAGCAAGTATCACCTTCACCGTAGCAAGCATCACCTTCGCCGTAGCAAGCATCACCTTCACCATAGCTAGCATCACCTTCACCGCAGCAAGCATCACCTTCACCGTAGCAAGCATCACCTTCACCGTAGCAAGCATCACCTTCACCATAGCAAGCATCACCTTCACCATAGCAAGCATCACCTTCACCATACAAAGCATCACCTTCACCGTAGCAAGCATCACCTTCACCGTAGCAAGCATCACCTTCACCGTAGCAAGCATCACCTTCACCGTAGCAAGCATCACCTTCACCGTAGCAAGCACCACCTTCACCGTAGCAAGCATCACCTTCACCGTAGCAAGCATCACCTTCACCGTAGCAAGCATCACCTTCACCGTAGCAAGCATCACCTTCACCGTAGCAAGCATCACCTTCACCGTAGCAAGCATCACCTTCACCATAGCAAGCATCACCTTCACCACAGCAAGCATCACCTTCTCCACAGCAAGCAACACCTTCGCCATAGCAAGCATCCCCTTCACCATAGCAAGCATCACCTTCACCATAGCAAGCATCACCTTCACCATAGCAAGCATCACCTTCACCATAGCAAGCATCACCTTCACCATAGCAAGCATCACCTTCACCATAGCAAGCATCACCTTCACCATAGCAAGCATCACCTTCACCATAGCAAGCATCACCTTCACCATACCAAGCATCACCTTCACCATACCAAGCATCACCTTCACCATACCAAGCATCACCTTCACCATACCAAGCATCACCTTCACCATAGCAAGCATCACCTTCACCATAGCAAGCATCACCTTCACCACAGCAAGCATCACCTTCTCCACAGCAAGCATCACCTTCACCATAGCAAGCATCACCTTCACCATAGCAAGCATCACCTTCACCATAGCAAGCATCACCTTCACCATAGCAAGCATCACCTTCACCATAGCAAGCATCACCTTCACCATAGCAAGCATCACCTTCACCATAGAAAGCATCACCTTCACCACAGCAAGCATCACCTTCACCACAGCAAGCATCACCTTCACCACAGCAAGACTCACCTTCACCATAGCAAGCATCACCTTCACCATAGCAGGCATCACCTTCACCATAGCAAGCATCACCTTCACCATAGCAAGCATCACCTTCACCATAGCAAGCATCACCTTCACCATAGCAAGCATCACCTTCACCATAGCAAGCATCACCTTCACCATAGCAAGCATCACCTTCACCATAGCAAGCATCACCTTCACCATACCAAGCATCACCTTCACCATAGCAAGCATCACCTTCACCATAGCAAGCATCACCTCCACCATAGCAAGCATCACCTCCACCATAGCAAGCATCACCTCCACCATAGCAAGCATCACATTCACCATAGCAAGCAGCACATTCACCATAGCAAGCATCAGCTCCACCATAGCAAGCATCACCTCCACCATAGCAAGGATCACCTTCACCATAACAAGCATCACCTGCACCATAGCAAGCATCACCTTCACCATAGCAAGCATCACCTTCACCATAGCAAGCATCACCTCCACCATAGCAAGCATCACCTCCAGCACAGCAAGCATCACCTCCACCATAGCAAGCATCACCTTCACCATAGCAAGCATCACCTTCACCATAGCAAGCATCACCTCCACCATAGCAAGCATCACCTCCGCCATAGCAAGCATCACCTCCACCATATCAAGCATCACCTCCACCATAGCAAGCATCACCTCCACCATAGCAAGCATCACCTCCACCATCGCAAGCATCACATTCACCATAGCAAGCATCACCTCCACCATAGCAAGCATCACCTCCACCATAGCAAGCATCACCTTCACCATAGCAAGCGTCACCTTCACCATAGCAAGCGTCACCTTCACCACAGCAAGCGTCACCTTCACCATAGCAAGCGTCACCTTCACCACAGCAAGCGTCACCTTCACCATAGCAAGCGTCACCTTCACCATAGCAAGAGTCACCTTCACCACAGCAAGCGTCACCTTCACCACAGCAAGCGTCACCTTCACCATAGCAAGCATCACCTTTACCATAGCAAGCATCACCTTCACCATAGCAAGCATCACCTTTACCATACCAAGCATCACCTTCACCATACCAAGCATCACCTTCACCATACCAAGCATCACCTTCACCATACCAAGCATCACCTTCACCATACCAAGCATCACCTTCACCATACCAAGCATCACCTTCACCATACCAAGCATCACCTTCACCATACCAAGCATCACCATACCAAGCATCACCTTCACCATAGCAAGCATCACCTTCACCATAGCAACATCACCTTCACCATAGCAAGCATCACCTTCACCTTAGAAAGCATCACCTTCACCATAGCAAGCATCACCTTCACCACAGCAAGCATCACCTTCACCACAGCAAGCATCACCTTCACCATAGCAAGCATCACCTTCACCACAGCAAGCATCACCTTCACCACAGCAAGCATCACCTTCACCATAGCAAGCATCACCTTCACCACAGCAAGCATCACCTTCACCACAGCAAGCATCACCTTCACCATAGCAAGCATCACCTTCACCATAGCAAGCATCACCTTCACCATAGCAAGCATCACCTTCACCATAGCAAGCAACACCTTCACCATAGCAAGCATCACCTTCACCATAGCAAGCATCACCTTCACCATAGCAAGCCTCACCTTCACCATAGCAAGCGTCACCTTCACCACAGCAAGCGTCACCTTCACCACAGCAAGCGTCACCTTCACCACAGCAAGCGTCACCTTCACCATAGCAAGCATCACCTTCACCATAGCAAGCATCACCTTCACCATAGCAAGCATCACCTTCACAATAGCAAGCATCACCTTCACCATAGCAAGCATCACCTTCACCATAGCAAGCATCACCTTCACCATACCAAGCATCACCTTCACCATACCAAGCATCACCTTCACCATACCAAGCATCACCTTCACCATAGCAAGCATCACCTTCACCATACCAAGCATCACCTTCACCATACCAAGCATCACCTTCACCATATAAGCATCACCTTCACCATAGCAAGCATCACCTTCACCATAGCAAGCATCACCTTCACCATAGCAAGCATCACATTTACCATAGAAAGCATCACCTTCACCATACCAAGCATCACCTTCACCATACCAAGCATCACCTTCACCACAGCAAGCATCACCTTCACCACAGCAAGCATCACCTTCACCATAGCAGGCATCACTTTCACCATAGCAAGCATCACCTTCACCATAGCAGGCATCACCTTCACCATAGCAAGCATCACCTTCACCATAGCAAGCATCACCTTCACCATAGCAAGCATCACCTTCACCATAGCAAGCATCACCTTCACCATAGCAAGCATCACCTTCACCATAGCAAGCATCACCTTCACCATAGCAAGCATCACCTTCACCATAGCAGGCATCACCTTCACCATAGCAAGCATCACCTTCACCATAGCAAGCATCACCTTCACCATAGCAAGCATCACCTTCACCATAGCAAGCATCACCTTCACCATAGCAAGCATCACCTTCACCATAGCAAGCATCACCTTCACCATAGCAAGCATCACTTTCACCACAGCAAGCATCACCTTCACCATAGCAAGCATCACCTTCACCATAGCAAGCATCACCTTCACCATAGCAAGCATCACCTTCACCATAGCATCACCTTCACCATAGCAAGCATCACCTTCACAATAGCAAGCATCACCTTCACCACAGCAAGCATCACCTTCTCCACAGCAAGCAACACCTTCGCCATAGCAAGCATCACCTTCACCATACCAAGCATCACCTTCACCACAGCAAGCATCACCTTCACCATAGCAAGCATCACCTTCACCATAGCAAGCATCACCTTCACCATAGCATCACCTTCACCATACCAAGCATCACCTTCACCATAGCAAGCATCACCTTCACCATAGCAAGCATCACCTTCACCACAGCAAGCATCACCTTCTCCACAGCAAGCAACACCTTCGCCATAGCAAGCATCACCTTCACCATAGCAAGCATCACCTTCACCATAGCAAGCATCACCTTCACCATAGCAAGCATCACCTTCACCATAGCAAGCATCACCTTCAACATAGCAAGCATCACCTTCACCATAGCAAGCATCACCTTCACCATAGCAAGCATCACCTTCACCATAGAAAGCATCACCTTCACCACAGCAAGCATCACCTTCACCACAGCAAGCATCACCTTCACCACAGCAAGCATCACCTTCACCATAGCAAGCATCACCTTCACCATAGCAGGCATCACCTTCACCATAGCAAGCATCACCTTCACCATAGCAAGCATCACCTTCACCATAGCAAGCATCACCTTCACCATAGCAAGCATCACCTTCACCATAGCAAGCATCACCTTCACCATAGCAAGCATCACCTTCACCATAGCAAGCATCACCTTCACCATAGCAAGCATCACCTTCACCATAGCAAGCATCACCTTCACCATAGCAAGCATCACCTCCACCATAGCAAGCATCACCTCCACCATAGCAAGCATCACCTCCACCATAGCAAGCATCACCTCCACCATAGCAAGCATCACCTTCACCATAGCAAGCAGCACATTCACCATAGCAAGCATCAGCTCCACCATAGCAAGCATCACCTCCACCATAGCAAGGATCACCTTCACCATAACAAGCATCACCTGCACCATAGCAAGCATCACCTTCACCATAGCAAGCATCACCTTCACCATAGCAAGCATCACCTCCACCATAGCAAGCATCACCTCCAGCACAGCAAGCATCACCTCCACCATAGCAAGCATCACCTTCACCATAGCAAGCATCACCTTCACCATAGCAAGCATCACCTTCACCATAGCAAGCATCACCTTCACCATAGCAAGCATCACCTTCACCATAGCAGGCATCACCTTCACCATAGCAAGCATCACCTTCACCATAGCAAGCATCACCTTCACCATAGCAAGCATCACCTTCACCATAGCAAGCATCACCTTCACCATAGCAAGCATCACCTTCACCATAGCAAGCATCACCTTCACCATAGCAAGCATCACTTTCACCACAGCAAGCATCACCTTCACCATAGCAAGCATCACCTTCACCATAGCAAGCATCACCTTCACCATAGCATCACCTTCACCATAGCAAGCATCACCTTCACCATAGCAAGCATCACCTTCACAATAGCAAGCATCACCTTCACCACAGCAAGCATCACCTTCTCCACAGCAAGCAACACCTTCGCCATAGCAAGCATCACCTTCACCATACCAAGCATCACCTTCACCACAGCAAGCATCACCTTCACCATAGCAAGCATCACCTTCACCATAGCAAGCATCACCTTCACCATAGCATCACCTTCACCATACCAAGCATCACCTTCACCATAGCAAGCATCACCTTCACCATAGCAAGCATCACCTTCACCACAGCAAGCATCACCTTCTCCACAGCAAGCAACACCTTCGCCATAGCAAGCATCACCTTCACCATAGCAAGCATCACCTTCACCATAGCAAGCATCACCTTCACCATAGCAAGCATCACCTTCACCATAGCAAGCATCACCTTCAACATAGCAAGCATCACCTTCACCATAGCAAGCATCACCTTCACCATAGCAAGCATCACCTTCACCATAGAAAGCATCACCTTCACCACAGCAAGCATCACCTTCACCACAGCAAGCATCACCTTCACCACAGCAAGCATCACCTTCACCATAGCAAGCATCACCTTCACCATAGCAGGCATCACCTTCACCATAGCAAGCATCACCTTCACCATAGCAAGCATCACCTTCACCATAGCAAGCATCACCTTCACCATAGCAAGCATAACCTTCACCATAGCAAGCATCACCTTCACCATAGCAAGCATCACCTTCACCATAGCAAGCATCACCTTCACCATAGCAAGCATCACCTTCACCATAGCAAGCATCACCTTCACCATAGCAAGCATCACCTTCACCATAGCAAGCATCACCTCCACCATAGCAAGCATCACCTCCACCATAGCAAGCATCACCTCCACCATAGCAAGCATCACCTCCACCATAGCAAGCATCACCTTCACCATAGCAAGCAGCACATTCACCATAGCAAGCATCAGCTCCACCATAGCAAGCATCACCTCCACCATAGCAAGGATCACCTTCACCATAACAAGCATCACCTGCACCATAGCAAGCATCACCTTCACCATAGCAAGCATCACCTTCACCATAGCAAGCATCACCTCCACCATAGCAAGCATCACCTCCAGCACAGCAAGCATCACCTCCACCATAGCAAGCATCACCTTCACCATAGCAAGCATCACCTTCACCATAGCAAGCATCACCTCCACCATAGCAAGCATCACCTCCACCATAGCAAGCATCACCTCCACCATATCAAGCATCACCTCCACCATAGCAAGCATCACCTCCACCATAGCAAGCATCACCTCCACCATCGCAAGCATCACATTCACCATAGCAAGCATCACCTCCACCATAGCAAGCATCACCTCCACCATAGCAAGCGTCACCTTCACCATAGCAAGCGTCACCTTCACCATAGCAAGCGTCACCTTCACCACAGCAAGCGTCACCTTCACCATAGCAAGCGTCACCTTCACCACAGCAAGCGTGACCTTCACCATAGCAAGCGTCACCTTCACCATAGCAAGAGTCACCTTCACCACAGCAAGCGTCACCTTCACCACAGCAAGCGTCACCTTCACCATAGCAAGCATCACCTTTACCATAGCAAGCATCACCTTCACCATAGCAAGCATCACCTTTACCATACCAAGCATCACCTTCACCATACCAAGCATCACCTTCACCATACCAAGCATCACCTTCACCATACCAAGCATCACCTTCACCATACCAAGCATCACCTTCACCATACCAAGCATCACCTTCACCATACCAAGCATCACCTTCACCATACCAAGCATCACCTTCACCATACCAAGCATCACCTTCACCATACCAAGCATCACCTTCACCATAGCAACATCACCTTCACCATAGCAAGCATCACCTTCACCATAGAAAGCATCACCTTCACCATAGAAAGCATCACCTTCACCACAGCAAGCATCACCTTCACCACAGCAAGCATCACCTTCACCATAGCAAGCATCACCTTCACCACAGCAAGCATCACCTTCACCACAGCAAGCATCACCTTCACCATAGCAAGCATCACCTTCACCACAGCAAGCATCACCTTCACCATAGCAAGCATCACCTTCACCATAGCAAGCATCACCTTCACCATAGCAAGCGTCACCTTCACCATAGCAAGCGTCACCTTCACCATAGCAAGCAACACCTTCATCATAGCAAGCATCACCTTCACCATAGCAAGCATCACCTTCACCATAGCAAGCCTCACCTTCACCATAGCAAGCGTCACCTTCACCACAGCAAGCGTCACCTTCACCACAGCAAGCGTCACCTTCACCACAGCAAGCGTCACCTTCACCATAGCAAGCATCACCTTCACCATAGCAAGCATCACCTTCACCATAGCAAGCATCACCTTCACCATAGCAAGCATCACCTTCACCATAGCAAGCATCACCTTCACCATACCAAGCATCACCTTCACCATACCAAGCATCACCTTCACCATACCAAGCATCACCTTCACCATAGCAAGCATCACCTTCACCATACCAAGCATCACCTTCACCATACCAAGCATCACCTTCACCATATAAGCATCACCTTCACCATAGCAAGCATCACCTTCACCATAGCAAGCATCACCTTCACCATAGCAAGCATCACATTTACCATAGAAAGCATCACCTTCACCATACCAAGCATCACCTTCACCATACCAAGCATCACCTTCACCATAGCAAGCATCACCTTCACCATACCAAGCATCACCTTCACCATACCAAGCATCACCTTCACCATACCAAGCATCACCTTCACCATAGCAAGCATCACCTTCACCATAGCAAGCATCACCTTCACCATAGCAAGCATCAACTTCACCATAGCAAGCATCACCTTCACCATAGCAAGCATCACCTTCACCACAGCAAGCATCACCTTCACCATAGCAAGCATCACCTTCACCATAGCAAGCATCACCTTCACCATAGCATCACCTTCACCATAGCAAGCATCACCTTCACCATAGCAAGCATCACCTTCACCATAGCAAGCAACACCTTCACCATAGCAAGCATCACCTTCACCATAGCAAGCATCACCTTCACCATCGCAAGCATCACCTTCACCATAGCAAGCATCACCTTCACCACAGCAAGCGTCACCTTCACCATAGCAAGCGTCACCTTCACCACAGCAAGCGTCACCTTCACCATAGCAAGCGTCACCTTCACCATAGCAAGCGTCACCTTCACCACAGCAAGCGTCACCTTCACCATAGCAAGCGTCACCTTCACCACAGCAAGCGTCACCTTCACCATAGCAAGCATCACCTTCACCATAGCAAGTCACCTTCACCACAGCAAGCGTCACCTTCACCACAGCAAGCATCACCTTCACCATAGCAAGCATCACCTTTACCATAGCAAGCATCACCTTCACCATAGCAAGCATCACCTTCACCATAGCAAGCATCACCTTCACCATAGCAAGCATCACCTTCACCATACCAAGCATCACCTTCACCATACCAAGCATCACCTTCACCATACCAAGCATCACCTTCACCATACCAAGCATCACCTTCACCATACCAAGCATCACCCTCACCATACCAAGCATCACCTTCACCATAGCAAGCATCACCTTCACCATAGCAAGCATCACCTTCACCACAGCAAGCATCACCTTCTCCACAGCAAGCAACACCTTCGCCATAGCAAGCATCACCTTCACCATAGCAAGCATCACCTTCACCATAGCAAGCATCACCTTCACCATAGCAAGCATCACCTTCACCATAGCAAGCATCACCTTCACCATAGCAAGCATCACCTTCACCATAGCAAGCATCACCTTCACAATAGCAAGCATCACCTTCACCATAGAAAGCATCACCTTCACCACAGCAAGCATCACCTTCACCACAGCAAGCATCACCTTCACCACAGCAAGACTCACCTTCACCATAGCAAGCATCACCTTCACCATAGCAGGCATCACCTTCACCATAGCAAGCATCACCTTCACCATAGCAAGCATCACCTTCACCATAGCAAGCATCACCTTCACCATAGCAAGCATCACCTTCACCATAGCAAGCATCACCTTCACCATAGCAAGCATCACCTTCACCATAGCAAGCATCACCTTCACCATAGCAAGCATCACCTTCACCATAGCAAGCATCACCTTCACCATAGCAAGCATCACCTTCACCATAGCAAGCATCACCTCCACCATAGCAAGCATCACCTCCACCATAGCAAGCATCACCTCCACCATAGCAAGCATCACCTCCACCATAGCAAGCATCACCTTCACCATAGCAAGCATCAGCTCCACCATAGCAAGCATCACCTCCACCATAGCAAGGATCACCTTCACCATAACAAGCATCACCTGCACCATAGCAAGCATCACCTTCACCATAGCAAGCATCACCTTCACCATAGCAAGCATCACCTCCACCATAGCAAGCATCACCTCCAGCACAGCAAGCATCACCTCCACCATAGCAAGCATCACCTTCACCATAGCAAGCATCACCTTCACCATAGCAAGCATCACCTCCACCATAGCAAGCATCACCTCCACCATAGCAAGCATCACCTCCACCATATCAAGCATCACCTCCCCCATAGCAAGCATCACCTCCACCATAGCAAGCATCACCTCCACCATCGCAAGCATCACATTCACCATAGCAAGCATCACCTCCACCATAGCAAGCATCACCTCCACCATAGCAAGCATCACCTTCACCATAGCAAGCGCCACCTTCACCATAGCAAGCGTCACCTTCACCACAGCAAGCGTCACCTTCACCATAGCAAGCGTCACCTTCACCACAGAAAGCGTCACCTTCACCATAGCAAGCGTCACCTTCACCATAGCAAGAGTCACCTTCACCACAGCAAGCGTCACCTTCACCACAGCAAGCGTCACCTTCACCATAGCAAGCATCACCTTTACCATAGCAAGCATCACCTTCACCATAGCAAGCATCACCTTTACCATACCAAGCATCACCTTCACCATACCAAGCATCACCTTCACCATACCAAGCATCACCTTCACCATACCAAGCATCACCTTCACCATACCAAGCATCACCTTCACCATACCAAGCATCACCTTCACCATACCAAGCATCACCTTCACCATACCAAGCATCACCTTCACCATACCAAGCATCACCTTCACCATACCAAGCATCACCTTCACCATAGCAAGCATCACCTTCACCATAGCAACATCACCTTCACCATAGCAAGCATCACCTTCACCATAGAAAGCATCACCTTCACCATAGCAAGCATCACCTTCACCACAGCAAGCATCACCTTCACCACAGCAAGCATCACCTTCACCATAGCAAGCATCACCTTCACCACAGCAAGCATCACCTTCACCACAGCAAGCATCACCTTCACCATAGCAAGCATCACCTTCACCACAGCAAGCATCACCTTCACCATAGCAAGCATCACCTTCACCATAGCAAGCATCACCTTCACCATAGCAAGCATCACCTTCACCATAGCAAGCATCACCTTCACCATAGCAAGCAACACCTTCACCATAGCAAGCATCACCTTCACCATAGCAAGCATCACCTTCACCATAGCAAGCCTCACCTTCACCATAGCAAGCGTCACCTTCACCACAGCAAGCGTCACCTTCACCACAGCAAGCGTCACCTTCACCACAGCAAGCGTCACCTTCACCATAGCAAGCATCACCTTCACCATAGCAAGCATCACCTTCACCATAGCAAGCATCACCTTCACCATAGCAAGCATCACCTTCACCATAGCAAGCATCACCTTCACCATA
The DNA here is from genome assembly GCF_055824585.1 of Amblyomma mixtum. Classification (NCBI taxonomy): domain Eukaryota; kingdom Metazoa; phylum Arthropoda; class Arachnida; order Ixodida; family Ixodidae; genus Amblyomma; species Amblyomma mixtum. Next base: position 320,638,008 of record NC_143014.1, read on the forward strand.
CCAAGCATCACCTTCACCATACCAAGCATCACCTTCACCATACCAAGCATCACCTTCACCATAGCAAGCATCACCTTCACCATACCAAGCATCACCTTCACCATACCAAGCATCACCTTCACCATATAAGCATCACCTTCACCATAGCAAGCATCACCTTCACCATAGCAAGCATCACCTTCACCATAGCAAGCATCACATTTACCATAGAAAGCATCACCTTCACCATACCAAGCATCACCTTCACCATACCAAGCATCACCTTCACCACAGCAAGCATCACCTTCACCACAGCAAGCATCACCTTCACCATAGCAGGCATCACTTTCACCATAGCAAGCATCACCTTCACCATAGCAGGCATCACCTTCACCATAGCAAGCATCACCTTCACCATAGCAAGCATCACCTTCACCATAGCAAGCATCACCTTCACCATAGCAAGCATCACCTTCACCATAGCAAGCATCACCTTCACCATAGCAAGCATCACCTTCACCATAGCAAGCATCACCTTCACCATAGCAGGCATCACCTTCACCATAGCAAGCATCACCTTCACCATAGCAAGCATCACCTTCACCATAGCAAGCATCACCTTCACCATAGCAAGCATCACCTTCACCATAGCAAGCATCACCTTCACCATAGCAAGCATCACCTTCACCACAGCAAGCATCACCTTCACCATAGCAAGCATCACCTTCACCATAGCAAGCATCACCTTCACCATAGCATCACCTTCACCATAGCAAGCATCACCTTCACCATAGCAAGCATCACCTTCACAATAGCAAGCATCACCTTCACCACAGCAAGCATCACCTTCTCCACAGCAAGCAACACCTTCGCCATAGCAAGCATCACCTTCACCATACCAAGCATCACCTTCACCACAGCAAGCATCACCTTCACCATAGCAAGCATCACCTTCACCATAGCATCACCTTCACCATACCAAGCATCACCTTCACCATAGCAAGCATCACCTTCACCATAGCAAGCATCACCTTCACCACAGCAAGCATCACCTTCTCCACAGCAAGCAACACCTTCGCCATAGCAAGCATCACCTTCACCATAGCAAGCATCACGTTCACCATAGCAAGCATCACCTTCACCATAGCAAGCATCACCTTCACCATAGCAAGCATCACCTTCACCATAGCAAGCATCACCTTCACCATAGCAAGCATCACCTTCACCATAGCAAGCATCACCTTCACCATAGAAAGCATCACCTTCACCACAGCAAGCATCACCTTCACCACAGCAAGCATCACCTTCACCACAGCAAGCATCACCTTCACCATAGCAAGCATCACCTTCACCATAGCAGGCATCACCTTCACCATAGCAAGCATCACCTTCACCATAGCAAGCATCACCTTCACCATAGCAAGCATCACCTTCACCATAGCAAGCATCACCTTCACCATAGCAAGCATCACCTTCACCATAGCAAGCATCACCTTCACCATAGCAAGCATCACCTTCACCATAGCAAGCATCACCTTCACCATAGCAAGCATCACCTTCACCATAGCAAGCATCACCTTCACCATAGCAAGCATCACCTCCACCATAGCAAGCATCACCTCCACCATAGCAAGCATCACCTCCACCATAGCAAGCATCACCTCCACCATAGCAAGCATCACCTTCACCATAGCAAGCAGCACATTCACCATAGCAAGCATCAGCTCCACCATAGCAAGCATCACCTCCACCATAGCAAGGATCACCTTCACCATAACAAGCATCACCTGCACCATAGCAAGCATCACCTTCACCATAGCAAGCATCACCTTCACCATAGCAAGCATCACCTCCACCATAGCAAGCATCACCTCCAGCACAGCAAGCATCACCTCCACCATAGCAAGCATCACCTTCACCATAGCAAGCATCACCTTCACCATAGCAAGCATCACCTCCACCATAGCAAGCATCACCTCCACCATAGCAAGCATCACCTCCACCATATCAAGCATCACCTCCACCATAGCAAGCATCACCTCCACCATAGCAAGCATCACCTCCACCATCGCAAGCATCACATTCACCATAGCAAGCATCACCTCCACCATAGCAAGCATCACCTCCACCATAGCAAGCATCACCTTCACCATAGCAAGCGTCACCTTCACCATAGCAAGCGTCACCTTCACCACAGCAAGCGTCACCTTCACCATAGCAAGCGTCACCTTCACCACAGCAAGCGTCACCTTCACCATAGCAAGCGTCACCTTCACCATAGCAAGAGTCACCTTCACCACAGCAAGCGTCACCTTCACCACAGCAAGCGTCACCTTCACCATAGCAAGCATCACCTTTACCATAGCAAGCATCACCTTCACCATAGCAAGCATCACCTTCACCATACCAAGCATCACCTTCACCATACCAAGCATCACCTTCACCATACCAAGCATCACCTTCACCATACCAAGCATCACCTTCACCATACCAAGCATCACCTTCACCATACCAAGCATCACCTTCACCATACCAAGCATCACCTTCACCATACCAAGCATCACCTTCACCATACCAAGCATCACCTTCACCATAGAAAGCATCACCTTCACCATAACAAGCATCACCTTCACCACAGCAAGCATCACCTTCACCACAGCAAGCATCACCTTCACCATAGCAAGCATCACCTTCACCACAGCAAGCATCACCTTCACCACAGCAAGCATCACCTTCACCATAGCAAGCATCACCTTCACCACAGCAAGCATCACCTTCACCATAGCAAGCATCACCTTCACCATAGCAAGCATCACCTTCACCATAGCAAGCATCACCTTCACCATAGCAAGCGTCACCTTCACCATAGCAAGCAACACCTTCATCATAGCAAGCATCACCTTCACCATAGCAAGCATCACCTTCACCATAGCAAGCCTCACCTTCACCATAGCAAGCGTCACCTTCACCACAGCAAGCGTCACCTTCACCACAGCAAGCGTCACCTTCACCACAGCAAGCGTCACCTTCACCATAGCAAGCATCACCTTCACCATAGCAAGCATCACCTTCACCATAGCAAGCATCACCTTCACCATAGCAAGCATCACCTTCACCATAGCAAGCATCACCTTCATCATAGCAAGCATCACCTTCACCATACCAAGCATCACCTTCACCATACCAAGCATCACCTTCACCATACCAAGCATCACCTTCACCATAGCAAGCATCACCTTCACCATACCAAGCATCACCTTCACCATACCAAGCATCACCTTCACCATATAAGCATCACCTTCACCATAGCAAGCATCACCTTCACCATAGCAAGCATCACCTTCACCATAGCAAGCAGCACATTCACCATAGCAAGCATCAGCTCCACCATAGCAAGCATCACCTCCACCATAGCAAGGATCACCTTCACCATAACAAGCATCACCTGCACCATAGCAAGCATCACCTTCACCATAGCAAGCATCACCTTCACCATAGCAAGCATCACCTCCACCATAGCAAGCATCACCTCCAGCACAGCAAGCATCACCTCCACCATAGCAAGCATCACCTTCACCATAGCAAGCATCACCTTCACCATAGCAAGCATCACCTCCACCATAGCAAGCATCACCTCCACCATAGCAAGCATCACCTCCACCATATCAAGCATCACCTCCACCATAGCAAGCATCACCTCCACCATAGCAAGCATCACCTCCACCATCGCAAGCATCACATTCACCATAGCAAGCATCACCTCCACCATAGCAAGCATCACCTCCACCATAGCAAGCGTCACCTTCACCATAGCAAGCGTCACCTTCACCATAGCAAGCGTCACCTTCACCACAGCAAGCGTCACCTTCACCATAGCAAGCGTCACCTTCACCACAGCAAGCGTGACCTTCACCATAGCAAGCGTCACCTTCACCATAGCAAGAGTCACCTTCACCACAGCAAGCGTCACCTTCACCACAGCAAGCGTCACCTTCACCATAGCAAGCATCACCTTTACCATAGCAAGCATCACCTTCACCATAGCAAGCATCACCTTTACCATACCAAGCATCACCTTCACCATACCAAGCATCACCTTCACCATACCAAGCATCACCTTCACCATACCAAGCATCACCTTCACCATACCAAGCATCACCTTCACCATACCAAGCATCACCTTCACCATACCAAGCATCACCTTCACCATACCAAGCATCACCTTCACCATACCAAGCATCACCTTCACCATACCAAGCATCACCTTCACCATAGCAACATCACCTTCACCATAGCAAGCATCACCTTCACCATAGAAAGCATCACCTTCACCATAGAAAGCATCACCTTCACCACAGCAAGCATCACCTTCACCACAGCAAGCATCACCTTCACCATAGCAAGCATCACCTTCACCACAGCAAGCATCACCTTCACCACAGCAAGCATCACCTTCACCATAGCAAGCATCACCTTCACCACAGCAAGCATCACCTTCACCATAGCAAGCATCACCTTCACCATAGCAAGCATCACCTTCACCATAGCAAGCGTCACCTTCACCATAGCAAGCGTCACCTTCACCATAGCAAGCAACACCTTCATCATAGCAAGCATCACCTTCACCATAGCAAGCATCACCTTCACCATAGCAAGCCTCACCTTCACCATAGCAAGCGTCACCTTCACCACAGCAAGCGTCACCTTCACCACAGCAAGCGTCACCTTCACCACAGCAAGCGTCACCTTCACCATAGCAAGCATCACCTTCACCATAGCAAGCATCACCTTCACCATAGCAAGCATCACCTTCACCATAGCAAGCATCACCTCCACCATAGCAAGCATCACCTCCACCATAGCAAGCATCACCTCCACCATAGCAAGCATCACCTCCACCATAGCAAGCATCACCTTCACCATAGCAAGCAGCACATTCACCATAGCAAGCATCAGCTCCACCATAGCAAGCATCACCTCCACCATAGCAAGGATCACCTTCACCATAACAAGCATCACCTGCACCATAGCAAGCATCACCTTCACCATAGCAAGCATCACCTTCACCATAGCAAGCATCACCTCCACCATAGCAAGCATCACCTCCAGCACAGCAAGCATCACCTCCACCATAGCAAGCATCACCTTCACCATAGCAAGCATCACCTTCACCATAGCAAGCATCACCTCCACCATAGCAAGCATCACCTCCACCATAGCAAGCATCACCTCCACCATATCAAGCATCACCTCCACCATAGCAAGCATCACCTCCACCATAGCAAGCATCACCTCCACCATCGCAAGCATCACATTCACCATAGCAAGCATCACCTCCACCATAGCAAGCATCACCTCCACCATAGCAAGCATCACCTTCACCATAGCAAGCGTCACCTTCACCATAGCAAGCGTCACCTTCACCACAGCAAGCGTCACCTTCACCATAGCAAGCGTCACCTTCACCACAGCAAGCGTCACCTTCACCATAGCAAGCGTCACCTTCACCATAGCAAGAGTCACCTTCACCACAGCAAGCGTCACCTTCACCACAGCAAGCGTCACCTTCACCATAGCAAGCATCACCTTTACCATAGCAAGCATCACCTTCACCATAGCAAGCATCACCTTCACCATACCAAGCATCACCTTCACCATACCAAGCATCACCTTCACCATACCAAGCATCACCTTCACCATACCAAGCATCACCTTCACCATACCAAGCATCACCTTCACCATACCAAGCATCACCTTCACCATACCAAGCATCACCTTCACCATACCAAGCATCACCTTCACCATACCAAGCATCACCTTCACCATAGAAAGCATCACCTTCACCATAACAAGCATCACCTTCACCACAGCAAGCATCACCTTCACCACAGCAAGCATCACCTTCACCATAGCAAGCATCACCTTCACCACAGCAAGCATCACCTTCACCACAGCAAGCATCACCTTCACCATAGCAAGCATCACCTTCACCACAGCAAGCATCACCTTCACCATAGCAAGCATCACCTTCACCATAGCAAGCATCACCTTCACCATAGCAAGCATCACCTTCACCATAGCAAGCGTCACCTTCACCATAGCAAGCAACACCTTCATCATAGCAAGCATCACCTTCACCATAGCAAGCATCACCTTCACCATAGCAAGCCTCACCTTCACCATAGCAAGCGTCACCTTCACCACAGCAAGCATCACCTTCACCACAGCAAGCGTCACCTTCACCACAGCAAGCGTCACCTTCACCATAGCAAGCATCACCTTCACCATAGCAAGCATCACCTTCACCATAGCAAGCATCACCTTCACCATAGCAAGCATCACCTTCACCATAGCAAGCATCACCTTCATCATAGCAAGCATCACCTTCACCATACCAAGCATCACCTTCACCATACCAAGCATCACCTTCACCATACCAAGCATCACCTTCACCATAGCAAGCATCACCTTCACCATACCAAGCATCACCTTCACCATACCAAGCATCACCTTCACCATATAAGCATCACCTTCACCATAGCAAGCATCACCTTCACCATAGCAAGCATCACCTTCACCATAGCAAGCAGCACATTCACCATAGCAAGCATCAGCTCCACCATAGCAAGCATCACCTCCACCATAGCAAGGATCACCTTCACCATAACAAGCATCACCTGCACCATAGCAAGCATCACCTTCACCATAGCAAGCATCACCTTCACCATAGCAAGCATCACCTCCACCATAGCAAGCATCACCTCCAGCACAGCAAGCATCACCTCCACCATAGCAAGCATCACCTTCACCATAGCAAGCATCACCTTCACCATAGCAAGCATCACCTCCACCATAGCAAGCATCACCTCCACCATAGCAAGCATCACCTCCACCATATCAAGCATCACCTCCACCATAGCAAGCATCACCTCCACCATAGCAAGCATCACCTCCACCATCGCAAGCATCACATTCACCATAGCAAGCATCACCTCCACCATAGCAAGCATCACCTCCACCATAGCAAGCGTCACCTTCACCATAGCAAGCGTCACCTTCACCATAGCAAGCGTCACCTTCACCACAGCAAGCGTCACCTTCACCATAGCAAGCGTCACCTTCACCACAGCAAGCGTGACCTTCACCATAGCAAGCGTCACCTTCACCATAGCAAGAGTCACCTTCACCACAGCAAGCGTCACCTTCACCACAGCAAGCGTCACCTTCACCATAGCAAGCATCACCTTTACCATAGCAAGCATCACCTTCACCATAGCAAGCATCACCTTTACCATACCAAGCATCACCTTCACCATACCAAGCATCACCTTCACCATACCAAGCATCACCTTCACCATACCAAGCATCACCTTCACCATACCAAGCATCACCTTCACCATACCAAGCATCACCTTCACCATACCAAGCATCACCTTCACCATACCAAGCATCACCTTCACCATACCAAGCATCACCTTCACCATACCAAGCATCACCTTCACCATAGCAACATCACCTTCACCATAGCAAGCATCACCTTCACCATAGAAAGCATCACCTTCACCATAGAAAGCATCACCTTCACCACAGCAAGCATCACCTTCACCACAGCAAGCATCACCTTCACCATAGCAAGCATCACCTTCACCACAGCAAGCATCACCTTCACCACAGCAAGCATCACCTTCACCATAGCAAGCATCACCTTCACCACAGCAAGCATCACCTTCACCATAGCAAGCATCACCTTCACCATAGCAAGCATCACCTTCACCATAGCAAGCGTCACCTTCACCATAGCAAGCGTCACCTTCACCATAGCAAGCAACACCTTCATCATAGCAAGCATCACCTTCACCATAGCAAGCATCACCTTCACCATAGCAAGCCTCACCTTCACCATAGCAAGCGTCACCTTCACCACAGCAAGCGTCACCTTCACCACAGCAAGCGTCACCTTCACCACAGCAAGCGTCACCTTCACCATAGCAAGCATCACCTTCACCATAGCAAGCATCACCTTCACCATAGCAAGCATCACCTTCACCATAGCAAGCATCACCTTCACCATAGCAAGCATCACCTTCACCATACCAAGCATCACCTTCACCATACCAAGCATCACCTTCACCATACCAAGCATCACCTTCACCATAGCAAGCATCACCTTCACCATACCAAGCATCACCTTCACCATACCAAGCATCACCTTCACCATATAAGCATCACCTTCACCATAGCAAGCATCACCTTCACCATAGCAAGCATCACCTTCACCATAGCAAGCATCACATTTACCATAGAAAGCATCACCTTCACCATACCAAGCATCACCTTCACCATACCAAGCATCACCTTCACCACAGCAAGCATCACCTTCACCACAGCAAGCATCACCTTCACCATAGCAGGCATCACTTTCACCATAGCAAGCATCACCTTCACCATAGCAGGCATCACCTTCACCATAGCAAGCATCACCTTCACCATAGCAAGCATCACCTTCACCATAGCAAGCATCACCTTCACCATAGCAAGCATCACCTTCACCATAGCAAGCATCACCTTCACCATAGCAAGCATCACCTTCACCACAGCAAGCATCACCTTCACCATAGCAAGCATCACCTTCACCATAGCATCACCTTCACCATAGCAAGCATCACCTTCACCATAGCAAGCATCACCTTCACAATAGCAAGCATCACCTTCACCATAGCAAGCATCACCTTCACCATAGCAAGCATCACCTTCACCATAGCAAGCATCACCTTCACCATAGCAAGCATCACCTTCACCATAGCAAGCTACACCTTCACCATAGCAAGCATCACCTTCACCATAGCAAGCATCACCTTCACCATCGCAAGCATCACCTTCACCATAGCAAGCATCACCTTCACCACAGCAAGCGTCACCTTCACCATAGCAAGCGTCACCTTCACCACAGCAAGCGTCACCTTCACCATAGCAAGCGTCACCTTCACCACAGCAAGCGTCACCTTCACCACAGCAAGCGTCACCTTCACCATAGCAAGCGTCACCTTCACCACAGCAAGCGTCACCTTCACCATAGCAAGCATCACCTTCACCATAGCAAGAGTCACCTTCACCACAGCAAGCGTCACCTTCACCACAGCAAGCGTCACCTTCACCATAGCAAGCATCACCTTTACCATAGCAAGCATCACCTTCACCATAGCAAGCATCACCTTCACCATAGCAAGCATCACCTTCACCATAGCAAGCATCACCTTCACCATACCAAGCATCACCTTCACCATACCAAGCATCACCTTCACCATACCAAGCATCACCTTCACCATACCAAGCATCACCTTCACCATACCAAGCATCACCCTCACCATACCAAGCATCACCTTCACCATAGCAAGCATCACCTTCACCATAGCAAGCATCACCTTCACCACAGCAAGCATCACCTTCTCCACAGCAAGCAACACCTTCGCCATAGCAAGCATCACCTTCACCATAGCAAGCATCACCTTCACCATAGCAAGCATCACCTTCACCATAGCAAGCATCACCTTCACCATAGCAAGCATCACCTTCACCATAGCAAGCATCACCTTCACCATAGCAAGCATCACCTTCACCATAGCAAGCATCACCTTCACCATAGAAAGCATCACCTTCACCACAGCAAGCATCACCTTCACCACAGCAAGCATCACCTTCACCACAGCAAGACTCACCTTCACCATAGCAAGCATCACCTTCACCATAGCAGGCATCACCTTCACCATAGCAGGCATCACCTTCACCATAGCAAGCATCACCTTCACCATAGCAAGCATCACCTTCACCATAGCAAGCATCACCTTCACCATAGCAAGCATCACCTTCACCATAGCAAGCATCACCTTCACCATAGCAAGCATCACCTTCACCATAGCAAGCATCACCTTCACCATAGCAAGCATCACCTTCACCATAGCAAGCATCACCTTCACCATAGCAAGCATCACCTCCACCATAGCAAGCATCACCTCCACCATAGCAAGCATCACCTCCACCATAGCAAGCATCACCTCCACCATAGCAAGCATCACCTTCACCATAGCAAGCATCAGCTCCACCATAGCAAGCATCACCTCCACCATAGCAAGGATCACCTTCACCATAACAAGCATCACCTGCACCATAGCAAGCATCACCTTCACCATAGCAAGCATCACCTTCACCATAGCAAGCATCACCTCCACCATAGCAAGCATCACCTCCAGCACAGCAAGCATCACCTCCACCATAGCAAGCATCACCTTCACCATAGCAAGCATCACCTTCACCATAGCAAGCATCACCTCCACCATAGCAAGCATCACCTCCACCATAGCAAGCATCACCTCCACCATATCAAGCATCACCTCCCCCATAGCAAGCATCACCTCCACCATAGCAAGCATCACCTCCACCATCGCAAGCATCACATTCACCATAGCAAGCATCACCTCCACCATAGCAAGCATCACCTCCACCATAGCAAGCGTCACCTTCACCATAGCAAGCGTCACCTTCACCATAGCAAGCGTCACCTTCACCACAGCAAGCGTCACCTTCACCATAGCAAGCGTCACCTTCACCACAGCAAGCGTCACCTTCACCATAGCAAGCGTCACCTTCACCATAGCAAGAGTCACCTTCACCACAGCAAGCGTCACCTTCACCACAGCAAGCGTCACCTTCACCATAGCAAGCATCACCTTTACCATAGCAAGCATCACCTTCACCATAGCAAGCATCACCTTTACCATACCAAGCATCACCTTCACCATACCAAGCATCACCTTCACCATACCAAGCATCACCTTCACCATACCAAGCATCACCTTCACCATACCAAGCATCACCTTCACCATACCAAGCATCACCTTCACCATACCAAGCATCACCTTCACCATACCAAGCATCACCTTCACCATACCAAGCATCACCTTCACCATAGCAAGCATCACCTTCACCATAGCAACATCACCTTCACCATAGCAAGCATCACCTTCACCATAGAAAGCATCACCTTCACCATAGCAAGCATCACCTTCACCACAGCAAGCATCACCTTCACCACAGCAAGCATCACCTTCACCATAGCAAGCATCACCTTCACCACAGCAAGCATCACCTTCACCACAGCAAGCATCACCTTCACCATAGCAAGCATCACCTTCACCACAGCAAGCATCACCTTCACCATAGCAAGCATCACCTTCACCATAGCAAGCATCACCTTCACCATAGCAAGCATCACCTTCACCATAGCAAGCATCACCTTCACCATAGCAAGCAACACCTTCACCATAGCAAGCATCACCTTCACCATAGCAAGCATCACCTTCACCATAGCAAGCCTCACCTTCACCATAGCAAGCGTCACCTTCACCACAGCAAGCGTCACCTTCACCACAGCAAGCGTCACCTTCACCACAGCAAGCGTCACCTTCACCATAGCAAGCATCACCTTCACCATAGCAAGCATCACCTTCACCATAGCAAGCATCACCTTCACCATAGCAAGCATCACCTTCACCATAGCAAGCATCACCTTCACCATAGCAAGCATCACCTTCACCATACCAAGCATCACCTTCACCATACCAAGCATCACCTTCACCATACCAAGCATCACCTTCACCATAGCAAGCATCACCTTCACCATACCAAGCATCACCTTCACCATACCAAGCATCACCTTCACCATATAAGCATCACCTTCACCATAGCAAGCATCACCTTCACCATAGCAAGCATCACCTTCACCATAGCAAGCATCACATTTACCATAGAAAGCATCACCTTCACCATACCAAGCATCACCTTCACCATACCAAGCATCACCTTCACCACAGCAAGCATCACCTTCACCACAGCAAGCATCACCTTCACCATAGCAGGCATCACTTTCACCATAGCAAGCATCACCTTCACCATAGCAGGCATCACCTTCACCATAGCAAGCATCACCTTCACCATAGCAAGCATCACCTTCACCATAGCAAGCATCACCTTCACCATAGCAAGCATCACCTTCACCATAGCAAGCATCACCTTCACCATAGCAAGCATCACCTTCACCATAGCAAGCATCACCTTCACCATAGCAGGCATCACCTTCACCATAGCAAGCATCACCTTCACCATAGCAAGCATCACCTTCACCATAGCAAGCATCACCTTCACCATAGCAAGCATCACCTTCACCATAGCAAGCATCACCTTCACCATAGCAAGCATCACCTTCACCACAGCAAGCATCACCTTCACCATAGCAAGCATCACCTTCACCATAGCAAGCATCACCTTCACCATAGCATCACCTTCACCATAGCAAGCATCACCTTCACCATAGCAAGCATCACCTTCACAATAGCAAGCATCACCTTCACCACAGCAAGCATCACCTTCTCCACAGCAAGCAACACCTTCGCCATAGCAAGCATCACCTTCACCATACCAAGCATCACCTTCACCACAGCAAGCATCACCTTCACCATAGCAAGCATCACCTTCACCATAGCATCACCTTCACCATACCAAGCATCACCTTCACCATAGCAAGCATCACCTTCACCATAGCAAGCATCACCTTCACCACAGCAAGCATCACCTTCTCCACAGCAAGCAACACCTTCGCCATAGCAAGCATCACCTTCACCATAGCAAGCATCACGTTCACCATAGCAAGCATCACCTTCACCATAGCAAGCATCACCTTCACCATAGCAAGCATCACCTTCACCATAGCAAGCATCACCTTCACCATAGCAAGCATCACCTTCACCATAGCAAGCATCACCTTCACCATAGAAAGCATCACCTTCACCACAGCAAGCATCACCTTCACCACAGCAAGCATCACCTTCACCACAGCAAGCATCACCTTCACCATAGCAAGCATCACCTTCACCATAGCAGGCATCACCTTCACCATAGCAAGCATCACCTTCACCATAGCAAGCATCACCTTCACCATAGCAAGCATCACCTTCACCATAGCAAGCATCACCTTCACCATAGCAAGCATCACCTTCACCATAGCAAGCATCACCTTCACCATAGCAAGCATCACCTTCACCATAGCAAGCATCACCTTCACCATAGCAAGCATCACCTTCACCATAGCAAGCATCACCTCCACCATAGCAAGCATCACCTCCACCATAGCAAGCATCACCTCCACCATAGCAAGCATCACCTCCACCATAGCAAGCATCACCTTCACCATAGCAAGCAGCACATTCACCATAGCAAGCATCAGCTCCACCATAGCAAGCATCACCTCCACCATAGCAAGGATCACCTTCACCATAACAAGCATCACCTGCACCATAGCAAGCATCACCTTCACCATAGCAAGCATCACCTTCACCATAGCAAGCATCACCTCCACCATAGCAAGCATCACCTCCAGCACAGCAAGCATCACCTCCACCATAGCAAGCATCACCTTCACCATAGCAAGCATCACCTTCACCATAGCAAGCATCACCTCCACCATAGCAAGCATCACCTCCACCATAGCAAGCATCACCTCCACCATATCAAGCATCACCTCCACCATAGCAAGCATCACCTCCACCATAGCAAGCATCACCTCCACCATCGCAAGCATCACATTCACCATAGCAAGCATCACCTCCACCATAGCAAGCATCACCTCCACCATAGCAAGCATCACCTTCACCATAGCAAGCGTCACCTTCACCATAGCAAGCGTCACCTTCACCACAGCAAGCGTCACCTTCACCATAGCAAGCGTCACCTTCACCACAGCAAGCGTCACCTTCACCATAGCAAGCGTCACCTTCACCATAGCAAGAGTCACCTTCACCACAGCAAGCGTCACCTTCACCACAGCAAGCGTCACCTTCACCATAGCAAGCATCACCTTTACCATAGCAAGCATCACCTTCACCATAGCAAGCATCACCTTCACCATACCAAGCATCACCTTCACCATACCAAGCATCACCTTCACCATACCAAGCATCACCTTCACCATACCAAGCATCACCTTCACCATACCAAGCATCACCTTCACCATACCAAGCATCACCTTCACCATACCAAGCATCACCTTCACCATACCAAGCATCACCTTCACCATACCAAGCATCACCTTCACCATAGCAAGCATCACCTTCACCATAGCAACATCACCTTCACCATAGCAAGCATCACCTTCACCATAGAAAGCATCACCTTCACCATAACAAGCATCACCTTCACCACAGCAAGCATCACCTTCACCACAGCAAGCATCACCTTCACCATAGCAAGCATCACCTTCACCACAGCAAGCATCACCTTCACCACAGCAAGCATCACCTTCACCACAGCAAGCATCACCTTCACCATAGCAAGCATCACCTTCACCACAGCAAGCATCACCTTCACCATAGCAAGCATCACCTTCACCATAGCAAGCATCACCTTCACCATAGCAAGCATCACCTTCACCATAGCAAGCGTCACCTTCACCATAGCAAGCAACACCTTCATCATAGCAAGCATCACCTTCACCATAGCAAGCATCACCTTCACCATAGCAAGCCTCACCTTCACCATAGCAAGCGTCACCTTCACCACAGCAAGCGTCACCTTCACCACAGCAAGCGTCACCTTCACCACAGCAAGCGTCACCTTCACCATAGCAAGCATCACCTTCACCATAGCAAGCATCACCTTCACCATAGCAAGCATCACCTTCACCATAGCAAGCATCACCTTCATCATAGCAAGCATCACCTTCACCATACCAAGCATCACCTTCACCATACCAAGCATCACCTTCACCATACCAAGCATCACCTTCACCACAGCAAGCATCACCTTCACCATACCAAGCATCACCTTCACCATACCAAGCATCACCTTCACCATATAAGCATCACCTTCACCATAGCAAGCATCACCTTCACCATAGCAAGCATCACCTTCACCATAGCAAGCATCACATTTACCATAGAAAGCATCACCTTCACCATACCAAGCATCACCTTCACCATACCAAGCATCACCTTCACCACAGCAAGCATCACCTTCACCACAGCAAGCATCACCTTCACCATAGCAGGCATCACTTTCACCATAGCAAGCATCACCTTCACCATAGCAGGCATCACCTTCACCATAGCAAGCATCACCTTCACCATAGCAAGCATCACCTTCACCATAGCAAGCATCACCTTCACCATAGCAAGCATCACCTTCACCATAGCAAGCATCACCTTCACCATAGCAAGCATCACCTTCACCATAGCAAGCATCACCTTCACCATAGCAAGCATCACCTTCACCATAGCAAGCATCACCTTCACCATAGCATCACCTTCACCATAGCAAGCATCACCTTCACCATAGCAAGCATCACCTTCACAATAGCAAGCATCACCTTCACCATAGCAAGCATCACCTTCACCATAGCAAGCATCACCTTCACCATAGCAAGCATCACCTTCACCATAGCAAGCATCACCTTCACCATAGCAAGCAACACCTTCACCATAGCAAGCATCACCTTCACCATAGCAAGCATCACCTTCACCATCGCAAGCATCACCTTCACCATAGCAAGCCTCACCTTCACCATAGCAAGCATCACCTTCACCACAGCAAGCGTCACCTTCACCATAGCAAGCGTCACCTTCACCACAGCAAGCGTCACCTTCACCATAGCAAGCGTCACCTTCACCATAGCAAGCGTCACCTTCACCACAGCAAGCGTCACCTTCACCATAGCAAGCGTCACCTTCACCACAGCAAGCGTCACCTTCACCATAGCAAGCATCACCTTCACCATAGCAAGAGTCACCTTCACCACAGCAAGCGTCACCTTCACCACAACAAGCGTCACCTTCACCATAGCAAGCATCACCTTTACCATAGCAAGCATCACCTTCACCATAGCAAGCATCACCTTTACCATAGCAAGCATCACCTTCACCATACCAAGCATCACCTTCACCATACCAAGCATCACCTTCACCATACCAAGCATCACCTTCACCATACCAAGCATCACCTTCACCATACCAAGCATCACCTTCACCACAGCAAGCATCACATTCACCATAGCAAGCATCACCTTCACCACAGCAAGCAACACCTTCACCATAGCAAGCATCACCTTCACCATAGCAAGCATCACCTTCACCATCGCAAGCATCACCTTCACCATAGCAAGCCTCACCTTCACCATAGCAAGCATCACCTTCACCACAGCAAGCGTCACCTTCACCATAGCAAGCGTCACCTTCACCACAGCAAGCGTGACCTTCACCATAGCAAGCGTCACCTTCACCATAGCAAGAGTCACCTTCACCACAGCAAGCGTCACCTTCACCACAGCAAGCGTCACCTTCACCATAGCAAGCATCACCTTTACCATAGCAAGCATCACCTTCACCATAGCAAGCATCACCTTTACCATACCAAGCATCACCTTCACCATACCAAGCATCACCTTCACCATACCAAGCATCACCTTCACCATACCAAGCATCACCTTCACCATACCAAGCATCACCTTCACCATACCAAGCATCACCTTCACCATACCAAGCATCACCTTCACCATACCAAGCATCACCTTCACCATAGCAACATCACCTTCACCATAGCAAGCATCACCTTCACCATAGAAAGCATCACCTTCACCATAGAAAGCATCACCTTCACCACAGCAAGCATCACCTTCACCACAGCAAGCATCACCTTCACCATAGCAAGCATCACCTTCACCACAGCAAGCATCACCTTCACCACAGCAAGCATCACCTTCACCATAGCAAGCATCACCTTCACCACAGCAAGCATCACCTTCACCATAGCAAGCATCACCTTCACCATAGCAAGCATCACCTTCACCATAGCAAGCGTCACCTTCACCATAGCAAGCGTCACCTTCACCATAGCAAGCAACACCTTCATCATAGCAAGCATCACCTTCACCATAGCAAGCATCACCTTCACCATAGCAAGCCTCACCTTCACCATAGCAAGCGTCACCTTCACCACAGCAAGCGTCACCTTCACCACAGCAAGCGTCACCTTCACCACAGCAAGCGTCACCTTCACCATAGCAAGCATCACCTTCACCATAGCAAGCATCACCTTCACCATAGCAAGCATCACCTTCACCATAGCAAGCATCACCTTCACCATAGCAAGCATCACCTTCACCATACCAAGCATCACCTTCACCATACCAAGCATCACCTTCACCATACCAAGCATCACCTTCACCATAGCAAGCATCACCTTCACCATACCAAGCATCACCTTCACCATACCAAGCATCACCTTCACCATATAAGCATCACCTTCACCATAGCAAGCATCACCTTCACCATAGCAAGCATCACCTTCACCATAGCAAGCATCACATTTACCATAGAAAGCATCACCTTCACCATACCAAGCATCACCTTCACCATACCAAGCATCACCTTCACCACAGCAAGCATCACCTTCACCACAGCAAGCATCACCTTCACCATAGCAGGCATCACTTTCACCATAGCAAGCATCACCTTCACCATAGCAGGCATCACCTTCACCATAGCAAGCATCACCTTCACCATAGCAAGCATCACCTTCACCATAGCAAGCATCACCTTCACCATAGCAAGCATCACCTTCACCATAGCAAGCATCACCTTCACCATAGCAAGCATCACCTTCACCACAGCAAGCATCACCTTCACCATAGCAAGCATCACCTTCACCATAGCATCACCTTCACCATAGCAAGCATCACCTTCACCATAGCAAGCATCACCTTCACAATAGCAAGCATCACCTTCACCATAGCAAGCATCACCTTCACCATAGCAAGCATCACCTTCACCATAGCAAGCATCACCTTCACCATAGCAAGCATCACCTTCACCATAGCAAGCTACACCTTCACCATAGCAAGCATCACCTTCACCATAGCAAGCATCACCTTCACCATCGCAAGCATCACCTTCACCATAGCAAGCATCACCTTCACCACAGCAAGCGTCACCTTCACCATAGCAAGCGTCACCTTCACCACAGCAAGCGTCACCTTCACCATAGCAAGCGTCACCTTCACCACAGCAAGCGTCACCTTCACCACAGCAAGCGTCACCTTCACCATAGCAAGCGTCACCTTCACCACAGCAAGCGTCACCTTCACCATAGCAAGCATCACCTTCACCATAGCAAGAGTCACCTTCACCACAGCAAGCGTCACCTTCACCACAGCAAGCGTCACCTTCACCATAGCAAGCATCACCTTTACCATAGCAAGCATCACCTTCACCATAGCAAGCATCACCTTCACCATAGCAAGCATCACCTTCACCATAGCAAGCATCACCTTCACCATACCAAGCATCACCTTCACCATACCAAGCATCACCTTCACCATACCAAGCATCACCTTCACCATACCAAGCATCACCTTCACCATACCAAGCATCACCCTCACCATACCAAGCATCACCTTCACCATAGCAAGCATCACCTTCACCATAGCAAGCATCACCTTCACCACAGCAAGCATCACCTTCTCCACAGCAAGCAACACCTTCGCCATAGCAAGCATCACCTTCACCATAGCAAGCATCACCTTCACCATAGCAAGCATCACCTTCACCATAGCAAGCATCACCTTCACCATAGCAAGCATCACCTTCACCATAGCAAGCATCACCTTCACCATAGCAAGCATCACCTTCACCATAGCAAGCATCACCTTCACCATAGAAAGCATCACCTTCACCACAGCAAGCATCACCTTCACCACAGCAAGCATCACCTTCACCACAGCAAGACTCACCTTCACCATAGCAAGCATCACCTTCACCATAGCAAGCATCACCTTCACCATAGCAGGCATCACCTTCACCATAGCAAGCATCACCTTCACCATAGCAAGCATCACCTTCACCATAGCAAGCATCACCTTCACCATAGCAAGCATCACCTTCACCATAGCAAGCATCACCTTCACCATAGCAAGCATCACCTTCACCATAGCAAGCATCACCTTCACCATAGCAAGCATCACCTTCACCATAGCAAGCATCACCTTCACCATAGCAAGCATCACCTCCACCATAGCAAGCATCACCTCCACCATAGCAAGCATCACCTCCACCATAGCAAGCATCACCTCCACCATAGCAAGCATCACCTTCACCATAGCAAGCATCAGCTCCACCATAGCAAGCATCACCTCCACCATAGCAAGGATCACCTTCACCATAACAAGCATCACCTGCACCATAGCAAGCATCACCTTCACCATAGCAAGCATCACCTTCACCATAGCAAGCATCACCTCCACCATAGCAAGCATCACCTCCAGCACAGCAAGCATCACCTCCACCATAGCAAGCATCACCTTCACCATAGCAAGCATCACCTTCACCATAGCAAGCATCACCTCCACCATAGCAAGCATCACCTCCACCATAGCAAGCATCACCTCCACCATATCAAGCATCACCTCCCCCATAGCAAGCATCACCTCCACCATAGCAAGCATCACCTCCACCATCGCAAGCATCACATTCACCATAGCAAGCATCACCTCCACCATAGCAAGCATCACCTCCACCATAGCAAGCATCACCTTCACCATAGCAAGCGTCACCTTCACCATAGCAAGCGTCACCTTCACCACAGCAAGCGTCACCTTCACCATAGCAAGCGTCACCTTCACCACAGCAAGCGTCACCTTCACCATAGCAAGCGTCACCTTCACCATAGCAAGAGTCACCTTCACCACAGCAAGCGTCACCTTCACCACAGCAAGCGTCACCTTCACCATAGCAAGCATCACCTTTACCATAGCAAGCATCACCTTCACCATAGCAAGCATCACCTTTACCATACCAAGCATCACCTTCACCATACCAAGCATCACCTTCACCATACCAAGCATCACCTTCACCATACCAAGCATCACCTTCACCATACCAAGCATCACCTTCACCATACCAAGCATCACCTTCACCATACCAAGCATCACCTTCACCATACCAAGCATCACCTTCACCATACCAAGCATCACCTTCACCATACCAAGCATCACCTTCACCATAGCAAGCATCACCTTCACCATAGCAACATCACCTTCACCATAGCAAGCATCACCTTCACCATAGAAAGCATCACCTTCACCATAGCAAGCATCACCTTCACCACAGCAAGCATCACCTTCACCACAGCAAGCATCACCTTCACCATAGCAAGCATCACCTTCACCACAGCAAGCATCACCTTCACCACAGCAAGCATCACCTTCACCATAGCAAGCATCACCTTCACCACAGCAAGCATCACCTTCACCATAGCAAGCATCACCTTCACCATAGCAAGCATCACCTTCACCATAGCAAGCATCACCTTCACCATAGCAAGCATCACCTTCACCATAGCAAGCAACACCTTCACCATAGCAAGCATCACCTTCACCATAGCAAGCATCACCTTCACCATAGCAAGCCTCACCTTCACCATAGCAAGCGTCACCTTCACCACAGCAAGCGTCACCTTCACCACAGCAAGCGTCACCTTCACCACAGCAAGCGTCACCTTCACCATAGCAAGCATCACCTTCACCATAGCAAGCATCACCTTCACCATAGCAAGCATCACCTTCACCATAGCAAGCATCACCTTCACCATAGCAAGCATCACCTTCACCATAGCAAGCATCACCTTCACCATACCAAGCATCACCTTCACCATACCAAGCATCACCTTCACCATACCAAGCATCACCTTCACCATAGCAAGCATCACCTTCACCATACCAAGCATCACCTTCACCATACCAAGCATCACCTTCACCATATAAGCATCACCTTCACCATAGCAAGCATCACCTTCACCATAGCAAGCATCACCTTCACCATAGCAAGCATCACATTTACCATAGAAAGCATCACCTTCACCATACCAAGCATCACCTTCACCATACCAAGCATCACCTTCACCACAGCAAGCATCACCTTCACCACAGCAAGCATCACCTTCACCATAGCAGGCATCACTTTCACCATAGCAAGCATCACCTTCACCATAGCAGGCATCACCTTCACCATAGCAAGCATCACCTTCACCATAGCAAGCATCACCTTCACCATAGCAAGCATCACCTTCACCATAGCAAGCATCACCTTCACCATAGCAAGCATCACCTTCACCATAGCAAGCATCACCTTCACCATAGCAAGCATCACCTTCACCATAGCAGGCATCACCTTCACCATAGCAAGCATCACCTTCACCATAGCAAGCATCACCTTCACCATAGCAAGCATCACCTTCACCATAGCAAGCATCACCTTCACCATAGCAAGCATCACCTTCACCATAGCAAGCATCACCTTCACCACAGCAAGCATCACCTTCACCATAGCAAGCATCACCTTCACCATAGCAAGCATCACCTTCACCATAGCATCACCTTCACCATAGCAAGCATCACCTTCACCATAGCAAGCATCACCTTCACAATAGCAAGCATCACCTTCACCACAGCAAGCATCACCTTCTCCACAGCAAGCAACACCTTCGCCATAGCAAGCATCACCTTCACCATACCAAGCATCACCTTCACCACAGCAAGCATCACCTTCACCATAGCAAGCATCACCTTCACCATAGCATCACCTTCACCATACCAAGCATCACCTTCACCATAGCAAGCATCACCTTCACCATAGCAAGCATCACCTTCACCACAGCAAGCATCACCTTCTCCACAGCAAGCAACACCTTCGCCATAGCAAGCATCACCTTCACCATAGCAAGCATCACGTTCACCATAGCAAGCATCACCTTCACCATAGCAAGCATCACCTTCACCATAGCAAGCATCACCTTCACCATAGCAAGCATCACCTTCACCATAGCAAGCATCACCTTCACCATAGCAAGCATCACCTTCACCATAGAAAGCATCACCTTCACCACAGCAAGCATCACCTTCACCACAGCAAGCATCACCTTCACCACAGCAAGCATCACCTTCACCATAGCAAGCATCACCTTCACCATAGCAGGCATCACCTTCACCATAGCAAGCATCACCTTCACCATAGCAAGCATCACCTTCACCATAGCAAGCATCACCTTCACCATAGCAAGCATCACCTTCACCATAGCAAGCATCACCTTCACCATAGCAAGCATCACCTTCACCATAGCAAGCATCACCTTCACCATAGCAAGCATCACCTTCACCATAGCAAGCATCACCTTCACCATAGCAAGCATCACCTCCACCATAGCAAGCATCACCTCCACCATAGCAAGCATCACCTCCACCATAGCAAGCATCACCTCCACCATAGCAAGCATCACCTTCACCATAGCAAGCAGCACATTCACCATAGCAAGCATCAGCTCCACCATAGCAAGCATCACCTCCACCATAGCAAGGATCACCTTCACCATAACAAGCATCACCTGCACCATAGCAAGCATCACCTTCACCATAGCAAGCATCACCTTCACCATAGCAAGCATCACCTCCACCATAGCAAGCATCACCTCCAGCACAGCAAGCATCACCTCCACCATAGCAAGCATCACCTTCACCATAGCAAGCATCACCTTCACCATAGCAAGCATCACCTCCACCATAGCAAGCATCACCTCCACCATAGCAAGCATCACCTCCACCATATCAAGCATCACCTCCACCATAGCAAGCATCACCTCCACCATAGCAAGCATCACCTCCACCATCGCAAGCATCACATTCACCATAGCAAGCATCACCTCCACCATAGCAAGCATCACCTCCACCATAGCAAGCATCACCTTCACCATAGCAAGCGTCACCTTCACCATAGCAAGCGTCACCTTCACCACAGCAAGCGTCACCTTCACCATAGCAAGCGTCACCTTCACCACAGCAAGCGTCACCTTCACCATAGCAAGCGTCACCTTCACCATAGCAAGAGTCACCTTCACCACAGCAAGCGTCACCTTCACCACAGCAAGCGTCACCTTCACCATAGCAAGCATCACCTTTACCATAGCAAGCATCACCTTCACCATAGCAAGCATCACCTTCACCATACCAAGCATCACCTTCACCATACCAAGCATCACCTTCACCATACCAAGCATCACCTTCACCATACCAAGCATCACCTTCACCATACCAAGCATCACCTTCACCATACCAAGCATCACCTTCACCATACCAAGCATCACCTTCACCATACCAAGCATCACCTTCACCATACCAAGCATCACCTTCACCATAGCAAGCATCACCTTCACCATAGCAACATCACCTTCACCATAGCAAGCATCACCTTCACCATAGAAAGCATCACCTTCACCATAACAAGCATCACCTTCACCACAGCAAGCATCACCTTCACCACAGCAAGCATCACCTTCACCATAGCAAGCATCACCTTCACCACAGCAAGCATCACCTTCACCACAGCAAGCATCACCTTCACCACAGCAAGCATCACCTTCACCATAGCAAGCATCACCTTCACCACAGCAAGCATCACCTTCACCATAGCAAGCATCACCTTCACCATAGCAAGCATCACCTTCACCATAGCAAGCATCACCTTCACCATAGCAAGCGTCACCTTCACCATAGCAAGCAACACCTTCATCATAGCAAGCATCACCTTCACCATAGCAAGCATCACCTTCACCATAGCAAGCCTCACCTTCACCATAGCAAGCGTCACCTTCACCACAGCAAGCGTCACCTTCACCACAGCAAGCGTCACCTTCACCACAGCAAGCGTCACCTTCACCATAGCAAGCATCACCTTCACCATAGCAAGCATCACCTTCACCATAGCAAGCATCACCTTCACCATAGCAAGCATCACCTTCACCATAGCAAGCATCACCTTCATCATAGCAAGCATCACCTTCACCATACCAAGCATCACCTTCACCATACCAAGCATCACCTTCACCATACCAAGCATCACCTTCACCATAGCAAGCATCACCTTCACCATACCAAGCATCACCTTCACCATACCAAGCATCACCTTCACCATATAAGCATCACCTTCACCATAGCAAGCATCACCTTCACCATAGCAAGCATCACCTTCACCATAGCAAGCATCACATTTACCATAGAAAGCATCACCTTCACCATACCAAGCATCACCTTCACCATACCAAGCATCACCTTCACCACAGCAAGCATCACCTTCACCACAGCAAGCATCACCTTCACCATAGCAGGCATCACTTTCACCATAGCAAGCATCACCTTCACCATAGCAGGCATCACCTTCACCATAGCAAGCATCACCTTCACCATAGCAAGCATCACCTTCACCATAGCAAGCATCACCTTCACCATAGCAAGCATCACCTTCACCATAGCAAGCATCACCTTCACCATAGCAAGCATCACCTTCACCATAGCAAGCATCACCTTCACTATAGCAAGCATCACCTTCACCATAGCAAGCATCACCTTCACCATAGCATCACCTTCACCATAGCAAGCATCACCTTCACCATAGCAAGCATCACCTTCACAATAGCAAGCATCACCTTCACCATAGCAAGCATCACCTTCACCATAGCAAGCATCACCTTCACCATAGCAAGCATCACCTTCACCATAGCAAGCATCACCTTCACCATAGCAAGCAACACCTTCACCATAGCAAGCATCACCTTCACCATAGCAAGCATCACCTTCACCATCGCAAGCATCACCTTCACCATAGCAAGCCTCACCTTCACCATAGCAAGCATCACCTTCACCACAGCAAGCGTCACCTTCACCATAGCAAGCGTCACCTTCACCACAGCAAGCGTCACCTTCACCATAGCAAGCGTCACCTTCACCATAGCAAGCGTCACCTTCACCACAGCAAGCGTCACCTTCACCATAGCAAGCGTCACCTTCACCACAGCAAGCGTCACCTTCACCATAGCAAGCATCACCTTCACCATAGCAAGAGTCACCTTCACCACAGCAAGCGTCACCTTCACCACAACAAGCGTCACCTTCACCATAGCAAGCATCACCTTTACCATAGCAAGCATCACCTTCACCATAGCAAGCATCACCTTTACCATAGCAAGCATCACCTTCACCATACCAAGCATCACCTTCACCATACCAAGCATCACCTTCACCATACCAAGCATCACCTTCACCATACCAAGCATCACCTTCACCATACCAAGCATCACCTTCACCACAGCAAGCATCACATTCACCATAGCAAGCATCACCTTCACCACAGCAAGCAACACCTTCACCATAGCAAGCATCACCTTCACCATAGCAAGCATCACCTTCACCATCGCAAGCATCACCTTCACCATAGCAAGCCTCACCTTCACCATAGCAAGCATCACCTTCACCACAGCAAGCGTCACCTTCACCATAGCAAGCGTCACCTTCACCACAGCAAGCGTGACCTTCACCATAGCAAGCGTCACCTTCACCATAGCAAGAGTCACCTTCACCACAGCAAGCGTCACCTTCACCACAGCAAGCGTCACCTTCACCATAGCAAGCATCACCTTTACCATAGCAAGCATCACCTTCACCATAGCAAGCATCACCTTTACCATACCAAGCATCACCTTCACCATACCAAGCATCACCTTCACCATACCAAGCATCACCTTCACCATACCAAGCATCACCTTCACCATACCAAGCATCACCTTCACCATACCAAGCATCACCTTCACCATACCAAGCATCACCTTCACCATACCAAGCATCACCTTCACCATACCAAGCATCACCTTCACCATACCAAGCATCACCTTCACCATAGCAACATCACCTTCACCATAGCAAGCATCACCTTCACCATAGAAAGCATCACCTTCACCACAGCAAGCATCACCTTCACCACAGCAAGCATCACCTTCACCATAGCAAGCATCACCTTCACCACAGCAAGCATCACCTTCACCACAGCAAGCATCACCTTCACCATAGCAAGCATCACCTTCACCACAGCAAGCATCACCTTCACCATAGCAAGCATCACCTTCACCATAGCAAGCATCACCTTCACCATAGCAAGCGTCACCTTCACCATAGCAAGCGTCACCTTCACCATAGCAAGCAACACCTTCATCATAGCAAGCATCACCTTCACCATAGCAAGCATCACCTTCACCATAGCAAGCCTCACCTTCACCATAGCAAGCGTCACCTTCACCACAGCAAGCGTCACCTTCACCACAGCAAGCGTCACCTTCACCACAGCAAGCGTCACCTTCACCATAGCAAGCATCACCTTCACCATAGCAAGCATCACCTTCACCATAGCAAGCATCACCTTCACCATAGCAAGCATCACCTTCACCATAGCAAGCATCACCTTCACCATACCAAGCATCACCTTCACCATACCAAGCATCACCTTCACCATACCAAGCATCACCTTCACCATAGCAAGCATCACCTTCACCATACCAAGCATCACCTTCACCATACCAAGCATCACCTTCACCATATAAGCATCACCTTCACCATAGCAAGCATCACCTTCACCATAGCAAGCATCACCTTCACCATAGCAAGCATCACATTTACCATAGAAAGCATCACCTTCACCATACCAAGCATCACCTTCACCATACCAAGCATCACCTTCACCACAGCAAGCATCACCTTCACCACAGCAAGCATCACCTTCACCATAGCAGGCATCACTTTCACCATAGCAAGCATCACCTTCACCATAGCAGGCATCACCTTCACCATAGCAAGCATCACCTTCACCATAGCAAGCATCACCTTCACCATAGCAAGCATCACCTTCACCATAGCAAGCATCACCTTCACCATAGCAAGCATCACCTTCACCATAGCAAGCATCACCTTCACCACAGCAAGCATCACCTTCACCATAGCAAGCATCACCTTCACCATAGCATCACCTTCACCATAGCAAGCATCACCTTCACCATAGCAAGCATCACCTTCACAATAGCAAGCATCACCTTCACCATAGCAAGCATCACCTTCACCATAGCAAGCATCACCTTCACCATAGCAAGCATCACCTTCACCATAGCAAGCATCACCTTCACCATAGCAAGCTACACCTTCACCATAGCAAGCATCACCTTCACCATAGCAAGCATCACCTTCACCATCGCAAGCATCACCTTCACCATAGCAAGCATCACCTTCACCACAGCAAGCGTCACCTTCACCATAGCAAGCGTCACCTTCACCACAGCAAGCGTCACCTTCACCATAGCAAGCGTCACCTTCACCATAGCAAGCGTCACCTTCACCACAGCAAGCGTCACCTTCACCATAGCAAGCGTCACCTTCACCACAGCAAGCGTCACCTTCACCATAGCAAGCATCACCTTCACCATAGCAAGAGTCACCTTCACCACAGCAAGCGTCACCTTCACCACAGCAAGCGTCACCTTCACCATAGCAAGCATCACCTTTACCATAGCAAGCATCACCTTCACCATAGCAAGCATCACCTTCACCATAGCAAGCATCACCTTCACCATAGCAAGCATCACCTTCACCATACCAAGCATCACCTTCACCATACCAAGCATCACCTTCACCATACCAAGCATCACCTTCACCATACCAAGCATCACCTTCACCATACCAAGCATCACCCTCACCATACCAAGCATCACCTTCACCATAGCAAGCATCACCTTCACCATAGCAAGCATCACCTTCACCACAGCAAGCATCACCTTCTCCACAGCAAGCAACACCTTCGCCATAGCAAGCATCACCTTCACCATAGCAAGCATCACCTTCACCATAGCAAGCATCACCTTCACCATAGCAAGCATCACCTTCACCATAGCAAGCATCACCTTCACCATAGCAAGCATCACCTTCACCATAGCAAGCATCACCTTCACCATAGCAAGCATCACCTTCACCATAGAAAGCATCACCTTCACCACAGCAAGCATCACCTTCACCACAGCAAGCATCACCTTCACCACAGCAAGACTCACCTTCACCATAGCAAGCATCACCTTCACCATAGCAGGCATCACCTTCACCATAGCAAGCATCACCTTCACCATAGCAAGCATCACCTTCACCATAGCAAGCATCACCTTCACCATAGCAAGCATCACCTTCACCATAGCAAGCATCACCTTCACCATAGCAAGCATCACCTTCACCATAGCAAGCATCACCTTCACCATAGCAAGCATCACCTTCACCATAGCAAGCATCACCTTCACCATAGCAAGCATCACCTCCACCATAGCAAGCATCACCTCCACCATAGCAAGCATCACCTCCACCATAGCAAGCATCACCTCCACCATAGCAAGCATCACCTTCACCATAGCAAGCATCAGCTCCACCATAGCAAGCATCACCTCCACCATAGCAAGGATCACCTTCACCATAACAAGCATCACCTGCACCATAGCAAGCATCACCTTCACCATAGCAAGCATCACCTTCACCATAGCAAGCATCACCTCCACCATAGCAAGCATCACCTCCAGCACAGCAAGCATCACCTCCACCATAGCAAGCATCACCTTCACCATAGCAAGCATCACCTTCACCATAGCAAGCATCACCTCCACCATAGCAAGCATCACCTCCACCATAGCAAGCATCACCTCCACCATATCAAGCATCACCTCCCCCATAGCAAGCATCACCTCCACCATAGCAAGCATCACCTCCACCATCGCAAGCATCACATTCACCATAGCAAGCATCACCTCCACCATAGCAAGCATCACCTCCACCATAGCAAGCATCACCTTCACCATAGCAAGCGTCACCTTCACCATAGCAAGCGTCACCTTCACCACAGCAAGCGTCACCTTCACCATAGCAAGCGTCACCTTCACCACAGCAAGCGTCACCTTCACCATAGCAAGCGTCACCTTCACCATAGCAAGAGTCACCTTCACCACAGCAAGCGTCACCTTCACCACAGCAAGCGTCACCTTCACCATAGCAAGCATCACCTTTACCATAGCAAGCATCACCTTCACCATAGCAAGCATCACCTTTACCATACCAAGCATCACCTTCACCATACCAAGCATCACCTTCACCATACCAAGCATCACCTTCACCATACCAAGCATCACCTTCACCATACCAAGCATCACCTTCACCATACCAAGCATCACCTTCACCATACCAAGCATCACCTTCACCATACCAAGCATCACCTTCACCATACCAAGCATCACCTTCACCATACCAAGCATCACCTTCACCATAGCAAGCATCACCTTCACCATAGCAACATCACCTTCACCATAGCAAGCATCACCTTCACCATAGAAAGCATCACCTTCACCATAGCAAGCATCACCTTCACCACAGCAAGCATCACCTTCACCACAGCAAGCATCACCTTCACCATAGCAAGCATCACCTTCACCACAGCAAGCATCACCTTCACCACAGCAAGCATCACCTTCACCATAGCAAGCATCACCTTCACCACAGCAAGCATCACCTTCACCATAGCAAGCATCACCTTCACCATAGCAAGCATCACCTTCACCATAGCAAGCATCACCTTCACCATAGCAAGCATCACCTTCACCATAGCAAGCAACACCTTCACCATAGCAAGCATCACCTTCACCATAGCAAGCCTCACCTTCACCATAGCAAGCGTCACCTTCACCACAGCAAGCGTCACCTTCACCACAGCAAGCGTCACCTTCACCACAGCAAGCGTCACCTTCACCATAGCAAGCATCACCTTCACCATAGCAAGCATCACCTTCACCATAGCAAGCATCACCTTCACCATAGCAAGCATCACCTTCACCATAGCAAGCATCACCTTCACCATAGCAAGCATCACCTTCACCATACCAAGCATCACCTTCACCATACCAAGCATCACCTTCACCATACCAAGCATCACCTTCACCATAGCAAGCATCACCTTCACCATACCAAGCATCACCTTCACCATACCAAGCATCACCTTCACCATATAAGCATCACCTTCACCATAGCAAGCATCACCTTCACCATAGCAAGCATCACCTTCACCATAGCAAGCATCACATTTACCATAGAAAGCATCACCTTCACCATACCAAGCATCACCTTCACCATACCAAGCATCACCTTCACCACAGCAAGCATCACCTTCACCACAGCAAGCATCACCTTCACCATAGCAGGCATCACTTTCACCATAGCAAGCATCACCTTCACCATAGCAGGCATCACCTTCACCATAGCAAGCATCACCTTCACCATAGCAAGCATCACCTTCACCATAGCAAGCATCACCTTCACCATAGCAAGCATCACCTTCACCATAGCAAGCATCACCTTCACCATAGCAAGCATCACCTTCACCATAGCAAGCATCACCTTCACCATAGCAGGCATCACCTTCACCATAGCAAGCATCACCTTCACCATAGCAAGCATCACCTTCACCATAGCAAGCATCACCTTCACCATAGCAAGCATCACCTTCACCATAGCAAGCATCACCTTCACCATAGCAAGCATCACCTTCACCACAGCAAGCATCACCTTCACCATAGCAAGCATCACCTTCACCATAGCAAGCATCACCTTCACCATAGCATCACCTTCACCATAGCAAGCATCACCTTCACCATAGCAAGCATCACCTTCACAATAGCAAGCATCACCTTCACCACAGCAAGCATCACCTTCTCCACAGCAAGCAACACCTTCGCCATAGCAAGCATCACCTTCACCATACCAAGCATCACCTTCACCACAGCAAGCATCACCTTCACCATAGCAAGCATCACCTTCACCATAGCATCACCTTCACCATACCAAGCATCACATTCACCATAGCAAGCATCACCTTCACCATAGCAAGCATCACCTTCACCACAGCAAGCATCACCTTCTCCACAGCAAGCAACACCTTCGCCATAGCAAGCATCACCTTCACCATAGCAAGCATCACGTTCACCATAGCAAGCATCACCTTCACCATAGCAAGCATCACCTTCACCATAGCAAGCATCACCTTCACCATAGCAAGCATCACCTTCACCATAGCAAGCATCACCTTCACCATAGCAAGCATCACCTTCACCATAGAAAGCATCACCTTCACCACAGCAAGCATCACCTTCACCACAGCAAGCATCACCTTCACCACAGCAAGCATCACCTTCACCATAGCAAGCATCACCTTCACCATAGCAGGCATCACCTTCACCATAGCAAGCATCACCTTCACCATAGCAAGCATCACCTTCACCATAGCAAGCATCACCTTCACCATAGCAAGCATCACCTTCACCATAGCAAGCATCACCTTCACCATAGCAAGCATCACCTTCACCATAGCAAGCATCACCTTCACCATAGCAAGCATCACCTTCACCATAGCAAGCATCACCTTCACCATAGCAAGCATCACCTCCACCATAGCAAGCATCACCTCCACCATAGCAAGCATCACCTCCACCATAGCAAGCATCACCTCCACCATAGCAAGCATCACCTTCACCATAGCAAGCAGCACATTCACCATAGCAAGCATCAGCTCCACCATAGCAAGCATCACCTCCACCATAGCAAGGATCACCTTCACCATAACAAGCATCACCTGCACCATAGCAAGCATCACCTTCACCATAGCAAGCATCACCTTCACCATAGCAAGCATCACCTCCACCATAGCAAGCATCACCTCCAGCACAGCAAGCATCACCTCCACCATAGCAAGCATCACCTTCACCATAGCAAGCATCACCTTCACCATAGCAAGCATCACCTCCACCATAGCAAGCATCACCTCCACCATAGCAAGCATCACCTCCACCATATCAAGCATCACCTCCACCATAGCAAGCATCACCTCCACCATAGCAAGCATCACCTCCACCATCGCAAGCATCACATTCACCATAGCAAGCATCACCTCCACCATAGCAAGCATCACCTCCACCATAGCAAGCATCACCTTCACCATAGCAAGCGTCACCTTCACCATAGCAAGCGTCACCTTCACCACAGCAAGCGTCACCTTCACCATAGCAAGCGTCACCTTCACCACAGCAAGCGTCACCTTCACCATAGCAAGCGTCACCTTCACCATAGCAAGAGTCACCTTCACCACAGCAAGCGTCACCTTCACCACAGCAAGCGTCACCTTCACCATAGCAAGCATCACCTTTACCATAGCAAGCATCACCTTCACCATAGCAAGCATCACCTTCACCATACCAAGCATCACCTTCACCATACCAAGCATCACCTTCACCATACCAAGCATCACCTTCACCATACCAAGCATCACCTTCACCATACCAAGCATCACCTTCACCATACCAAGCATCACCTTCACCATACCAAGCATCACCTTCACCATACCAAGCATCACCTTCACCATACCAAGCATCACCTTCACCATAGCAAGCATCACCTTCACCATAGCAACATCACCTTCACCATAGCAAGCATCACCTTCACCATAGAAAGCATCACCTTCACCATAACAAGCATCACCTTCACCACAGCAAGCATCACCTTCACCACAGCAAGCATCACCTTCACCATAGCAAGCATCACCTTCACCACAGCAAGCATCACCTTCACCACAGCAAGCATCACCTTCACCATAGCAAGCATCACCTTCACCACAGCAAGCATCACCTTCACCATAGCAAGCATCACCTTCACCATAGCAAGCATCACCTTCACCATAGCAAGCATCACCTTCACCATAGCAAGCGTCACCTTCACCATAGCAAGCAACACCTTCATCATAGCAAGCATCACCTTCACCATAGCAAGCATCACCTTCACCATAGCAAGCCTCACCTTCACCATAGCAAGCGTCACCTTCACCACAGCAAGCGTCACCTTCACCACAGCAAGCGTCACCTTCACCACAGCAAGCGTCACCTTCACCATAGCAAGCATCACCTTCACCATAGCAAGCATCACCTTCACCATAGCAAGCATCACCTTCACCATAGCAAGCATCACCTTCACCATAGCAAGCATCACCTTCATCATAGCAAGCATCACCTTCACCATACCAAGCATCACCTTCACCATACCAAGCATCACCTTCACCATACCAAGCATCACCTTCACCATAGCAAGCATCACCTTCACCATACCAAGCATCACCTTCACCATACCAAGCATCACCTTCACCATATAAGCATCACCTTCACCATAGCAAGCATCACCTTCACCATAGCAAGCATCACCTTCACCATAGCAAGCATCACATTTACCATAGAAAGCATCACCTTCACCATACCAAGCATCACCTTCACCATACCAAGCATCACCTTCACCACAGCAAGCATCACCTTCACCACAGCAAGCATCACCTTCACCATAGCAGGCATCACTTTCACCATAGCAAGCATCACCTTCACCATAGCAGGCATCACCTTCACCATAGCAAGCATCACCTTCACCATAGCAAGCATCACCTTCACCATAGCAAGCATCACCTTCACCATAGCAAGCATCACCTTCACCATAGCAAGCATCACCTTCACCATAGCAAGCATCACCTTCACCACAGCAAGCATCACCTTCACCATAGCAAGCATCACCTTCACCATAGCAAGCATCACCTTCACCATAGCATCACCTTCACCATAGCAAGCATCACCTTCACCATAGCAAGCATCACCTTCACAATAGCAAGCATCACCTTCACCATAGCAAGCATCACCTTCACCATAGCAAGCATCACCTTCACCATAGCAAGCATCACCTTCACCATAGCAAGCATCACCTTCACCATAGCAAGCAACACCTTCACCATAGCAAGCATCACCTTCACCATAGCAAGCATCACCTTCACCATCGCAAGCATCACCTTCACCATAGCAAGCCTCACCTTCACCATAGCAAGCATCACCTTCACCACAGCAAGCGTCACCTTCACCATAGCAAGCGTCACCTTCACCACAGCAAGCGTCACCTTCACCATAGCAAGCGTCACCTTCACCATAGCAAGCGTCACCTTCACCACAGCAAGCGTCACCTTCACCATAGCAAGCGTCACCTTCACCACAGCAAGCGTCACCTTCACCATAGCAAGCATCACCTTCACCATAGCAAGAGTCACCTTCACCACAGCAAGCGTCACCTTCACCACAACAAGCGTCACCTTCACCATAGCAAGCATCACCTTTACCATAGCAAGCATCACCTTCACCATAGCAAGCATCACCTTTACCATAGCAAGCATCACCTTCACCATACCAAGCATCACCTTCACCATACCAAGCATCACCTTCACCATACCAAGCATCACCTTCACCATACCAAGCATCACCTTCACCATACCAAGCATCACCTTCACCACAGCAAGCATCACATTCACCATAGCAAGCATCACCTTCACCACAGCAAGCAACACCTTCACCATAGCAAGCATCACCTTCACAATAGCAAGCATCACCTTCACCATCGCAAGCATCACCTTCACCATAGCAAGCCTCACCTTCACCATAGCAAGCATCACCTTCACCACAGCAAGCGTCACCTTCACCATAGCAAGCGTCACCTTCACCACAGCAAGCGTCACCTTCACCATAGCAAGCGTCACCTTCACCATAGCAAGCGTCACCTTCACCACAGCAAGCGTCACCTTCACCATAGCAAGCGTCACCTTCACCACAGCAAGCGTCACCTTCACCATAGCAAGCATCACCTTCACCATAGCAAGAGTCACCTTCACCACAGCAAGCGTCACCTTCACCACAACAAGCGTCACCTTCACCATAGCAAGCATCACCTTTACCATAGCAAGCATCACCTTCACCATAGCAAGCGTCACCTTTACCATAGCAAGCATCACCTTCACCATACCAAGCATCACCTTCACCATACCAAGCATCACCTTCACCATACCAAGCATCACCTTCACCATACCAAGCATCACCTTCACCATACCAAGCATCACCTTCACCACAGCAAGCATCACATTCACCATAGCAAGCATCACCTTCACCACAGCAAGCATCACCTTCTCCACAGCAAGCAACACCTTCGCCATAGCAAGCATCACCTTCACCATAGCAAGCATCACCTACACCATAGCAAGCATCACCTTCACCATAGCAAGCATCACCTTCACCATAGCAAGCATCACCTACACCATAGCAAGCATCACCTTCACCATAGCAAGCATCACCTTCACCATAGCAAGCATCACCTTCACCATAGCAAGCATCACCTTCACCATAGCAAGCATCACCTTCACCATAGCAAGCATCACCTTCACCATAGCAAGCATCACCTTCACCATAGCAAGCATCACCTTCACCATACCAAGCATCACCTTCACCATAGCAAGCATCACCTTCACCATACCAAGCATCACCTTCACCATACCAAGCATCACCTTCACCATAGCAAGCATCACCTTCACCATAGCAACATCACCTTCACCATAGCAAGCATCACCTTCACCATAGAAAGCATCACCTTCACCATAGCAAGCATCACCTTCACCATAGCAAGCATCACCTTCACCATAGCAAGCATCACCTTCACCATAGCAAGCATCACCTTCACAATAGCAAGCATCACCTTCACCAGAGCAAGCATCACCTTCACCATAGCAAGCATCACCTTCACCACAGCAAGCATCACCTTCACCACAGCAAGCATCACCTGCACCACAGCAAGCTTCACCTTCACCACAGCAAGCATCACCTTCACCACAGCAAGCATCACCTTCACCGTAGCAAGCATCACCTTCACCGTAGCAAGCATCACCTTCGCCGTAGCAAGCATCACCTTCACCATAGCTAGCATCACCTTCACCGTAGCAAGCATCACCTTCACCGTAGCAAGCATCACCTTCACCGTAGCAAGCATCACCTACACCATAGCAAGGATCACCTTCACCATAGCAAGCATCACCTTCACCATACAAAGCATCACCTTCACCGTAGCAAGCATCACCTTCACCGTAGCAAGCATCACCTTCACCGTAGCAAGCATCACCTTTACCGTAGCAAGCATCACCTTCACCGTAGCAAGCATCACCTTCACCGTAGCAAGCATCACCTTCACCGTAGCAAGCATCACCTTCACCGTAGCAAGCATCACCTTCACCGTAGCAAGCATCACCTTCACCGTAGCAAGCATCACCTTCACCGTAGCAAGCATCACCTTCACCGTAGCAAGCATCACCTTCACCGTAGCAAGCATCACCTTCACCGTAGCAAGCATCACCTTCACCGTAGCAAGCATCACCTGCACCGTAACAAGCATCACCTTCACCATAGCAAGCATCACCTTCACCATAGCAAGCATCACCTTCACCATAGCAAGCATCACCTTCACCATAGCAAGCATCACCTTCACCATAGCAAGCATCACCTTCACCATAGCAAGCATCACCTTCACCATAGCAAGCATCACCTTCACCATAGCAAGCATCACCTTCACCATAGCAAGTATCACCTTCACCGTAGCAAGCATCACCTTCGCCGTAGCAAGCATCACCTTCACCATAGCTAGCATCACCTTCACCGCAGCAAGCATCACCTTCACCGTAGCAAGCATCACCTTCACCGTAGCAAGCATCACCTTCACCGTAGCAAGCATCACCTTCACCGTAGCAAGCATCACCTTCACCGTAGCAAGCATCACCTTCACCGTAGCAAGCATCACCTTCACCGTAGCAAGCATCACCTCCACCGTAGCAAGCATCACCTGCACCGTAGCAAGCATCACCTGCACCGTAGCAAGCATCACCTTCACCATAGCAAGCATCACCTTCACCGTAGCAAGCATCACCTTCACCATAGCAAGCATCACCTTCACCATAGCAAGCATCACCTTCACCATAGCAAGCATCACCTTCACCATAGCAAGCATCACCTTCACCATAGCAAGCATCACCTTTACCATAGCAAGCATCACCTTCACCATACCAAGCATCACCTTCACCATACCAAGCATCACCTTCACCATACCAAGCATCACCTTCACCATACCAAGCATCACCTTCACCATACCAAGCATCACCTTCACCATAGCAAGCATCAGCTTCACCATAGCAAGCATCACCTTCACCACAGCAAACATCACCTTCACCATAGCAAGCATCAGCTTCACCATAGCAAGCATCACCTTCACCACAGCAAACATCACCTTCTCCACAGCAAGCAACACCTTCGCCATAGCAAGCAACACCTTCGCCATAGGAAGCATCACCTTCACCATAGCAAGCATCACCTTCACCATAGCAAGCATCACCTTCACCATAGCAAGCATCACCTTCACCGTAGCAAGCATCACCTTCACCGTAGCAAGCATCACCTTCACCGTAGCAAGCATCACCTTCACCGTAGCAAGCAACACCTTCACCGTAGCAAGCATCACCTTCACCGTAGCAAGCATCACCTTCACCGTAGCAAGCATCACCTTCACCGTAGCAAGCATCACCTGCACCGTAGCAAGCATCACCTGCACCGTAGCAAGCATCACCTTCACCATAGCAAGCATCACCTTCACCATAGCAAGCATCACCTTCACCATAGCAAGCATCACCTTCACCATAGCAAGCATCACCTTCACCATAGCAAGCATCACCTTCACCATAGCAAGCATCACCTTCACCATAGCAAGCATCACCTTTACCATAGCAAGCATCACCTTCACCATAGCAAGCATCACCTTCACCATACCAAGCATCACCTTCACCATACCAAGCATCACCTTCACCATACCAAGCATCACCTTCACCATACCAAGCATCACCTTCACCATAGCAAGCATCACCTTCAGCATAGCAAGCATCACCTTCACCACAGCAAGCATCACCTTCTCCACAGCAAGCAACACCTTCGCCATAGCAAGCATCCCCTTCACCATAGCAAGCATCACCTTCACCATAGCAAGCATCACCTTCACCATAGCAAGCATCTCCTTCACCATAGCAAGCATCACCTTCACCATAGCAAGCATCACCTTCACCATAGCAAGCATCACCTTCTCCATAGCAAGCATCACCTTCACCATAGCAAGCATCACCTTCACCATACCAAGCATCACCTTCACCATACCAAGCATCACCTTCACCATACCAAGCATCACCTTCACCATACCAAGCATCACCTTCACTATAGCAAGCATCACCTTCACCATACCAAGCATCACCTTCACCATACCAAGCATCACCTTCACCACAGCAAGCATCACCTTCACCACAGCAAGCATCAGCTTCACCATAGCAAGCATCACCTTCACCATAGCAAGCATCACCTTCACCATAGCAAGCATCACCTTCGCCATAGCAAGCATCACCTTCACCATAGCAAGCATCACCTTTACCATAGCAAGCATCACCTTCACCATAGCAAGCATCACCTTTACCATAGCAAGCATCACCTTCGCCATACCAAGCATCACCTTCACCATACCAAGCATCACCTTCACCATACCAAGCATCACCTTCACCATACCAAGCATCACCTTCACCATACCAAGCATCACCTTCACCATAGCAAGCATCACCTTCACCATAGCAAGCATCACCTTCACTACAGCAAGCATCACCTTCTCCACAGCAAGCAACACCTTCGCCATAGCAAGCATCACCATCACCATAGCAAGCATCACCTTCACCGTAGCAAGCATCACCTTCACCATAGCAAGCATCACCTTCACCATAGCAAGCATCACCTTCACCATAGCAAGCATCACCTTCACCATAGCAAGCATCACCTTCACCATAGCAAGCATCACCTTCACCGTAGCAAGCATCACCTTCACCATAGCAAGCATCACCTTCACCGTAGCAAGCATCACCTTCACCATACCAAGCATCACCTTCACCATACCAAGCATCACCTTCACCATACCAAGCATCACCTTCACCATACCAAGCATCACCTTCACCATAGCAAGCATCACCTTCACCATAGCAAGCATCACCTTCACCATAGCAAGCATCACCTTCACCATACCAAGCATCACCTTCACCATAGCAAGCATCACCTACACCATAGCAAGCATCACCTTCACCATAGCAAGCATCACCTTCACCATAGCAAGCATCACCTTCACCATAGCAAGCATCACCTTCACCATAGCAAGCATCACCTTCACCATAGCAAGCATCACCTTCACCATAGCAAGCATCACCTTCACCATAGCAAGCATCACCTTCACCATAGCAAGCATCACCTTCATCATAGCAAGCATCACCTTCACCGTAGCAAGCATCACCTTCACCATAGCAAGTATCACCTTCACCGTAGCAAGCATCACCTTCGCCGTAGCAACCATCACCTTCACCATAGCTAGCATCACCTTCACCGTAGCAAGCATCACCTTCACCGTAGCAAGCATCACCTTCACCATAGCAAGCATCACCTTCACCATAGCAAGCATCACCTTCACCATACAAAGCATCACCTTCACCGTAGCAAGCATCATCTTCACCGTAGCAAGCATCACCTTCACCGTAGCAAGCATCACCTTCACCGTAGCAAGCATCACCTTCACCGTAGCAAGCATCACCTTCACCGTAGCAAGCATCACCTTCACTGTAGCAAGCATCACCTTCACCGTAGCAAGCATCACCTTCACCGTAGCAAGCATCACCTTCACCGTAGCAAGCATCACCTTCACCGTAGCAAGCATCACCTTCACCGTAGCAAGCATCACCTGCACCGTAGCAAGCATCACCTTCACCGTAGCAAGCATCACCTTCACCATAGCAAGCATCACCTTCACCATAGCAAGCATCACCTTCACCATAGCAAGCATCACCTTCACCATAGCAAGCATCACCTTCACCATAGCAAGCATCACTTTCACCATGTAGCAAGCACCACCTTCACCATGTAGCAAGCACCACCTTCACCATGTAGCAAGCACCACCTTCACCATGTAGCAAGCACCACCTTCACCATGTAGCAAGCACCACCTTCACCATGTAGCAAGCACCACCTTCACCATGTAGCAAGCACCACCTTCACCATGTAGCAAGCACCACCTTCACCATGTAGCAAGCACCACCTTCACCATGTAGCAAGCACCACCTTCACCATGTAGCAAGCACCACCTTCACCATGTAGCAAGCATCACCTTCACCATAGCAAGCATCACCTTCACCATAGCAAGCATCACCTTCACCATACCAAGCATCACCTTCACCATAGCAAGCATCACATTCACCAAAGCAAGCATCACCTTCACCATGTAGCAAGCACCACCTTCACCATGTAGCAAGCACCACCTTCACCATGTAGCAAGCACCACCTTCACCATGTAGCAAGCACCACCTTCACCATGTAGCAAGCACCACCTTCACCATGTAGCAAGCACCACCTTCACCATGTAGCAAGCACCACCTTCACCATGTAGCAAGCATCACCTTCACCATGTAGCAAGCATCACCTTCACCATGTAGCAAGCATCACCTTCACCATGTAGCAAGCACCACCTTCACCATGTAGCAAGCACCACCTTCACCATGTAGCAAGCACCACCTTCACCATGTAGCAAGCACCACCTTCACCATGTAGCAAGCACCACCTTCACCGTGTAGCAAGCACCACCTTCACCATGTAGCAAGCATCACCTTGACCATGTAGCAAGCATCACCTTCACCATGTAGCAAGCATCACCTTCACCATGTAGCAAGCATCACCTTCACCATGTAGCAAGCATCACCTTCACCATGTAGCAAGCATCACCTTCACCAAGTAGCAAGCATCATCTTCACCATGTAGCAAGCACCACCTTCACCATGTAGCAAGCATCACCTTCACCATGTATCAAGCATCACCTTCACCATGTAGCAAGCATCACCTTCACCATGTAGCAAGCATCACCTTCACCATGTAGCAAGCATCACCTTCACCATGTAGCAAGCATCACCTTCACCATGTAGCAAGCATCACCTTCACCATGTAGCAAGCATCACCTTCACCATGTAGCAAGCACCACCTTCACCATGTAGCAAGCACCACCTTCACCATGTAGCAAGCACCACCTTCACCATGTAGCAAGCATCACCTTCACCATGTAGCAAGCATCACCTTCACCATGTAGCAAGCATCACCTTCACCATGTAGCAAGCATCACCTTCACCATGTAGCAAGCATCACCTTCACCATGTAGCAAGCATCACCTTCACCATGTAGCAAGCATCACCTTCACCATGTAGCAAGCATCACCTTCACCATGTAGCAAGCATCACCTTCACCATATAGCAAGCATCACCTTCACCATATAGCAAGCATCACCTTCACCATATAGCAAGCATCACCTTCACCATGTAGCAAGCATCACCTTCACCATGTAGCAAGCATCACCTTCACCATATAGCAAGCATCACCTTCACCATATAGCAAGCATCACCTTCACCATGTAGCAAGCATCACCTTCACCATGTAGCAAGCACCACCTTCACCATGTAGCAAGCACCACCTTCACCATGTAGCAAGCACCACCTTCACCATGTAGCAAGCACCACCTTCACCATGTAGCAAGCACCACCTTCACCATGTAGCAAGCACCACCTTCACCATGTAGCAAGCACCACCTTCACCATGTAGCAAGCACCACCTTCACCATGTAGCAAGCACCACCTTCACCATGTAGCAAGCACCACCTTCACCATGTAGCAAGCACCACCTTCACCATGTAGCAAGCACCACCTTCACCATGTAGCAAGCATCACCTTCACCATGTAGCAAGCATCACCTTCACCATGTAGCAAGCATCACCTTCACCATGTAGCAAGCACCACCTTCACCATGTAGCAAGCACCACCTTCACCATGTAGCAAGCACCACCTTCACCATGTAGCAAGCACCACCTTCACCATGTAGCAAGCACCACCTTCACCATTTAGCAAGCACCACCTTCACCATGTAGCAAGCACCACCTTCACCATGTAGCAAGCACCACCTTCACCATGTAGCAAGCACCACCTTCACCATGTAGCAAGCACCACCTTCACCATGTAGCAAGCACCACCTTCACCATGTAGCAAGCACCACCTTCACCATGTAGCAAGCACCACCTTCACCATGTAGCAAGCATCACCTTCACCATAGCAAGCATCACCTTCACCATACCAAGCATCACCTTCACCATAGCAAGCATCACATTCACCAAAGCAAGCATCACCTTCACCATGTAGCAAGCACCACCTTCACCATGTAGCAAGCACCACCTTCACCATGTAGCAAGCACCACCTTCACCATGTAGCAAGCACCACCTTCATCATGTAGCAAGCACCACCTTCACCATGTAGCAAGCACCACCTTCACCATGTAGCAAGCACCACCTTCACCATGTAGCAAGCATCACCTTCACCATGTAGCAAGCATCACCTTCACCATGTAGCAAGCACCACCTTCACCATGTAGCAAGCACCACCTTCACCATGTAGCAAGCACCACCTTCAGCATGTAGCAAGCACCACCTTCACCATGTAGCAAGCACCACCTTCACCATGTAGCAAGCACCACCTTCACCATATAGCAAGCATCACCTTCACCATATAGCAAGCGTCACCTCCACCATATAGCAAGCATCACCTCCACCATATAGCAAGCATCACCTCCACCATACAGCAAGCATCACCTCCACCATATAGCAAGCATCACCTCCACCATATAGCAAGCATCACCTCCACCATATAGCAAGCATCACCTCCACCATATAGCAAGCATCACCTTCACCATATAGCAAGCATCACCTCCACCATGTAGCAAGCATCACCTTCACCATATAGCAAGCATCACCTCCACCATATAGCAAGCATCACCTCCACCATATAGCAAGCATCACCTCCACCATATGGCAAGCATCACCTTCACCACAGCAAGCATCACCTTCACCACAGCAAGCATCACCTTCACCATAGCAAGCGTCACCTCCACCATAGCAAGCATCACCTTCACCACAGCAAGCGTCACCTTCACCATAGCAAGCATCACCTTCACCATAGCAAGCATCACCTTCACCATAGCAAGCATCACCTTCACCATAGCAAGCATCACCTTCACCATAGCAAGCATCACCTTCACCACAGCAAGCATCACCTTCACGATAGCAGGCATCCCCTTCACCACAGCAAGTATCACCTTCACCATACCAAGTGTAACCTTCACCATACCAAGTGTCACTTTCACCATACCAAGTGTCACCTTCACCATACCAAGCGTCACCTTCACCATACCAAGCGTAACCT
This sequence comes from Amblyomma mixtum, assembly GCF_055824585.1. Lineage (NCBI taxonomy): Eukaryota > Metazoa > Arthropoda > Arachnida > Ixodida > Ixodidae > Amblyomma > Amblyomma mixtum. Next base: position 320,681,196 of record NC_143014.1, read on the forward strand.
TCACCATATAGCAAGCGTCACCTTCACCATATAGCAAGCGTCACCTTCACCATATAGCAAGTGTCACCTTCACCATATAGCAAGCGTCACCTTCACCATATAGCAAGCGTCACCTTCACCATATAGCAAGCATCACCTCCACCATATAGCAAGCATCACCTCCACCATATAGCAAGCATCACCTCCACCATATAGCAAGCATCACCTCCACCATATAGCAAGCATCACCTCCACCATATAGCAAGCATCACCTTCACCATATAGCAAGCATCACCTTCACCATATAGCAAGCATCACCTCCACCATATAGCAAGCATCACCTCCACCATATAGCAAGCATCACCTCCACCATATAGCAAGCATCACCTTCACCACAGCAAGCATCACCTTCACCACAGCAAGCATCACCTTCACCATAGCAAGCGTCACCTTCACCATAGCAAGCATCACCTTCACCACAGCGAGCGTCACCTTCACCATAGCAAGCATCACCTTCACCATAGCAAGCATCACCTTCACCATAGCAGCATCACCTTCACCACAGCAAGCATCACCTTCACCATAGCAAGTGTCACCTTCACCATAGCAAGCATCACCTTCACCACAGCAAGCGTCACCTTCACCATAGCAAGCGTCACCTTCACCATAGCAAGCATCACCTTCACCAAAGCAAGGATCACCTTCACCATACCAAGCATCACCTTCACCATATAGCAAGTGTCACCTTCACCATATAGCAAGCGTCACCTTCACCATATAGCAAGCGTCACCTTCACCATATAGCAAGCATCACCTTCACCATATAGCAAGCGTCACCTCCACCATATAGCAAGCATCACCTCCACCATATAGCAAGCATCACCTCCACCATATAGCAAGCATCACCTCCACCATATAGCAAGCATCACCTCCACCATATAGCAAGCATCACCTCCACCATATAGCAAGCATCACCTCCACCATATAGCAAGCATCACCTCCACCATATAGCAAGCATCACCTCCACCATATAGCAAGCATCACCTTCACCATATAGCAAGCATCACCTCCACCATATAGCAAGCATCACCTCCACCATATAGCAAGCATCACCTCCACCATATGGCAAGCATCACCTTCACCACAGCAAGCATCACCTTCACCACAGCAAGCATCACCTTCACCATAGCAAGCGTCACCTTCACCATAGCAAGCATCACCTTCACCACAGCAAGCATCACCTTCACCACAGCAAGCATCACCTTCACGATAGCAAGCATCACCTTCACCACAGCAAGTATCACCTTCACCATACCAAGTGTAACCTTCACCATACCAAGTGTCACCTTCACCATACCAAGTGTCACCTTCACCATACCAAGCGTCACCTTCACCATACCAAGCGTAACCTTCACCATATAGCAAGCGTCACCTTCACCATATAGCAAGCGTCACCTTCACCATATAGCAAGTGTCACCTTCACCATATAGCAAGTGTCACCTTCACCATATAGCAAGCGTCACCTTCACCATGTAGCAAGCACCACCTTCACCATGTAGCAAGCACCACCTTCACCATGTAGCAAGCACCACCTTCACCATGTAGCAAGCACCACCTTCACCATGTAGCAAGCACCACCTTCACCATGTAGCAAGCACCACCTTCATCATGTAGCAAGCACCACCTTCACCATGTAGCAAGCACCACCTTCACCATGTAGCAAGCATCACCTTCACCATGTAGCAAGCATCACCTTCACCATGTAGCAAGCATCACCTTCACCATGTAGCAAGCACCACCTTCACCATGTAGCAAGCACCACCTTCACCATGTAGCAAGCACCACCTTCACCATGTAGCAAGCACCACCTTCACCATGTAGCAAGCATCACCTCCACCATCGCAAGCATCACATTCACCATAGCAAGCATCACCTCCACCATAGCAAGCATCACCTCCACCATAGCAAGCATCACCTTCACCATAGCAAGCGTCACCTTCACCATAGCAAGCGTCACCTTCACCACAGCAAGCGTCACCTTCACCATAGCAAGCGTCACCTTCACCACAGCAAGCGTCACCTTCACCATAGCAAGCGTCACCTTCACCATAGCAAGAGTCACCTTCACCACAGCAAGCGTCACCTTCACCACAGCAAGCGTCACCTTCACCATAGCAAGCATCACCTTTACCATAGCAAGCATCACCTTCACCATAGCAAGCATCACCTTTACCATACCAAGCATCACCTTCACCATACCAAGCATCACCTTCACCGTAGCAAGCATCACCTTCACCATAGCAAGCATCACCTTCACCGTAGCAAGCATCACCTTCACCATACCAAGCATCACCTTCACCATACCAAGCATCACCTTCACCATACCAAGCATCACCTTCACCATACCAAGCATCACCTTCACCATAGCAAGCATCACCTTCACCATAGCAAGCATCACCTTCACCATAGCAAGCATCACCTTCACCATACCAAGCATCACCTTCACCATAGCAAGCATCACCTACACCATAGCAAGCATCACCTTCACCATAGCAAGCATCACCTTCACCATAGCAAGCATCACCTTCACCATAGCAAGCATCACCTTCACCATAGCAAGCATCACCTTCACCATAGCAAGCATCACCTTCACCATAGCAAGCATCACCTTCACCATAGCAAGCATCACCTTCACCATAGCAAGCATCACCTTCATCATAGCAAGCATCACCTTCACCGTAGCAAGCATCACCTTCACCATAGCAAGTATCACCTTCACCGTAGCAAGCATCACCTTCGCCGTAGCAACCATCACCTTCACCATAGCTAGCATCACCTTCACCGTAGCAAGCATCACCTTCACCGTAGCAAGCATCACCTTCACCATAGCAAGCATCACCTTCACCATAGCAAGCATCACCTTCACCATACAAAGCATCATCTTCACCGTAGCAAGCATCATCTTCACCGTAGCAAGCATCACCTTCACCGTAACAAGCATCACCTTCACCGTAGCAAGCATCACCTTCACCGTAGCAAGCATCACCTTCACCGTAGCCAGCATCACCTTCACCGTAGCAAGCATCACCTTCACCGTAGCAAGCATCACCTTCACCGTAGCAAGCATCACCTTCACCGTAGCAAGCATCACCTTCACCGTAGCAAGCATCACCTTCACCGTAGCAAGCATCACCTTCACCGTAGCAAGCATCACCTGCACCGTAGCAAGCATCACCTTCACCGTAGCAAGCATCACCTTCACCATAGCAAGCATCACCTTCACCATAGCAAGCATCACCTTCACCATAGCAAGCATCACCTTCACCATAGCAAGCATCACCTTCACCATAGCAAGCATCACTTTCACCATGTAGCAAGCACCACCTTCACCATGTAGCAAGCACCACCTTCACCATGTAGCAAGCACCACCTTCACCATGTAGCAAGCACCACCTTCACCATGTAGCAAGCACCACCTTCACCATGTAGCAAGCACCACCTTCACCATGTAGCAAGCACCACCTTCACCATGTAGCAAGCACCACCTTCACCATGTAGCAAGCACCACCTTCACCATGTAGCAAGCACCACCTTCACCATGTAGCAAGCACCACCTTCACCATGTAGCAAGCATCACCTTCACCATAGCAAGCATCACCTTCACCATAGCAAGCATCACCTTCACCATACCAAGCATCACCTTCACCATAGCAAGCATCACATTCACCAAAGCAAGCATCACCTTCACCATGTAGCAAGCACCACCTTCACCATGTAGCAAGCACCACCTTCACCATGTAGCAAGCACCACCTTCACCATGTAGCAAGCACCACCTTCACCATGTAGCAAGCACCACCTTCACCATGTAGCAAGCACCACCTTCACCATGTAGCAAGCACCACCTTCACCATGTAGCAAGCATCACCTTCACCATGTAGCAAGCATCACCTTCACCATGTAGCAAGCATCACCTTCACCATGTAGCAAGCACCACCTTCACCATGTAGCAAGCACCACCTTCACCATGTAGCAAGCACCACCTTCACCATGTAGCAAGCACCACCTTCACCATGTAGCAAGCACCACCTTCACCGTGTAGCAAGCACCACCTTCACCATGTAGCAAGCATCACCTTGACCATGTAGCAAGCATCACCTTCACCATGTAGCAAGCATCACCTTCACCATGTAGCAAGCATCACCTTCACCATGTAGCAAGCATCACCTTCACCATGTAGCAAGCATCACCTTCACCAAGTAGCAAGCATCATCTTCACCATGTAGCAAGCACCACCTTCACCATGTAGCAAGCACCACCTTCACCATGTAGCAAGCATCACCTTCACCATGTATCAAGCATCACCTTCACCATGTAGCAAGCATCACCTTCACCATGTAGCAAGCATCACCTTCACCATGTAGCAAGCATCACCTTCACCATGTAGCAAGCATCACCTTCACCATGTAGCAAGCATCACCTTCACCATGTAGCAAGCACCACCTTCACCATGTAGCAAGCACCACCTTCACCATGTAGCAAGCACCACCTTCACCATGTAGCAAGCATCACCTTCACCATGTAGCAAGCATCACCTTCACCATGTAGCAAGCATCACCTTCACCATGTAGCAAGCATCACCTTCACCATGTAGCAAGCATCACCTTCACCATGTAGCAAGCATCACCTTCACCATGTAGCAAGCATCACCTTCACCATGTAGCAAGCATCACCTTCACCATGTAGCAAGCATCACCTTCACCATATAGCAAGCATCACCTTCACCATATAGCAAGCATCACCTTCACCATATAGCAAGCATCACCTTCACCATGTAGCAAGCATCACCTTCACCATGTAGCAAGCATCACCTTCACCATATAGCAAGCATCACCTTCACCATATAGCAAGCATCACCTTCACCATGTAGCAAGCATCACCTTCACCATGTAGCAAGCACCACCTTCACCATGTAGCAAGCACCACCTTCACCATGTAGCAAGCACCACCTTCACCATGTAGCAAGCACCACCTTCACCATGTAGCAAGCACCACCTTCACCATGTAGCAAGCACCACCTTCACCATGTAGCAAGCACCACCTTCACCATGTAGCAAGCACCACCTTCACCATGTAGCAAGCACCACCTTCACCATGTAGCAAGCACCACCTTCACCATGTAGCAAGCACCACCTTCACCATGTAGCAAGCACCACCTTCACCATGTAGCAAGCATCACCTTCACCATGTAGCAAGCATCACCTTCACCATGTAGCAAGCATCACCTTCACCATGTAGCAAGCACCACCTTCACCATGTAGCAAGCACCACCTTCACCATGTAGCAAGCACCACCTTCACCATGTAGCAAGCACCACCTTCACCATGTAGCAAGCACCACCTTCACCATTTAGCAAGCACCACCTTCACCATGTAGCAAGCACCACCTTCACCATGTAGCAAGCACCACCTTCACCATGTAGCAAGCACCACCTTCACCATGTAGCAAGCACCACCTTCACCATGTAGCAAGCACCACCTTCACCATGTAGCAAGCACCACCTTCACCATGTAGCAAGCACCACCTTCACCATGTAGCAAGCATCACCTTCACCATAGCAAGCATCACCTTCACCATACCAAGCATCACCTTCACCATAGCAAGCATCACATTCACCAAAGCAAGCATCACCTTCACCATGTAGCAAGCACCACCTTCACCATGTAGCAAGCACCACCTTCACCATGTAGCAAGCACCACCTTCACCATGTAGCAAGCACCACCTTCATCATGTAGCAAGCACCACCTTCACCATGTAGCAAGCACCACCTTCACCATGTAGCAAGCACCACCTTCACCATGTAGCAAGCATCACCTTCACCATGTAGCAAGCATCACCTTCACCATGTAGCAAGCACCACCTTCACCATGTAGCAAGCACCACCTTCACCATGTAGCAAGCACCACCTTCAGCATGTAGCAAGCACCACCTTCACCATGTAGCAAGCACCACCTTCACCATGTAGCAAGCACCACCTTCACCATATAGCAAGCATCACCTTCACCATATAGCAAGCGTCACCTCCACCATATAGCAAGCATCACCTCCACCATATAGCAAGCATCACCTCCACCATACAGCAAGCATCACCTCCACCATATAGCAAGCATCACCTCCACCATATAGCAAGCATCACCTCCACCATATAGCAAGCATCACCTCCACCATATAGCAAGCATCACCTTCACCATATAGCAAGCATCACCTCCACCATGTAGCAAGCATCACCTTCACCATATAGCAAGCATCACCTCCACCATATAGCAAGCATCACCTCCACCATATAGCAAGCATCACCTCCACCATATGGCAAGCATCACCTTCACCACAGCAAGCATCACCTTCACCACAGCAAGCATCACCTTCACCATAGCAAGCGTCACCTCCACCATAGCAAGCATCACCTTCACCACAGCAAGCGTCACCTTCACCATAGCAAGCATCACCTTCACCATAGCAAGCATCACCTTCACCATAGCAAGCATCACCTTCACCATAGCAAGCATCACCTTCACCATAGCAAGCATCACCTTCACCACAGCAAGCATCACCTTCACGATAGCAGGCATCCCCTTCACCACAGCAAGTATCACCTTCACCATACCAAGTGTAACCTTCACCATACCAAGTGTCACTTTCACCATACCAAGTGTCACCTTCACCATACCAAGCGTCACCTTCACCATACCAAGCGTAACCTTCACCATATAGCAAGCGTCACCTTCACCATATAGCAAGCGTCACCTTCACCATATAGCAAGTGTCACCTTCACCATATAGCAAGCGTCACCTTCACCATATAGCAAGCGTCACCTTCACCATATAGCAAGCATCACCTCCACCATATAGCAAGCATCACCTCCACCATATAGCAAGCATCACCTCCACCATATAGCAAGCATCACCTCCACCATATAGCAAGCATCACCTCCACCATATAGCAAGCATCACCTTCACCATATAGCAAGCATCACCTTCACCATATAGCAAGCATCACCTCCACCATATAGCAAGCATCACCTCCACCATATAGCAAGCATCACCTCCACCATATAGCAAGCATCACCTTCACCACAGCAAGCATCACCTTCACCACAGCAAGCATCACCTTCACCATAGCAAGCGTCACCTTCACCATAGCAAGCATCACCTTCACCACAGCGAGCGTCACCTTCACCATAGCAAGCATCACCTTCACCATAGCAAGCATCACCTTCACCATAGCAGCATCACCTTCACCACAGCAAGCATCACCTTCACCATAGCAAGTGTCACCTTCACCATAGCAAGCATCACCTTCACCACAGCAAGCGTCACCTTCACCATAGCAAGCGTCACCTTCACCATAGCAAGCATCACCTTCACCAAAGCAAGGATCACCTTCACCATACCAAGCATCACCTTCACCATATAGCAAGCGTCACCTTCACCATATAGCAAGCGTCACCTTCACCATATAGCAAGCGTCACCTTCACCATATAGCAAGCATCACCTTCACCATATAGCAAGCGTCACCTCCACCATATAGCAAGCATCACCTCCACCATATAGCAAGCATCACCTCCACCATATAGCAAGCATCACCTCCACCATATAGCAAGAATCACCTCCACCATATAGCAAGCATCACCTCCACCATATAGCAAGCATCACCTCCACCATATAGCAAGCATCACCTCCACCATATAGCAAGCATCACCTTCACCATATAGCAAGCATCACCTCCACCATATAGCAAGCATCACCTCCACCATATAGCAAGCATCACCTCCACCATATGGCAAGCATCACCTCCACCACAGCAAGCATCACCTTCACCACAGCAAGCATCACCTTCACCATAGCAAGCATCACCTTCACCACAGCAAGCATCACCTTCACCACAGCAAGCATCACCTTCACGATAGCAAGCATCACCTTCACCACAGCAAGTATCACCTTCACCATACCAAGTGTAACCTTCACCATACCAAGTGTCACCTTCACCATACCAAGTGTCACCTTCACCATACCAAGCGTCACCTTCACCATACCAAGCGTAACCTTCACCATATAGCAAGCGTCACCTTCACCATATAGCAAGCGTCACCTTCACCATATAGCAAGTGTCACCTTCACCATATAGCAAGTGTCACCTTCACCATATAGCAAGCGTCACCTTCACCATGTAGCAAGCACCACCTTCACCATGTAGCAAGCAGCACCTTCACCATGTAGCAAGCACCACCTTCACCATGTAGCAAGCACCACCTTCACCATGTAGCAAGCACCACCTTCACCATGTAGCAAGCACCACCTTCATCATGTAGCAAGCACCACCTTCACCATGTAGCAAGCACCACCTTCACCATGTAGCAAGCATCACCTTCACCATGTAGCAAGCATCACCTTCACCATGTAGCAAGCATCACCTTCACCATGTAGCAAGCACCACCTTCACCATGTAGCAAGCACCACCTTCACCATGTAGCAAGCACCACCTTCACCATGTAGCAAGCACCACCTTCACCATGTAGCAAGCATCACCTCCACCATCACAAGCATCACATTCACCATAGCAAGCATCACCTCCACCATAGCAAGCATCACCTCCACCATAGCAAGCATCACCTTCACCATAGCAAGCGTCACCTTCACCATAGCAAGCGTCACCTTCACCACAGCAAGCGTCACCTTCACCATAGCAAGCGTCACCTTCACCACAGCAAGCGTCACCTTCACCATAGCAAGTGTCACCTTCACCATAGCAAGAGTCACCTTCACCACAGCAAGCGTCACCTTCACCACAGCAAGCGTCACCTTCACCATAGCAAGCATCACCTTTACCATAGCAAGCATCACCTTCACCATAGCAAGCATCACCTTTACCATACCAAGCATCACCTTCACCATACCAAGCATCACCTTCACCATACCAAGCATCACCTTCACCATACCAAGCATCACCTTCACCATACCAAGCATCACCTTCACCATACCAAGCATCACCTTCACCATACCAAGCATCACCTTCACCATACCAAGCATCACCTTCACCATACCAAGCATCACCTTCACCATACCAAGCATCACCTTCACCATAGCAAGCATCACCTTCACCATAGCAACATCACCTTCACCATAGCAAGCATCACCTTCACCATAGAAAGCATCACCTTCACCATAGCAAGCATCACCTTCACCACAGCAAGCATCACCTTCACCACAGCAAGCATCACCTTCACCATAGCAAGCATCACCTTCACCACAGCAAGCATCACCTTCACCACAGCAAGCATCACCTTCACCATAGCAAGCATCACCTTCACCACAGCAAGCATCACCTTCACCATAGCAAGCATCACCTTCACCATAGCAAGCATCACCTTCACCATAGCAAGCATCACCTTCACCATAGCAAGCATCACCTTCACCATAGCAAGCAACACCTTCACCATAGCAAGCATCACCTTCACCATAGCAAGCATCACCTTCACCATAGCAAGCCTCACCTTCACCATAGCAAGCGTCACCTTCACCACAGCAAGCGTCACCTTCACCACAGCAAGCGTCACCTTCACCACAGCAAGCGTCACCTTCACCATAGCAAGCATCACCTTCACCATAGCAAGCATCACCTTCACCATAGCAAGCATAACCTTCACCATAGCAAGCATCACCTTCACCATAGCAAGCATCACCTTCACCATAGCAAGCATCACCTTCACCATACCAAGCATCACCTTCACCATACCAAGCATCACCTTCACCATACCAAGCATCACCTTCACCATAGCAAGCATCACCTTCACCATACCAAGCATAACCTTCACCATACCAAGCATCACCTTCACCATAGAAGCATCACCTTCACCATAGCAAGCATCACCTTCACCATAGCAAGCATCACCTTCACCATAGCAAGCATCACATTTACCATAGAAAGCATCACCTTCACCATACCAAGCATCACCTTCACCATACCAAGCATCACCTTCACCACAGCAAGCATCACCTTCACCACAGCAAGCATCACCTTCACCATAGCAGGCATCACTTTCACCATAGCAAGCATCACCTTCACCATAGCAGGCATCACCTTCACCATAGCAAGCATCACCTTCACCATAGCAAGCATCACCTTCACCATAGCAAGCATCACCTTCACCATAGCAAGCATCACCTTCACCATAGCAAGCATCACCTTCACCATAGCAAGCATCACCTTCACCATAGCAAGCCTCACCTTCACCATAGCAAGCATCACCTTCACCACAGCAAGCGTCACCTTCACCATAGCAAGCGTCACCTTCACCACAGCAAGCGTCACCTTCACCATAGCAAGCGTCACCTTCACCATAGCAAGCGTCACCTTCACCACAGCAAGCGTCACCTTCACCATAGCAAGCGTCACCTTCACCACAGCAAGCGTCACCTTCACCATAGCAAGCATCACCTTCACCATAGCAAGAGTCACCTTCACCACAGCAAGCGTCACCTTCACCACAGCAAGCGTCACCTTCACCATAGCAAGCATCACCTTTACCATAGCAAGCATCACCTTCACCATAGCAAGCATCACCTTTACCATAGCAAGCATCACCTTCACCATACCAAGCATCACCTTCACCATACCAAGCATCACCTTCACCACACCAAGCATCACCTTCACCATACCAAGCATCACCTTCACCATACCAAGCATCACCTTCACCACAGCAAGCATCACATTCACCATAGCAAGCATCACCTTCACCACAGCAAGCATCACCTTCTCCACAGCAAGCAACACCTTCGCCATAGCAAGCATCACCTTCACCATAGCAAGCATCACCTTCACCATAGCAAGCATCACCTACACCATAGCAAGCATCACCTTCACCATAGCAAGCATCACCTTCACCATAGCAAGCATCACCTACACCATAGCAAGCATCACCTTCACCATAGCAAGCATCACCTTCACCATAGCAAGCATCACCTTCACCATAGCAAGCATCACCTTCACCATAGCAAGCATCACCTTCACCATAGCAAGCATCACCTTCACCATAGCAAGCATCACCTTCACCATAGCAAGCATCACCTTCACCATACCAAGCATCACCTTCACCATACCAAGCATCACCTTCACCATACCAAGGATCACCTTCACCATACCAAGCATCACCTTCACCATAGCAAGCATCACCTTCACCATACCAAGCATCACCTTCACCATACCAAGCATCACCTTCACCATAGCAAGCATCACCTTCACCATAGCAACATCACCTTCACCATAGCAAGCATCACCTTCACCATAGAAAGCATCACCTTCACCATAGCAAGCATCACCTTCACCATAGCAAGCATCACCTTCACCATAGCAAGCATCACCTTCACCATAGCAAGCATCACCTTCACAATAGCAAGCATCACCTTCACCAGAGCAAGCATCACCTTCACCATAGCAAGCATCACCTTCACCACAGCAAGCATCACCTTCACCACAGCAAGCATCACCTTCACCACAGCAAGCTTCACCTTCACCACAGCAAGCATCACCTTCACCACAGCAAGCATCACCTTCACCGTAGCAAGCATCACCTTCACCGTAGCAAGCATCACCTTCGCCGTAGCAAGCATCACCTTCACCATAGCTAGCATCACCTTCACCGTAGCAAGCATCACCTTCACCATAGCAAGGATCACCTTCACCATAGCAAGCATCACCTTCACCATACAAAGCATCACCTTCACCGTAGCAAGCATCACCTTCACCGTAGCAAGCATCACCTTCACCGTAGCAAGCATCACCTTCACCGTAGCAAGCATCACCTTCACCGTAGCAAGCATCACCTTCACCGTAGCAAGCATCACCTTCACCGTAGCAAGCATCACCTTCACCGTAGCAAGCATCACCTTCACCGTAGCAAGCATCACCTTCACCGTAGCAAGCATCACCTTCACCGTAGCAAGCATCACCTTCACCGTAGCAAGCATCACCTTCACCGTAGCAAGCATCACCTTCACCGTAGCAAGCATCACCTTCACCGTAGCAAGCATCACCTGCACCGTAACAAGCATCACCTTCACCATAGCAAGCATCACCTTCACCATAGCAAGCATCACCTTCACCATAGCAAGCATCACCTTCACCATAGCAAGCATCACCTTCACCATAGCAAGCATCACCTTCACCATAGCAAGTATCACCTTCACCGTAGCAAGCATCACCTTCGCCGTAGCAAGCATCACCTTCACCATAGCTAGCATCACCTTCACCGCAGCAAGCATCACCTTCACCGTAGCAAGCATCACCTTCACCGTAGCAAGCATCACCTTCACCATAGCAAGCATCACCTTCACCATAGCAAGCATCACCTTCACCATACAAAGCATCACCTTCACCGTAGCAAGCATCACCTTCACCGTAGCAAGCATCACCTTCACCGTAGCAAGCATCACCTTCACCGTAGCAAGCATCACCTTCACCGTAGCAAGCACCACCTTCACCGTAGCAAGCATCACCTTCACCGTAGCAAGCATCACCTTCACCGTAGCAAGCATCACCTTCACCGTAGCAAGCATCACCTTCACCGTAGCAAGCATCACCTTCACCGTAGCAAGCATCACCTTCACCGTAGCAAGCATCACCTTCACCGTAGCAAGCATCACCTCCACCGTAGCAAGCATCACCTGCACCGTAGCAAGCATCACCTGCACCGTAGCAAGCATCACCTTCACCATAGCAAGCATCACCTTCACCGTAGCAAGCATCACCTTCACCATAGCAAGCATCACCTTCACCATAGCAAGCATCACCTTCACCATAGCAAGCATCACCTTCACCATAGCAAGCATCACCTTCACCATAGCAAGCATCACCTTTACCATAGCAAGCATCACCTTCACCATACCAAGCATCACCTTCACCATACCAAGCATCACCTTCACCATACCAAGCATCACCTTCACCATACCAAGCATCACCTTCACCATACCAAGCATCACCTTCACCATACCAAGCATCACCTTCACCATAGCAAGCATCAGCTTCACCATAGCAAGCATCACCTTCACCACAGCAAACATCACCTTCACCATAGCAAGCATCAGCTTCACCATAGCAAGCATCACCTTCACCACAGCAAACATCACCTTCTCCACAGCAAGCAACACCTTCGCCATAGCAAGCAACACCTTCGCCATAGCAAGCATCACCTTCACCATAGCAAGCATCACCTTCACCATAGCAAGCATCACCTTCACCATAGCAAGCATCACCTTCACCGTAGCAAGCATCACCTTCACCGTAGCAAGCATCACCTTCACCGTAGCAAGCATCACCTTCACCGTAGCAAGCATCACCTTCACCGTAGCAAGCATCACCTTCACCGTAGCAAGCATCACCTTCACCATAGCAAGCATCACCTTCACCGTAGCAAGCATCACCTGCACCATAGCAAGCATCACCTGCACCGTAGCAAGCATCACCTTCACCATAGCAAGCATCACCTTCACCATAGCAAGCATCACCTTCACCATAGCAAGCATCACCTTCACCATAGCAAGCATCACCTTCACCATAGCAAGCATCACCTTCACCATAGCAAGCATCACCTTCACCATAGCAAGCATCACCTTCACCATAGCAAGCATCACCTTTACCATAGCAAGCATCACCTTCACCATAGCAAGCATCACCTTCACCATACCAAGCATCACCTTCACCATACCAAGCATCACCTTCACCGTACCAAGCATCACCTTCACCATACCAAGCATCACCTTCACCATAGCAAGCATCACCTTCAGCATAGCAAGCATCACCTTCACCACAGCAAGCATCACCTTCTCCACAGCAAGCAACACCTTCGCCATAGCAAGCATCCCCTTCACCATAGCAAGCATCACCTTCACCATAGCAAGCATCACCTTCACCATAGCAAGCATCACCTTCACCATAGCAAGCATCACCTTCACCATAACAAGCATCACCTTCACCATAGCAAGCATCACCTTCACCATAGCAAGCATCACCTTCACCATACCAAGCATCACCTTCACCATAGAAAGCATCACCTTCACCTTACCAAGCATCACCTTCACCATACCAAGCATCACCTTCACCACAGCAAGCATCACCTTCACCACAGCAAGCATCAGCTTCACCATAGCAAGCATCACCTTCACCATAGCAAGCATCACCTTCACCATAGCAAGCATCACCTTCACCATAGCAAGCATCACCTTCACCATAGCAAGCATCACCTTTACCATAGCAAGCATCACCTTCACCATAGCAAGCATCACCTTTACCATAGCAAGCATCACCTTCGCCATACCAAGCATCACCTTCACCATACCAAGCATCACCTTCACCATACCAAGCATCACCTTCACCATACCAAGCATCACCTTCACCATACCAAGCATCACCTTCACCATAGCAAGCATCACCTTCACCATAGCAAGCATCACCTTCACTACAGCAAGCATCACCTTCTCCACAGCAAGCAACACCTTCGCCATAGCAAGCATCACCTTCACCATAGCAAGCATCACCTTCACCGTAGCAAGCATCACCTTCACCATAGCAAGCATCACCTTCACCATAGCAAGCATCACCTTCACCATAGCAAGCATCACCTTCACCATAGCAAGCATCACCTTCACCGTAGCAAGCATCACCTTCACCATAGCAAGCATCAACTTCACCGTAGCAAGCATCACCTTCACCATACCAAGCATCACCTTCACCATACCAAGCATCACCTTCACCATACCAAGCATCACCTTCACCATACCAAGCATCACCTTCACCATAGCAAGCATCACCTTCACCATAGCAAGCATCACCTTCACCATAGCAAGCATCACCTTCACCATACCAAGCATCACCTTCACCATACCAAGCATCACCTTCACCATACCAAGCATCACCTTCACCATACCAAGCATCACCTTCACCATAGCAAGCATCACCTTCAGCATAGCAAGCATCACCTTCACCACAGCAAGCATCACCTTCTCCACAGCAAGCAACACCTTCGCCATAGCAAGCATCCCCTTCACCATAGCAAGCATCACCTTCACCATAGCAAGCATCACCTTCACCATAGCAAGCATCACCTTCACCATAGCAAGCATCACCTTCACCATAACAAGCATCACCTTCACCATAGCAAGCATCACCTTCACCATAGCAAGCATCACCTTCACCATACCAAGCATCACCTTCACCATAGAAAGCATCACCTTCACCTTACCAAGCATCACCTTCACCATACCAAGCATCACCTTCACCACAGCAAGCATCACCTTCACCACAGCAAGCATCAGCTTCACCATAGCAAGCATCACCTTCACCATAGCAAGCATCACCTTCACCATAGCAAGCATCACCTTCACCATAGCAAGCATCACCTTCACCATAGCAAGCATCACCTTTACCATAGCAAGCATCACCTTCACCATAGCAAGCATCACCTTTACCATAGCAAGCATCACCTTCGCCATACCAAGCATCACCTTCACCATACCAAGCATCACCTTCACCATACCAAGCATCACCTTCACCATACCAAGCATCACCTTCACCATACCAAGCATCACCTTCACCATAGCAAGCATCACCTTCACCATAGCAAGCATCACCTTCACTACAGCAAGCATCACCTTCTCCACAGCAAGCAACACCTTCGCCATAGCAAGCATCACCTTCACCATAGCAAGCATCACCTTCACCGTAGCAAGCATCACCTTCACCATAGCAAGCATCACCTTCACCATAGCAAGCATCACCTTCACCATAGCAAGCATCACCTTCACCATAGCAAGCATCACCTTCACCGTAGCAAGCATCACCTTCACCATAGCAAGCATCACCTTCACCGTAGCAAGCATCACCTTCACCATACCAAGCATCACCTTCACCATACCAAGCATCACCTTCACCATACCAAGCATCACCTTCACCATACCAAGCATCACCTTCACCATAGCAAGCATCACCTTCACCATAGCAAGCATCACCTTCACCATAGCAAGCATCACCTTCACCATACCAAGCATCACCTTCACCATACCAAGCATCACCTTCACCACAGCAAGCATCACATTCACCATAGCAAGCATCACCTTCACCACAGCAAGCATCACCTTCTCCACAGCAAGCAACACCTTCGCCATAGCAAGCATCACCTTCACCATAGCAAGCATCACCTTCACCATAGCAAGCATCACCTTCACCATAGCAAGCATCACCTTCACCATAGCAAGCATCACCTTCACCATAGCAAGCATCACCTCCACCATAGCAAGCATCACCTCCACCATAGCAAGCATCACCTCCACCATAGCAAGCATCACCTCCACCATAGCAAGCATCACCTTCACCATAGCAAGCAGCACATTCACCATAGCAAGCATCAGCTCCACCATAGCAAGCATCACCTCCACCATAGCAAGGATCACCTTCACCATAACAAGCATCACCTGCACCATAGCAAGCATCACCTTCACCATAGCAAGCATCACCTTCACCATAGCAAGCATCACCTCCAGCACAGCAAGCATCACCTCCACCATAGCAAGCATCACCTTCACCATAGCAAGCATCACCTTCACCATAGCAAGCATCACCTTCACCATAGCAAGCATCACCTTCACCATAGCAAGCAACACCTTCACCATAGCAAGCATCACCTTCACCATAGCAAGCATCACCTTCACCATAGCAAGCCTCACCTTCACCATAGCAAGCGTCACCTTCACCACAGCAAGCGTCACCTTCACCACAGCAAGCGTCACCTTCACCACAGCAAGCGTCACCTTCACCATAGCAAGCATCACCTTCACCATAGCAAGCATCACCTTCACCATAGCAAGCATCACCTTCACCATAGCAAGCATCACCTTCACCATAGCAAGCATCACCTTCACCATAGCAAGCATCACCTTCACCATACCAAGCATCACCTTCACCATACCAAGCATCACCTTCACCATAGCAAGCATCACCTTCACCATACCAAGCATCACCTTCACCATACCAAGCATCACCTTCACCATAGCAAGCATCACCTTCACCATAGCAAGCATCACCTTCACCATAGCAAGCATCACCTTCACCATAGCAAGCATCACATTTACCATAGAAAGCATCACCTTCACCATACCAAGCATCACCTTCACCATACCAAGCATCACCTTCACCATACCAAGCATCACCTTCACCACAGCAAGCATCACCTTCACCACAGCAAGCATCACCTTCACCATAGCAAGCAACACCTTCACCATAGCAAGCATCACCTTCACCATAGCAAGCATCACCTTCACCATAGCAAGCATCACCTTCACCATAGCAAGCATCACCTTCACCATAGCAAGCCTCATTTTCACCATAGCAAGCGTCACCTTCACCACAGCAAGCGTCACCTTCACCACAGCAAGCGTCACCTTCACCACAGCAAGCGTCACCTTCACCATAGCAAGCATCACCTTCACCATAGCAAGCATCACCTTCACCATAGCAAGCATCACCTTCACCATAGCAAGCATCACCTTCACCATAGCAAGCATCACCTTCACCATAGCAAGCATCACCTTCACCATACCAAGCATCACCTTCACCATACCAAGCATCACCTTCACCATACCAAGCATCACCTTCACCATAGCAAGCATCACCTTCACCATACCAAGCATCACCTGCACCATACCAAGCATCACCTTCACCATAGAAGCATCACCTTCACCATAGCAAGCATCACCTTCACCATAGCAAGCATCACCTTCACCATAGCAAGCATCACATTTACCATAGAAAGCATCACCTTCACCATACCAAGCATCACCTTCACCATACCAAGCATCACCTTCACCACAGCAAGCATCACCTTCACCACAGCAAGCATCACCTTCACCATAGCAGGCATCACTTTCACCATAGCAAGCATCACCTTCACCATAGCAGGCATCACCTTCACCATAGCAAGCATCACCTTCACCATAGCAAGCATCACCTTCACCATAGCAAGCATCACCTTCACCATAGCAAGCATCACCTTCACCATAGCATCAACTTCACCATAGCAAGCATCACCTTCACCATAGCAAGCATCACCTTCACCATAGCAAGCATCACCTTCACCATAGCAAGCATCAGCTTCACCATAGCAACCATCACCTTTACCATAGCAAGCATCACCTTCACCATAGCAAGCATCACCTTCACCATAGCAAGCATCAGCTTCACCATAGCAAGCATCACCTTCACCATAGCAAGCACCAGCTTCACCATAGCAAGCATCACCTTCACCATAGCAAGCATCACCTTCACCACAGCAAGCATCACCTTCACCATAGCAAGCATCACCTTCACCATAGCAAGCATCACCTTCACCATAGCATCACCTTCACCATAGCAAGCATCACCTTCACCATAGCAAGCATCACCTTCACAATAGCAAGCATCACCTTCATCATAGCAAGCATCACCTTCACCATAGCAAGCATCACCTTCACCATAGCAAGCAACACCTTCACCATAGCAAGCATCACCTTCACCATAGCAAGCATCACCTTCACCATAGCAAGCATCACCTTCACCATAGCAAGCATCACCTTCACCATAGCAAGCATCACCTTCACCATAGCAAGCATCACCTTCACCATAGCAAGCCTCACCTTCACCATAGCAAGCGTCACCTTCACCACAGCAAGCGTCACCTTCACCATAGCAAGCGTCACCTTCACCACAGCAAGCGTCACCTTCACCATAGCAAGCGTCACCTTCACCACAGCAAGCGTCACCTTCACCATAGCAAGCGTCACCTTCACCACAGCAAGCGTCACCTTCACCATAGCAAGCGTCACCTTCACCATAGCAAGAGTCACCTTCACCACAGCAAGCGTCACCTTCACCACAGCAAGCGTCACCTTCACCATAGCAAGCATCACCTTTACCATAGCAAGCATCACCTTCACCATAGCAAGCATCACCTTTACCATAGCAAGCATCACCTTCACCATACCAAGCATCACCTTCACCATACCAAGCATCACCTTCACCATACCAAGCATCACCTTCACCATACCAAGCATCACCTTCACCATACCAAGCATCACCTTCACCACAGCAAGCATCACATTCACCATAGCAAGCATCACCTTCACCACAGCAAGCATCACCTTCTCCACAGCAAGCAACACCTTCGCCATAGCAAGCATCACCTTCACCATAGCAAGCATCACCTTCACCATAGCAAGCATCACCTTCACCATAGCAAGCATCACCTTCACCATAGCAAGCATCACCTTCACCATAGCAAGCATCACCTCCACCATAGCAAGCATCACCTCCACCATAGCAAGCATCACCTCCACCATAGCAAGCATCACCTCCACCATAGCAAGCATCACCTTCACCATAGCAAGCAGCACATTCACCATAGCAAGCATCAGCTCCACCATAGCAAGCATCACCTCCACCATAGCAAGGATCACCTTCACCATAACAAGCATCACCTGCACCATAGCAAGCATCACCTTCACCATAGCAAGCATCACCTTCACCATAGCAAGCATCACCTCCACCATAGCAAGCATCACCTCCAGCACAGCAAGCATCACCTCCACCATAGCAAGCATCACCTTCACCATAGCAAGCATCACCTTCACCATAGCAAGCATCACCTTCACCATAGCAAGCATCACCTTCACCATAGCAAGCAACACCTTCACCACAGCAAGCATCACCTTCACCATAGCAGGCATCACTTTCACCATAGCAAGCATCACCTTCACCATAGCAGGCATCACCTTCACCATAGGAAGCATCACCTTCACCATAGCAAGCATCACCTTCACCATAGCAAGCATCACCTTCACCATAGCAAGCATCACCTTCACCATAGCAAGCATCACCTTCACCACAGCAAGCATCACCTTCACCATAGCAAGCATCACCTTCACCATAGCAAGCATCACCTTCACCATAGCATCACCTTCACCATAGCAAGCATCACCTTCACCATAGCAAGCATCACCTTCACAATAGCAAGCATCACCTTCACAATAGCAAGCATCACCTTCACCATAGCAAGCATCACCTTCACCATAGCAAGCATCACCTTCACCATAGCAAGCATCACCTTCACCATAGCAAGCAACACCTTCACCATAGCAAGCATCACCTTCACCATAGCAAGCATCACCTTCACCATCGCAAGCATCACCTTCACCATAGCAAGCCTCACCTTCACCATAGCAAGCATCACCTTCACCACAGCAAGCGTCACCTTCACCATAGCAAGCGTCACCTTCACCACAGCAAGCGTCACCTTCACCATAGCAAGCGTCACCTTCACCATAGCAAGCGTCACCTTCACCACAGCAAGCGTCACCTTCACCATAGCAAGCGTCACCTTCACCACAGCAAGCGTCACCTTCACCATAGCAAGCATCACCTTCACCATAGCAAGAGTCACCTTCACCACAGCAAGCGTCACCTTCACCACAGCAAGCGTCACCTTCACCATAGCAAGCATCACCTTTACCATAGCAAGCATCACCTTCACCATAGCAAGCATCACCTTTACCATAGCAAGCATCACCTTCACCATACCAAGCATCACCTTCACCATACCAAGCATCACCTTCACCACAGCAAGCATCACATTCACCATAGCAAGCATCACCTTCACCACAGCAAGCATCACCTTCTCCACAGCAAGCAACACCTTCGCCATAGCAAGCATCACCTTCACCATAGCAAGCATCACCTACACCATAGCAAGCATCACCTTCACCATAGCAAGCATCACCTTCACCATAGCAAGCATCACCTACACCATAGCAAGCATCACCTTCACCATAGCAAGCATCACCTTCACCATAGCAAGCATCACCTTCACCATAGCAAGCATCACCTTCACCATAGCAAGCATCACCTTCACCATACAAAGCATCACCTTCACCGTAGCAAGCATCACCTTCACCGTAGCAAGCATCACCTTCACCGTAGCAAGCATCACCTTCACCGTAGCAAGCACCACCTTCACCGTAGGAAGCATCACCTTCACCGTAGCAAGCATGACCTTCACCGTAGCAAGCATCACCTTCACCGTAGCAAGCATCACCTTCACCGTAGCAAGCATCACCTTCACCGTAGCAAGCATCACCTTCACCGTAGCAAGCATCACCTTCACCATAGCAACATCACTTTCACCATAGCAAGCATCACCTTCACCATAGAAAGCATCACCTTCACCATAGCAAGCATCACCTTCACCACAGCAAGCATCACCTTCACCACAGCAAGCATCACCTTCACCATAGCAAGCATCACCTTCACCACAGCAAGCATCACCTTCACCACAGCAAGCATCACCTTCACCACAGCAAGCATCACCTTCACCATAGCAAGCATCACCTTCACCATAGCAAGCATCACCTTCACCATAGCAAGCATCACCTTCACCATAGCAAGCATCACCTTCACCATAGCAAGCAACACCTTCACCATAGCAAGCATCACCTTCACCATAGCAAGCATCACCTTCACCATAGCAAGCCTCACCTTCACCATAGCAAGCGTCACCTTCACCACAGCAAGCGTCACCTTCACCACAGCAAGCGTCACCTTCACCATAGCAAGCGTCACCTTCACCATAGCAAGCATCACCTTCACCGTAGCAAGCATCACCTTCACCGTAGCAAGCATCACCTTCACCGTAGCAAGCATCACCTTCACCGTAGCAAGCACCACCTTCACCGTAGCAAGCATCACCTTCACCGTAACAAGCATCACCTTCACCGTAGCAAGCATCACCTTCACCGTAGCAAGCATCACCTTCACCGTAGCAAGCATCACCTTCACCGTAGCAAGCATCACCTTCACCGTAGCAAGCATCACCTTCACCGTAGCAAGCATCACCTTCACCGTAGCAAGCATCACCTCCACCGTAGCAAGCATCACCTGCACCGTAGCAAGCATCACCTTCACCGTAGCAAGCATCACCTTCACCGTAGCAAGCATCACCTTCACCGTAGCAAGCATCACCTGCACCGTAGCAAGCATCACCTGCACCGTAGCAAGCATCACCTTCACCGTAGCAAGCATCACCTTCACCGTAGCAAGCATCACCTTCACCATAGCAAGCATCACCTTCACCATAGCAAGCATCACCTTCACCATAGCAAGCATCACCTTCACCATAGCAAGCATCACCTTCACCATAGCAAGCATCACCTTCACCATAGCAAGCATCACCTTCACCATACCAAGCATCACCTTCACCATACCAAGCATCACCTTCACCATACCAAGCATCACCTTCACCATAGCAAGCATCACCTTCACCATAGCAAGCATCACCTTCACCATAGCAAGCATCACCTTCACCACAGCAAGCATCACCTTCTCCACAGCAAGCAACACCTTCGCCAGAGCAAGCATCCCCTTCACCATAGCAAGCATCACCTTCACCATAGCAAGCATCACCTTCACCATAGCAAGCATCACCTTCACCATAGCAAGCATCACCTTCACCATAGCAAGCATCACCTTCACCATAGCAAGCATCACCTTCACCATACCAAGCATCACCTTCACCATACCAAGCATCACCTTCACCATACCAAGCATCACCTTCACCATACCAAGCATCACCTTCACCATACCAAGCATCACCTTCACCATACCAAGCATCACCTTCACCATACCAAGCATCACCTTCACCATACCAAGCATCACCTTCACCATAGCAAGCATCACCTTCACCATAGCAAGCATCACCTTCACCACAGCAAGCATCACCTTCTCCACAGCAAGCAACACCTTCGCCATAGCAAGCATCACCTTCACCATAGCAAGCATCACCTTCACCATAGCAAGCATCACCTTCACCATAGCAAGCATCACCTTCACCATAGCAAGCATCACCTTCACCATAGCAAGCATCACCTTCACCATAGCAAGCATCGCCTTCACCATAGCAAGCATCACCTTCACCATAGAAAGCATCACCTTCACCACAGCAAGCATCACCTTCACCACAGCAAGCATCACCTTCACCACAGCAAGCATCACCTTCACCATAGCAAGCATCACCTTCACCATAGCAGGCATCACCTTCACCATAGCAAGCATCACCTTCACCATAGCAAGCATCACCTTCACCATAGCAAGCATCACCTTCACCATAGCAAGCATCACCTTCACCATAGCAAGCATCACCTTCACCATAGCAAGCATCACCTTCACCATAGCAAGCATCACCTTCACCATAGCAAGCATCACCTTCACCATAGCAAGCATCACCTCCACCATAGCAAGCATCACCTCCACCATAGCAAGCATCACCTCCACCATAGCAAGCATCACCTCCACCATAGCAAGCATCACCTTCACCATAGCAAGCAGCACATTCACCATAGCAAGCATCAGCTCCACCATAGCAAGCATCACCTCCACCATAGCAAGGATCACCTTCACCATAACAAGCATCACCTGCACCATAGCAAGCATCACCTTCACCATAGCAAGCATCACCTCCACCATAGCAAGCATCACCTCCAGCACAGCAAGCATCACCTCCACCATAGCAAGCATCACCTTCACCATAGCAAGCATCACCTTCACCATAGCAAGCATCACCTCCACCATAGCAAGCATCACCTCCACCATAGCAAGCATCACCTCCACCATATCAAGCATCACCTCCACCATAGCAAGCATCACCTCCACCATAGCAAGCATCACCTCCACCATCGCAAGCATCACATTCACCATAGCAAGCATCACCTCCACCATAGCAAGCATCACCTCCACCATAGCAAGCATCACCTTCACCATAGCAAGCGTCACCTTCACCATAGCAAGCGTCACCTTCACCACAGCAAGCGTCACCTTCACCATAGCAAGCGTCACCTTCACCACAGCAAGCGTCACCTTCACCATAGCAAGAGTCACCTTCACCACAGCAAGCGTCACCTTCACCACAGCAAGCGTCACCTTCACCATAGCAAGCATCACCTTTACCATAGCAAGCATCACCTTCACCATAGCAAGCATCACCTTTACCATACCAAGCATCACCTTCACCATACCAAGCATCACCTTCACCATACCAAGCATCACCTTCACCATACCAAGCATCACCTTCACCATACCAAGCATCACCTTCACCATACCAAGCATCACCTTCACCATAGCAAGCAACACCTTCACCATAGCAAGCATCACCTTCACCATAGCAAGCATCACCTTCACCATAGCAAGCCTCACCTTCACCATAGCAACATCACCTTCACCATAGCAAGCATCACCTTCACCATAGAAAGCGTCACCTTCA
This sequence comes from Amblyomma mixtum, assembly GCF_055824585.1. Taxonomy (NCBI): domain Eukaryota; kingdom Metazoa; phylum Arthropoda; class Arachnida; order Ixodida; family Ixodidae; genus Amblyomma; species Amblyomma mixtum. Next base: position 320,705,562 of record NC_143014.1, read on the forward strand.
CCATAGCAAGCATCACCTTCACCACAGCAAGCATCACCTTCACCACAGCAAGCATCACCTTCACCATAGCAAGCATCACCTTCACCACAGCAAGCATCACCTTCACCATAGCAAGCATCACCTTCACCATAGCAAGCATCACCTTCACCACAGCAAGCATCACCTTCACCATACCAAGCATCACCTTCACCATACCAAGCATCACCTTCACCATAGCAAGCATCACCTTCACCATACCAAGCATCACCTTCACCATACCAAGCATCACCTTCACCATATAAGCATCACCTTCACCATAGCAAGCATCACCTTCACCATAGCAAGCATCACCTTCACCATAGCAAGCATCACATTTACCATAGAAAGCATCACCTTCACCATACCAAGCATCACCTTCACCATACCAAGCATCACCTTCACCACAGCAAGCATCACCTTCACCACAGCAAGCATCACCTTCACCATAGCAGGCATCACTTTCACCATAGCAAGCATCACCTTCACCATAGCAGGCATCACCTTCACCATAGCAAGCATCACCTTCACCATAGCAAGCATCACCTTCACCATAGCAAGCATCACCTTCACCATAGCAAGCATCACCTTCACCATAGCAAGCATCACCTTCACCATAGCAAGCATCACCTTCACCATAGCAAGCATCACCTTCACCACAGCAAGCATCACCTTCACCATAGCAAGCATCACCGTCACCATAGCAAGCATCACCTTCACCATAGCATCACCTTCACCATAGCAAGCATCACCTTCACCATAGCAAGCATCACCTTCACAATAGCAAGCATCACCTTCACCATAGCAAGCATCACCTTCACCATAGCAAGCATCACCTTCACAATAGCAAGCATCACCTTCACCATAGCAAGCATCACCTTCACCATAGCAAGCATCACCTTCACCATAGCAAGCAACACCTTCACCATAGCAAGCATCACCTTCACCATAGCAAGCATCACCTTCACCATCGCAAGCATCACCTTCACCATAGCAAGCCTCACCTTCACCATAGCAAGCATCACCTTCACCACAGCAAGCGTCACCTTCACCATAGCAAGCGTCACCTTCACCACAGCAAGCGTCACCTTCACAGTAGCAAGCGTCACCTTCACCATAGCAAGCGTCACCTTCACCACAGCAAGCGTCACCTTCCCCATAGCAAGCGTCACCTTCACCACAGCAAGCGTCACCTTCACCATAGCAAGCATCACCTTCACCATAGCAAGAGTCACCTTCACCACAGCAAGCGTCACCTTCACCACAGCAAGCGTCACCTTCACCATAGCAAGCATCACCTTTACCATAGCAAGCATCACCTTCACCATAGCAAGCATCACCTTTACCATAGCAAGCATCACCTTCACCATACCAAGCATCACCTTCACCATACCAAGCATCACCTTCACCATACCAAGCATCACCTTCACCATACCAAGCATCACCTTCACCACAGCAAGCATCACATTCACCATAGCAAGCATCACCTTCACCACAGCAAGCATCACCTTCTCCACAGCAAGCAACACCTTCGCCATAGCAAGCATCACCTTCACCATAGCAAGCATCACCTTCACCATAGCAAGCATCACCTACACCATAGCAAGCATCACCTTCACCATAGCAAGCATCACCTTCACCATAGCAAGCATCACCTACACCATAGCAAGCATCACCTTCACCATAGCAAGCATCACCTTCACCATAGCAAGCATCACCTTCACCATAGCAAGCATCACCTTCACCATAGCAAGCATCACCTTCACCATACAAAGCATCACCTTCACCGTAGCAAGCATCACCTTCACCGTAGCAAGCATCACCTTCACCGTAGCAAGCATCACCTTCACCGTAGCAAGCACCACCTTCACCGTAGCAAGCATCACCTTCACCGTAGCAAGCATCACCTTCACCGTAGCAAGCATCACCTTCACCGTAGCAAGCATCACCTTCACCGTAGCAAGCATCACCTTCACCGTAGCAAGCATCACCTTCACCGTAGCAAGCATCACCTTCACCGTAGCAAGCATCACCTTCACCGTAGCAAGCATCACCTCCACCGTAGCAAGCATCACCTGCACCGTAGCAAGCATCACCTGCACCGTAGCAAGCATCACCTTCACCATAGCAAGCATCACCTTCACCGTAGCAAGCATCACCTTCACCATAGCAAGCATCACCTTCACCATAGCAAGCATCACCTTCACCATAGCAAGCATCACCTTCACCATAGCAAGCATCACCTTCACCATAGCAAGCATCACCTTCACCATAGCAAGCATCACCTTCACCGTAGCAAGCATCACCTTCACCGTAGCAAGCATCACCTTCACCGTAGCAAGCATCACCTTCACCGTAGCAAGCATCACCTGCACCGTAGCAAGCATCACCTGCACCGTAGCAAGCATCACCTTCACCGTAGCAAGCATCACCTTCACCATAGCAAGCATCACCTTCACCATAGCAAGCATCACCTTCACCATAGCAAGCATCACCTTCACCATAGCAAGCATCACCTTCACCATAGCAAGCATCACCTTCACCATAGCAAGCATCACCTTCACCATAGCAAGCATCACCTTCACCATACCAAGCATCACCTTCACCATACCAAGCATCACCTTCACCATACCAAGCATCACCTTCACCATAGCAAGCATCACCTTCACCACAGCAAGCATCACCTTCTCCACAGCAAGCAACACCTTCGCCATAGCAAGCATCCCCTTCACCATAGCAAGCATCACCTTCACCATAGCAAGCATCACCTTCACCATAGCAAGCATCACCTTCACCATAGCAAGCATCACCTTCACCATAGCAAGCATCACCCTCACCATAGCAAGCATCACCTTCACCATAGCAAGCATCACCTTCACCATAGCAAGCATCACCTTCACCATACCAAGCATCACCTTCACCATACCAAGCATCACCTTCACCATACCAAGCATCACCTTCACCATACCAAGCATCACCTTCACCATACCAAGCATCACCTTCACCATACCAAGCATCACCTTCACCATACCAAGCATCACCTTCACCATAGCAAGCATCACCTTCACCACAGCAAGCATCACCTTCTCCACAGCAAGCAACACCTTCGCCATAGCAAGCATCACCTTCACCATAGCAAGCATCACCTTCACCATAGCAAGCATCACCTTCACCATAGCAAGCATCACCTTCACCATAGCAAGCATCACCTTCACCATAGCAAGCATCACCTTCACCATAGCAAGCATCACCTTCACCACAGCAAGCATCACCTTCACCACAGCAAGCATCACCTTCACCACAGCAAGCATCACCTTCACCACAGCAAGCATCACCTTCACCATAGCAAGCATCACCTTCACAATAGCAGGCATCACCTTCACCATAGCAAGCATCACCTTCACCATAGCAAGCATCACCTTCACCATAGCAAGCATCACCTTCACCATAGCAAGCATCACCTTCACCATAGCAAGCATCACCTTCACCATAGCAAGCATCACCTTCACCATAGCAAGCATCACCTTCACCATAGCAAGCATCACCTTCACCATAGCAAGCATCACCTCCACCATAGCAAGCATCACCTCCACCATAGCAAGCATCACCTCCACCATAGCAAGCATCACCTTCACCATAGCAAGCAGCACATTCACCATAGCAAGCATCAGCTCCACCATAGCAAGCATCACCTCCACCATAGCAAGGATCACCTTCACCATAACAAGCATCACCTGCACCATAGCAAGCATCACCTTCACCATAGCAAGCATCACCTTCACCATAGCAAGCATCACCTCCACCATAGCAAGCATCACCTCCAGCACAGCAAGCATCACCTCCACCATAGCAAGCATCACCTTCACCATAGCAAGCATCACCTTCACCATAGCAAGCATCACCTCCACCATAGCAAGCATCACCTCCACCATAGCAAGCATCACCTCCACCATATCAAGCATCACCTCCACCATAGCAAGCATCACCTCCACCATAGCAAGCATCACCTCCACCATCGCAAGCATCACATTCACCATAGCAAGCATCACCTCCACCATAGCAAGCATCACCTCCACCATAGCAAGCGTCACCTTCACCATAGCAAGCGTCACCTTCACCACAGCAAGCGTCACCTTCACCATAGCAAGCGTCACCTTCACCACAGCAAGCGTCACCTTCACCACAGCAAGCGTCACCTTCACCATAGCAAGAGTCACCTTCACCACAGCAAGCGTCACCTTCACCACAGCAAGCGTCACCTTCACCATAGCAAGCATCACCTTTACCATAGCAAGCATCACCTTCACCATAGCAAGCATCACCTTTACCATACCAAGCATCACCTTCACCATACCAAGCATCACCTTCACCATACCAAGCATCACCTTCACCATACCAAGCATCACCTTCACCATACCAAGCATCACCTTCACCATACCAAGCATCACCTTCACCATACCAAGCATCACCTTCACCATACCAAGCATCACCTTCACCATACCAAGCATCACCTTCACCATAGCAAGCATCACCTTCACCATAGCAACATCACCTTCACCATAGAAAGCATCACCTTCACCATAGCAAGCATCACCTTCACCACAGCAAGCATCACCTTCACCACAGCAAGCATCACCTTCACCATAGCAAGCATCACCTTCACCACAGCAAGCATCACCTTCACCACAGCAAGCATCACCTTCACCATAGCAAGCATCACCTTCACCACAGCAAGCATCACCTTCACCATAGCAAGCATCACCTTCACCATAGCAAGCATCACCTTCACCATAGCAAGCATCACCTTCACCATAGCAAGCGTCACCTTCACCATAGCAAGCGTCACCTTCACCACAGCAAGCGTCACCTTCACCACAGCAAGCGTCACCTTCACCACAGCAAGCGTCACCTTCACCATAGCAAGCATCACCTTCACCATAGCAAGCATCACCTTCACCATAGCAAGCATCACCTTCACCATAGCAAGCATCACCTTCACCATAGCAAGCATCACCTTCACCATACCAAGCATCACCTTCACCATACCAAGCATCACCTTCACCATAGCAAGCATCACCTTCACCATACCAAGCATCACCTTCACCATACCAAGCATCACCTTCACCATATAAGCATCACCTTCACCATAGCAAGCATCACCTTCACCATAGCAAGCATCACCTTCACCATAGCAAGCATCACATTTACCATAGAAAGCATCACCTTCACCATACCAAGCATCACCTTCACCATACCAAGCATCACCTTCACCACAGCAAGCATCACCTTCACCACAGCAAGCATCACCTTCACCATAGCAGGCATCACTTTCACCATAGCAAGCATCACCTTCACCATAGCAGGCATCACCTTCACCATAGCAAGCATCACCTTCACCATAGCAAGCATCACCTTCACCATAGCAAGCATCACCTTCACCATAGCAAGCATCACCTTCACCATAGCAAGCATCACCTTCACCATAGCAAGCATCACCTTCACCATAGCAAGCATCACCTTCACCACAGCAAGCATCACCTTCACCATAGCAAGCATCACCTTCACCATAGCATCACCTTCACCATAGCAAGCATCACCTTCACCATAGCAAGCATCACCTTCACCATCGCAAGCATCACCTTCACCACAGCAAGCCTCACCTTCACCATAGCAAGCATCACCTTCACCACAGCAAGCGTCACCTTCACCATAGCAAGCGTCACCTTCACCACAGCAAGCGTCACCTTCACCATAGCAAGCATCACCTTCACCATAGCAAGAGTCACCTTCACCACAGCAAGCGTCACCTTCACCACAGCAAGCGTCACCTTCACCATAGCAAGCATCACCTTTACCATAGCAAGCATCACCTTCACCATAGCAAGCATCACCTTTACCATAGCAAGCATCACCTTCACCATACCAAGCATCACCTTCACCATACCAAGCATCACCTTCACCATACCAAGCATCACCTTCACCATACCAAGCATCACCTTCACCACAGCAAGCATCACATTCACCATAGCAAGCATCACCTTCACCACAGCAAGCATCACCTTCTCCACAGCAAGCAACACCTTCGCCATAGCAAGCATCACCTTCACCATAGCAAGCATCACCTTCACCATAGCAAGCATCACCTACACCATAGCAAGCATCACCTTCACCATAGCAAGCATCACCTTCACCATAGCAAGCATCACCTACACCATAGCAAGCATCACCTTCACCATAGCAAGCATCACCTTCACCATAGCAAGCATCACCTTCACCATAGCAAGCATCACCTTCACCATAGCAAGCATCACCTTCACCATAGCAAGCATCACCTTCACCATAGCAAGCATCACCTTCACCATAGCAAGCATCACCTTCCCCATAGCAAGCATCACCTTCACCATACCAAGCATCACCTTCACCATACCAAGCATCACCTTCACCATACCAAGGATCACCTTCACCATACCAAGCATCACCTTCACCATAGCAAGCATCACCTTCACCATACCAAGCATCACCTTCACCATACCAAGCATCACCTTCACCATAGCAAGCATCACCTTCACCATAGCAACATCACCTTCACCATAGCAAGCATCACCTTCACCATAGAAAGCATCACCTTCACCATAGCAAGCATCACCTTCACCATAGCAAGCATCACCTTCACCATAGCAAGCATCACCTTCACCATAGCAAGCATCACCTTCACAATAGCAAGCATCACCTTCACCAGAGCAAGCATCACCTTCACCATAGCAAGCATCACCTTCACCACAGCAAGCATCACCTTCACCACAGCAAGCATCACCTTCACCACAGCAAGCTTCACCTTCACCACAGCAAGCATCACCTTCACCACAGCAAGCATCACCTTCACCGTAGCAAGCATCACCTTCACCGTAGCAAGCATCACCTTCGCCGTAGCAAGCATCACCTTCACCATAGCTAGCATCACCTTCACCGTAGCAAGCATCACCTTCACCGTAGCAAGCATCACCTTCACCGTAGCAAGCATCACCTTCACCATAGCAAGGATCACCTTCACCATAGCAAGCATCACCTTCACCATACAAAGCATCACCTTCACCGTAGCAAGCATCACCTTCACCGTAGCAAGCATCACCTTTACCGTAGCAAGCATCACCTTCACCGTAGCAAGCATCACCTTCACCGTAGCAAGCATCACCTTCACCGTAGCAAGCATCACCTTCACCGTAGCAAGCATCACCTTCACCGTAGCAAGCATCACCTTCACCGTAGCAAGCATCACCTTCACCGTAGCAAGCATCACCTTCACCGTAGCAAGCATCACCTTCACCGTAGCAAGCATCACCTTCACCGTAGCAAGCATCACCTTCACCGTAGCAAGCATCACCTTCACCGTAGCAAGCATCACCTGCACCGTAACAAGCATCACCTTCACCATAGCAAGCATCACCTTCACCATAGCAAGCATCACCTTCAACATAGCAAGCATCACCTTCACCATAGCAAGCATCACCTTCACCATAGCAAGCATCACCTTCACCATAGCAAGCATCACCTTCACCATAGCAAGTATCACCTTCACCGTAGCAAGCATCACCTTCGCCGTAGCAAGCATCACCTTCACCATAGCTAGCATCACCTTCACCGCAGCAAGCATCACCTTCACCGTAGCAAGCATCACCTTCACCGTAGCAAGCATCACCTTCACCATAGCAAGCATCACCTTCACCATAGCAAGCATCACCTTCACCATACAAAGCATCACCTTCACCGTAGCAAGCATCACCTTCACCGTAGCAAGCATCACCTTCACCGTAGCAAGCATCACCTTCACCGTAGCAAGCATCACCTTCACCGTAGCAAGCACCACCTTCACCGTAGCAAGCATCACCTTCACCGTAGCAAGCATCACCTTCACCGTAGCAAGCATCACCTTCACCGTAGCAAGCATCACCTTCACCGTAGCAAGCATCACCTTCACCGTAGCAAGCATCACCTTCACCATAGCAAGCATCACCTTCACCACAGCAAGCATCACCTTCTCCACAGCAAGCAACACCTTCGCCATAGCAAGCATCCCCTTCACCATAGCAAGCATCACCTTCACCATAGCAAGCATCACCTTCACCATAGCAAGCATCACCTTCACCATAGCAAGCATCACCTTCACCATAGCAAGCATCACCTTCACCATAGCAAGCATCACCTTCACCATAGCAAGCATCACCTTCACCATAGCAAGCATCACCTTCACCATACCAAGCATCACCTTCACCATACCAAGCATCACCTTCACCATACCAAGCATCACCTTCACCATACCAAGCATCACCTTCACCATACCAAGCATCACCTTCACCATACCAAGCATCACCTTCACCATAGCAAGCATCACCTTCACCATAGCAAGCATCACCTTCACCACAGCAAGCATCACCTTCTCCACAGCAAGCATCACCTTCACCATAGCAAGCATCACCTTCACCATAGCAAGCATCACCTTCACCATAGCAAGCATCACCTTCACCATAGCAAGCATCACCTTCACCATAGCAAGCATCACCTTCACCATAGCAAGCATCACCTTCACCATAGCAAGCATCACCTTCACCATAGAAAGCATCACCTTCACCACAGCAAGCATCACCTTCACCACAGCAAGCATCACCTTCACCACAGCAAGACTCACCTTCACCATAGCAAGCATCACCTTCACCATAGCAGGCATCACCTTCACCATAGCAAGCATCACCTTCACCATAGCAAGCATCACCTTCACCATAGCAAGCATCACCTTCACCATAGCAAGCATCACCTTCACCATAGCAAGCATCACCTTCACCATAGCAAGCATCACCTTCACCATAGCAAGCATCACCTTCACCATACCAAGCATCACCTTCACCATAGCAAGCATCACCTTCACCATAGCAAGCATCACCTCCACCATAGCAAGCATCACCTCCACCATAGCAAGCATCACCTCCACCATAGCAAGCATCACCTCCACCATAGCAAGCATCACATTCACCATAGCAAGCAGCACATTCACCATAGCAAGCATCAGCTCCACCATAGCAAGCATCACCTCCACCATAGCAAGGATCACCTTCACCATAACAAGCATCACCTGCACCATAGCAAGCATCACCTTCACCATAGCAAGCATCACCTTCACCATAGCAAGCATCACCTCCACCATAGCAAGCATCACCTCCAGCACAGCAAGCATCACCTCCACCATAGCAAGCATCACCTTCACCATAGCAAGCATCACCTTCACCATAGCAAGCATCACCTCCACCATAGCAAGCATCACCTCCACCATAGCAAGCATCACCTCCACCATATCAAGCATCACCTCCACCATAGCAAGCATCACCTCCACCATAGCAAGCATCACCTCCACCATCGCAAGCATCACATTCACCATAGCAAGCATCACCTCCACCATAGCAAGCATCACCTCCACCATAGCAAGCATCACCTTCACCATAGCAAGCGTCACCTTCACCATAGCAAGCGTCACCTTCACCACAGCAAGCGTCACCTTCACCATAGCAAGCGTCACCTTCACCACAGCAAGCGTCACCTTCACCATAGCAAGCGTCACCTTCACCATAGCAAGAGTCACCTTCACCACAGCAAGCGTCACCTTCACCACAGCAAGCGTCACCTTCACCATAGCAAGCATCACCTTTACCATAGCAAGCATCACCTTCACCATAGCAAGCATCACCTTTACCATACCAAGCATCACCTTCACCATACCAAGCATCACCTTCACCATACCAAGCATCACCTTCACCATACCAAGCATCACCTTCACCATACCAAGCATCACCTTCACCATACCAAGCATCACCATACCAAGCATCACCTTCACCATAGCAAGCATCACCTTCACCATAGCAACATCACCTTCACCATAGCAAGCATCACCTTCACCTTAGAAAGCATCACCTTCACCATAGCAAGCATCACCTTCACCACAGCAAGCATCACCTTCACCACAGCAAGCATCACCTTCACCATAGCAAGCATCACCTTCACCACAGCAAGCATCACCTTCACCACAGCAAGCATCACCTTCACCATAGCAAGCATCACCTTCACCACAGCAAGCATCACCTTCACCATAGCAAGCATCACCTTCACCATAGCAAGCATCACCTTCACCATAGCAAGCATCACCTTCACCATAGCAAGCATCACCTTCACCATAGCAAGCAACACCTTCACCATAGCAAGCATCACCTTCACCATAGCAAGCATCACCTTCACCATAGCAAGCCTCACCTTCACCATAGCAAGCGTCACCTTCACCACAGCAAGCGTCACCTTCACCACAGCAAGCGTCACCTTCACCACAGCAAGCGTCACCTTCACCATAGCAAGCATCACCTTCACCATAGCAAGCATCACCTTCACCATAGCAAGCATCACCTTCACAATAGCAAGCATCACCTTCACCATAGCAAGCATCACCTTCACCATAGCAAGCATCACCTTCACCATACCAAGCATCACCTTCACCATACCAAGCATCACCTTCACCATACCAAGCATCACCTTCACCATAGCAAGCATCACCTTCACCATACCAAGCATCACCTTCACCATACCAAGCATCACCTTCACCATATAAGCATCACCTTCACCATAGCAAGCATCACCTTCACCATAGCAAGCATCACCTTCACCATAGCAAGCATCACATTTACCATAGAAAGCATCACCTTCACCATACCAAGCATCACCTTCACCATACCAAGCATCACCTTCACCACAGCAAGCATCACCTTCACCACAGCAAGCATCACCTTCACCATAGCAGGCATCACTTTCACCATAGCAAGCATCACCTTCACCATAGCAGGCATCACCTTCACCATAGCAAGCATCACCTTCACCATAGCAAGCATCACCTTCACCATAGCAAGCATCACCTTCACCATAGCAAGCATCACCTTCACCATAGCAAGCATCACCTTCACCATAGCAAGCATCACCTTCACCATAGCAAGCATCACCTTCACCATAGCAGGCATCACCTTCACCATAGCAAGCATCACCTTCACCATAGCAAGCATCACCTTCACCATAGCAAGCATCACCTTCACCATAGCAAGCATCACCTTCACCATAGCAAGCATCACCTTCACCATAGCAAGCATCACCTTCACCATAGCAAGCATCACTTTCACCACAGCAAGCATCACCTTCACCATAGCAAGCATCACCTTCACCATAGCAAGCATCACCTTCACCATAGCATCACCTTCACCATAGCAAGCATCACCTTCACCATAGCAAGCATCACCTTCACAATAGCAAGCATCACCTTCACCACAGCAAGCATCACCTTCTCCACAGCAAGCAACACCTTCGCCATAGCAAGCATCACCTTCACCATACCAAGCATCACCTTCACCACAGCAAGCATCACCTTCACCATAGCAAGCATCACCTTCACCATAGCAAGCATCACCTTCACCATAGCATCACCTTCACCATACCAAGCATCACCTTCACCATAGCAAGCATCACCTTCACCATAGCAAGCATCACCTTCACCACAGCAAGCATCACCTTCTCCACAGCAAGCAACACCTTCGCCATAGCAAGCATCACCTTCACCATAGCAAGCATCACCTTCACCATAGCAAGCATCACCTTCACCATAGCAAGCATCACCTTCACCATAGCAAGCATCACCTTCACCATAGCAAGCATCACCTTCACCATAGCAAGCATCACCTTCACCATAGCAAGCATCACCTTCACCATAGAAAGCATCACCTTCACCACAGCAAGCATCACCTTCACCACAGCAAGCATCACCTTCACCACAGCAAGCATCACCTTCACCATAGCAAGCATCACCTTCACCATAGCAGGCATCACCTTCACCATAGCAAGCATCACCTTCACCATAGCAAGCATCACCTTCACCATAGCAAGCATCACCTTCACCATAGCAAGCATCACCTTCACCATAGCAAGCATCACCTTCACCATAGCAAGCATCACCTTCACCATAGCAAGCATCACCTTCACCATAGCAAGCATCACCTTCACCATAGCAAGCATCACCTTCACCATAGCAAGCATCACCTTCACCATAGCAAGCATCACCTCCACCATAGCAAGCATCACCTCCACCATAGCAAGCATCACCTCCACCATAGCAAGCATCACCTCCACCATAGCAAGCATCACCTTCACCATAGCAAGCAGCACATTCACCATAGCAAGCATCAGCTCCACCATAGCAAGCATCACCTCCACCATAGCAAGGATCACCTTCACCATAACAAGCATCACCTGCACCATAGCAAGCATCACCTTCACCATAGCAAGCATCACCTTCACCATAGCAAGCATCACCTCCACCATAGCAAGCATCACCTCCAGCACAGCAAGCATCACCTCCACCATAGCAAGCATCACCTTCACCATAGCAAGCATCACCTTCACCATAGCAAGCATCACCTCCACCATAGCAAGCATCACCTCCACCATAGCAAGCATCACCTCCACCATATCAAGCATCACCTCCACCATAGCAAGCATCACCTCCACCATAGCAAGCATCACCTCCACCATCGCAAGCATCACATTCACCATAGCAAGCATCACCTCCACCATAGCAAGCATCACCTCCACCATAGCAAGCGTCACCTTCACCATAGCAAGCGTCACCTTCACCATAGCAAGCGTCACCTTCACCACAGCAAGCGTCACCTTCACCATAGCAAGCGTCACCTTCACCACAGCAAGCGTGACCTTCACCATAGCAAGCGTCACCTTCACCATAGCAAGAGTCACCTTCACCACAGCAAGCGTCACCTTCACCACAGCAAGCGTCACCTTCACCATAGCAAGCATCACCTTTACCATAGCAAGCATCACCTTCACCATAGCAAGCATCACCTTTACCATACCAAGCATCACCTTCACCATACCAAGCATCACCTTCACCATACCAAGCATCACCTTCACCATACCAAGCATCACCTTCACCATACCAAGCATCACCTTCACCATACCAAGCATCACCTTCACCATACCAAGCATCACCTTCACCATACCAAGCATCACCTTCACCATACCAAGCATCACCTTCACCATAGCAAGCATCACCTTCATCATAGCAACATCACCTTCACCATAGCAAGCATCACCTTCACCATAGAAAGCATCACCTTCACCATAGCAAGCATCACCTTCACCACAGCAAGCATCACCTTCACCACAGCAAGCATCACCTTCACCATAGCAAGCATCACCTTCACCACAGCAAGCATCACCTTCACCACAGCAAGCATCACCTTCACCATAGCAAGCATCACCTTCACCACAGCAAGCATCACCTTCACCATAGCAAGCATCACCTTCACCATAGCAAGCATCACCTTCACCATAGCAAGCGTCACCTTCACCATAGCAAGCGTCACCTTCACCATAGCAAGCAACACCTTCATCATAGCAAGCATCACCTTCACCATAGCAAGCATCACCTTCACCATAGCAAGCCTCACCTTCACCATAGCAAGCGTCACCTTCACCACAGCAAGCGTCACCTTCACCACAGCAAGCGTCACCTTCACCACAGCAAGCGTCACCTTCACCATAGCAAGCATCACCTTCACCATAGCAAGCATCACCTTCACCATAGCAAGCATCACCTCCACCATAGCAAGCATCACCTCCACCATAGCAAGCATCACCTCCACCATATCAAGCATCACCTCCACCATAGCAAGCATCACCTCCACCATAGCAAGCATCACCTCCACCATCGCAAGCATCACATTCACCATAGCAAGCATCACCTCCACCATAGCAAGCATCACCTCCACCATAGCAAGCGTCACCTTCACCATAGCAAGCGTCACCTTCACCATAGCAAGCGTCACCTTCACCACAGCAAGCGTCACCTTCACCATAGCAAGCGTCACCTTCACCACAGCAAGCGTGACCTTCACCATAGCAAGCGTCACCTTCACCATAGCAAGAGTCACCTTCACCACAGCAAGCGTCACCTTCACCACAGCAAGCGTCACCTTCACCATAGCAAGCATCACCTTTACCATAGCAAGCATCACCTTCACCATAGCAAGCATCACCTTTACCATACCAAGCATCACCTTCACCATACCAAGCATCACCTTCACCATACCAAGCATCACCTTCACCATACCAAGCATCACCTTCACCATACCAAGCATCACCTTCACCATACCAAGCATCACCTTCACCATACCAAGCATCACCTTCACCATACCAAGCATCACCTTCACCATACCAAGCATCACCTTCACCATAGCAAGCATCACCTTCATCATAGCAACATCACCTTCACCATAGCAAGCATCACCTTCACCATAGAAAGCATCACCTTCACCATAGCAAGCATCACCTTCACCACAGCAAGCATCACCTTCACCACAGCAAGCATCACCTTCACCATAGCAAGCATCACCTTCACCACAGCAAGCATCACCTTCACCACAGCAAGCATCACCTTCACCATAGCAAGCATCACCTTCACCACAGCAAGCATCACCTTCACCATAGCAAGCATCACCTTCACCATAGCAAGCATCACCTTCACCATAGCAAGCGTCACCTTCACCATAGCAAGCGTCACCTTCACCATAGCAAGCAACACCTTCATCATAGCAAGCATCACCTTCACCATAGCAAGCATCACCTTCACCATAGCAAGCCTCACCTTCACCATAGCAAGCGTCACCTTCACCACAGCAAGCGTCACCTTCACCACAGCAAGCGTCACCTTCACCACAGCAAGCGTCACCTTCACCATAGCAAGCATCACCTTCACCATAGCAAGCATCACCTTCACCATAGCAAGCATCACCTTCACCATAGCAAGCATCACCTTCACCATAGCAAGCATCACCTTCACCATACCAAGCATCACCTTCACCATACCAAGCATCACCTTCACCATACCAAGCATCACCTTCACCATAGCAAGCATCACCTTCACCATACCAAGCATCACCTTCACCATACCAAGCATCACCTTCACCATATAAGCATCACCTTCACCATAGCAAGCATCACCTTCACCATAGCAAGCATCACCTTCACCATAGCAAGCATCACATTTACCATAGAAAGCATCACCTTCACCATACCAAGCATCACCTTCACCATACCAAGCATCACCTTCACCACAGCAAGCATCACCTTCACCACAGCAAGCATCACCTTCACCATAGCAGGCATCACTTTCACCATAGCAAGCATCACCTTCACCATAGCAGGCATCACCTTCACCATAGCAAGCATCACCTTCACCATAGCAAGCATCACCTTCACCATAGCAAGCATCACCTTCACCATAGCAAGCATCACCTTCACCATAGCAAGCATCACCTTCACCATAGCAAGCATCACCTTCACCACAGCAAGCATCACCTTCACCATAGCAAGCATCACCTTCACCATAGCAAGCATCACCTTCACCATAGCATCACCTTCACCATAGCAAGCATCACCTTCACCATAGCAAGCATCACCTTCACAATAGCAAGCATCACCTTCACCATAGCAAGCATCACCTTCACCATAGCAAGCATCACCTTCACCATAGCAAGCATCACCTTCACCATAGCAAGCATCACCTTCACCATAGCAAGCAACACCTTCACCATAGCAAGCATCACCTTCACCATAGCAAGCATCACCTTCACCATCGCAAGCATCACCTTCACCATAGCAAGCCTCACCTTCACCATAGCAAGCATCACCTTCACCACAGCAAGCGTCACCTTCACCATAGCAAGCGTCACCTTCACCACAGCAAGCGTCACCTTCACCATAGCAAGCGTCACCTTCACCATAGCAAGCGTCACCTTCACCACAGCAAGCGTCACCTTCACCATAGCAAGCGTCACCTTCACCACAGCAAGCGTCACCTTCACCATAGCAAGCATCACCTTCACCATAGCAAGAGTCACCTTCACCACAGCAAGCGTCACCTTCACCACAGCAAGCGTCACCTTCACCATAGCAAGCATCACCTTTACCATAGCAAGCATCACCTTCACCATAGCAAGCATCACCTTCACCATAGCAAGCATCACCTTCACCATAGCAAGCATCACCTTCACCATACCAAGCATCACCTTCACCATACCAAGCATCACCTTCACCATACCAAGCATCACCTTCACCATACCAAGCATCACCTTCACCATACCAAGCATCACCTTCACCATACCAAGCATCACCCTCACCATACCAAGCATCAACTTCACCATAGCAAGCATCACCTTCACCATAGCAAGCATCACCTTCACCACAGCAAGCATCACCTTCTCCACAGCAAGCAACACCTTCGCCATAGCAAGCATCACCTTCACCATAGCAAGCATCACCTTCACCATAGCAAGCATCACCTTCACCATAGCAAGCATCACCTTCACCATAGCAAGCATCACCTTCACCATAGCAAGCATCACCTTCACCATAGCAAGCATCACCTTCACCATAGAAAGCATCACCTTCACCACAGCAAGCATCACCTTCACCACAGCAAGCATCACCTTCACCACAGCAAGACTCACCTTCACCATAGCAAGCATCACCTTCACCATAGCAGGCATCACCTTCACCATAGCAAGCATCACCTTCACCATAGCAAGCATCACCTTCACCATAGCAAGCATCACCTTCACCATAGCAAGCATCACCTTCACCATAGCAAGCATCACCTTCACCATAGCAAGCATCACCTTCACCATAGCAAGCATCACCTTCACCATAGCAAGCATCACCTTCACCATAGCAAGCATCACCTTCACCATAGCAAGCATCACCTTCACCATAGCAAGCATCACCTCCACCATAGCAAGCATCACCTCCACCATAGCAAGCATCACCTCCACCATAGCAAGCATCACCTCCACCATAGCAAGCAGCACATTCACCATAGCAAGCATCAGCTCCACCATAGCAAGCATCACCTCCACCATAGCAAGGATCACCTTCACCATAACAAGCATCACCTGCACCATAGCAAGCATCACCTTCACCATAGCAAGCATCACCTTCACCATAGCAAGCATCACCTCCACCATAGCAAGCATCACCTCCAGCACAGCAAGCATCACCTCCACCATAGCAAGCATCACCTTCACCATAGCAAGCATCACCTTCACCATAGCAAGCATCACCTCCAAAATAGCAAGCATCACCTCCACCATAGCAAGCATCACCTCCACCATATCAAGCATCACCTCCCCCATAGCAAGCATCACCTCCACCATAGCAAGCATCACCTCCACCATCGCAAGCATCACATTCACCATAGCAAGCATCACCTCCACCATAGCAATCATCACCTCCACCATAGCAAGCATCACCTTCACCATAGCAAGCGTCACCTTCACCATAGCAAGCGTCACCTTCACCACAGCAAGCGTCACCTTCACCATAGCAAGCGTCACCTTCACCACAGCAAGCGTCACCTTCACCATAGCAAGCGTCACCTTCACCATAGCAAGAGTCACCTTCACCACAGCAAGCGTCACCTTCACCACAGCAAGCGTCACCTTCACCATAGCAAGCATCACCTTTACCATAGCAAGCATCACCTTCACCATAGCAAGCATCACCTTTACCATACCAAGCATCACCTTCACCATACCAAGCATCACCTTCACCATACCAAGCATCACCTTCACCATACCAAGCATCACCTTCACCATACCAAGCATCACCTTCACCATACCAAGCATCACCTTCACCATACCAAGCATCACCTTCACCATACCAAGCATCACCTTCACCATACCAAGCATCACCTTCACCATAGCAAGCATCACCTTCACCATAGCAACATCACCTTCACCATAGCAAGCATCACCTTCACCTTAGAAAGCATCACCTTCACCATAGCAAGCATCACCTTCACCACAGCAAGCATCACCTTCACCACAGCAAGCATCACCTTCACCATAGCAAGCATCACCTTCACCACAGCAAGCATCACCTTCACCACAGCAAGCATCACCTTCACCATAGCAAGCATCACCTTCACCACAGCAAGCATCACCTTCACCATAGCAAGCATCACCTTCACCATAGCAAGCATCACCTTCACCATAGCAAGCATCACCTTCACCATAGCAAGCATCACCTTCACCATAGCAAGCAACACCTTCACCATAGCAAGCATCACCTTCACCATAGCAAGCATCACCTTCACCATAGCAAGCCTCACCTTCACCATAGCAAGCGTCACCTTCACCACAGCAAGCGTCACCTTCACCACAGCAAGCGTCACCTTCACCACAGCAAGCGTCACCTTCACCATAGCAAGCATCACCTTCACCATAGCAAGCATCACCTTCACCATAGCAAGCATCACCTTCACCATAGCAAGCATCACCTTCACCATAGCAAGCATCACCTTCACCATAGCAAGCATCACCTTCACCATACCAAGCATCACCTTCACCATACCAAGCATCACCTTCACCATACCAAGCATCACCTTCACCATAGCAAGCATCACCTTCACCATACCAAGCATCACCTTCACCATACCAAGCATCACCTTCACCATATAAGCATCACCTTCACCATAGCAAGCATCACCTTCACCATAGCAAGCATCACCTTCACCATAGCAAGCATCACATTTACCATAGAAAGCATCACCTTCACCATACCAAGCATCACCTTCACCATACCAAGCATCACCTTCACCACAGCAAGCATCACCTTCACCACAGCAAGCATCACCTTCACCATAGCAGGCATCACTTTCACCATAGCAAGCATCACCTTCACCATAGCAGGCATCACCTTCACCATAGCAAGCATCACCTTCACCATAGCAAGCATCACCTTCACCATAGCAAGCATCACCTTCACCATAGCAAGCATCACCTTCACCATAGCAAGCATCACCTTCACCATAGCAAGCATCACCTTCACCATAGCAAGCATGACCTTCACCATAGCAGGCATCACCTTCACCATAGCAAGCATCACCTTCACCATAGCAAGCATCACCTTCACCATAGCAAGCATCACCTTCACCATAGCAAGCATCACCTTCACCATAGCAAGCATCACCTTCACCATAGCAAGCATCACCTTCACCACAGCAAGCATCACCTTCACCATAGCAAGCATCACCTTCACCATAGCAAGCATCACCTTCACCATAGCATCACCTTCACCATAGCAAGCATCACCTTCACCATAGCAAGCATCACCTTCACAATAGCAAGCATCACCTTCACCACAGCAAGCATCACCTTCTCCACAGCAAGCAACACCTTCGCCATAGCAAGCATCACCTTCACCATACCAAGCATCACCTTCACCACAGCAAGCATCACCTTCACCATAGCAAGCATCACCTTCACCATAGCATCACCTTCACCATACCAAGCATCACCTTCACCATAGCAAGCATCACCTTCACCATAGCAAGCATCACCTTCACCACAGCAAGCATCACCTTCTCCACAGCAAGCAACACCTTCGCCATAGCAAGCATCACCTTCACCATAGCAAGCATCACCTTCACCATAGCAAGCATCACCTTCACCATAGCAAGCATCACCTTCACCATAGCAAGCATCACCTTCACCATAGCAAGCATCACCTTCACCATAGCAAGCATCACCTTCACCATAGCAAGCATCACCTTCACCATAGAAAGCATCACCTTCACCACAGCAAGCATCACCTTCACCACAGCAAGCATCACCTTCACCACAGCAAGCATCACCTTCACCATAGCAAGCATCACCTTCACCATAGCAGGCATCACCTTCACCATAGCAAGCATCACCTTCACCATAGCAAGCATCACCTTCACCATAGCAAGCATCACCTTCACCATAGCAAGCATCACCTTCACCATAGCAAGCATCACCTTCACCATAGCAAGCATCACCTTCACCATAGCAAGCATCACCTTCACCATAGCAAGCATCACCTTCACCATAGCAAGCATCACCTTCACCATAGCAAGCATCACCTTCACCATAGCAAGCATCACCTCCACCATAGCAAGCATCACCTCCACCATAGCAAGCATCACCTCCACCATAGCAAGCATCACCTCCACCATAGCAAGCATCACCTTCACCATAGCAAGCAGCACATTCACCATAGCAAGCATCAGCTCCACCATAGCAAGCATCACCTCCACCATAGCAAGGATCACCTTCACCATAACAAGCATCACCTGCACCATAGCAAGCATCACCTTCACCATAGCAAGCATCACCTTCACCATAGCAAGCATCACCTCCACCATAGCAAGCATCACCTCCAGCACAGCAAGCATCACCTCCACCATAGCAAGCATCACCTTCACCATAGCAAGCATCACCTTCACCATAGCAAGCATCACCTCCACCATAGCAAGCATCACCTCCACCATAGCAAGCATCACCTCCACCATATCAAGCATCACCTCCACCATAGCAAGCATCACCTCCACCATAGCAAGCATCACCTCCACCATCGCAAGCATCACATTCACCATAGCAAGCATCACCTCCACCATAGCAAGCATCACCTCCACCATAGCAAGCATCACCTTCACCATAGCAAGCGTCACCTTCACCATAGCAAGCGTCACCTTCACCACAGCAAGCGTCACCTTCACCATTGCAAGCGTCACCTTCACCACAGCAAGCGTCACCTTCACCATAGCAAGCGTCACCTTCACCATAGCAAGAGTCACCTTCACCACAGCAAGCGTCACCTTCACCACAGCAAGCGTCACCTTCACCATAGCAAGCATCACCTTTACCATAGCAAGCATCACCTTCACCATAGCAAGCATCACCTTCACCATACCAAGCATCACCTTCACCATACCAAGCATCACCTTCACCATACCAAGCATCACCTTCACCATACCAAGCATCACCTTCACCATACCAAGCATCACCTTCACCATACCAAGCATCACCTTCACCATACCAAGCATCACCTTCACCATACCAAGCATCACCTTCACCATACCAAGCATCACCTTCACCATAGCAAGCATCACCTTCACCATAGCAACATCACCTTCACCATAGCAAGCATCACCTTCACCATAGAAAGCATCACCTTCACCATAACAAGCATCACCTTCACCACAGCAAGCATCACCTTCACCACAGCAAGCATCACCTTCACCATAGCAAGCATCACCTTCACCACAGCAAGCATCACCTTCACCACAGCAAGCATCACCTTCACCATAGCAAGCATCACCTTCACCACAGCAAGCATCACCTTCACCATAGCAAGCATCACCTTCACCATAGCAAGCATCACCTTCACCATAGCAAGCATCACCTTCACCATAGCAAGCGTCACCTTCACCATAGCAAGCAACACCTTCATCATAGCAAGCATCACCTTCACCATAGCAAGCATCACCTTCACCATAGCAAGCCTCACCTTCACCATAGCAAGCGTCACCTTCACCACAGCAAGCGTCACCTTCACCACAGCAAGCGTCACCTTCACCACAGCAAGCGTCACCTTCACCATAGCAAGCATCACCTTCACCATAGCAAGCATCACCTTCACCATAGCAAGCATCACCTTCACCATAGCAAGCATCACCTTCACCATAGCAAGCATCACCTTCATCATAGCAAGCATCACCTTCACCATACCAAGCATCACCTTCACCATACCAAGCATCACCTTCACCATACCAAGCATCACCTTCACCATAGCAAGCATCACCTTCACCATACCAAGCATCACCTTCACCATACCAAGCATCACCTTCACCATATAAGCATCACCTTCACCATAGCAAGCATCACCTTCACCATAGCAAGCATCACCTTCACCATAGCAAGCATCACATTTACCATAGAAAGCATCACCTTCACCATACCAAGCATCACCTTCACCATACCAAGCATCACCTTCACCACAGCAAGCATCACCTTCACCACAGCAAGCATCACCTTCACCATAGCAGGCATCACTTTCACCATAGCAAGCATCACCTTCACCATAGCAGGCATCACCTTCACCATAGCAAGCATCACCTTCACCATAGCAAGCATCACCTTCACCATAGCAAGCATCACCTTCACCATAGCAAGCATCACCTTCACCATAGCAAGCATCACCTTCACCATAGCAAGCATCACCTTCACCACAGCAAGCATCACCTTCACCATAGCAAGCATCACCTTCACCATAGCAAGCATCACCTTCACCATAGCATCACCTTCACCATAGCAAGCATCACCTTCACCATAGCAAGCATCACCTTCACAATAGCAAGCATCACCTTCACCATAGCAAGCATCACCTTCACCATAGCAAGCATCACCTTCACCATAGCAAGCATCACCTTCACCATAGCAAGCATCACCTTCACCATAGCAAGCAACACCTTCACCATAGCAAGCATCACCTTCACCATCGCAAGCATCACCTTCACCATAGCAAGCCTCACCTTCACCATAGCAAGCATCACCTTCACCACAGCAAGCGTCACCTTCACCATAGCAAGCGTCACCTTCACCACAGCAAGCGTCACCTTCACCATAGCAAGCGTCACCTTCACCATAGCAAGCGTCACCTTCACCACAGCAAGCGTCACCTTCACCATAGCAAGCGTCACCTTCACCACAGCAAGCGTCACCTTCACCATAGCAAGCATCACCTTCACCATAGCAAGAGTCACCTTCACCACAGCAAGCGTCACCTTCACCACAGCAAGCGTCACCTTCACCATAGCAAGCATCACCTTTACCATAGCAAGCATCACCTTCACCATAGCAAGCATCACCTTTACCATAGCAAGCATCACCTTCACCATACCAAGCATCACCTTCACCATACCAAGCATCACCTTCACCATACCAAGCATCACCTTCACCATACCAAGCATCACCTTCACCACAGCAAGCATCACATTCACCATAGCAAGCATCACCTTCACCACAGCAAGCATCACCTTCTCCACAGCAAGCAACACCTTCGCCATAGCAAGCATCACCTTCACCATAGCAAGCATCACCTTCACCATAGCAAGCATCACCTACACCATAGCAAGCATCACCTTCACCATAGCAAGCATCACCTTCACCATAGCAAGCATCACCTACACCATAGCAAGCATCACCTTCACCATAGCAAGCATCACCTTCACCATAGCAAGCATCACCTTCACCATAGCAAGCATCACCTTCACCATAGCAAGCATCACCTTCACCATAGCAAGCATCACCTTCACCATAGCAAGCATCACCTTCACCATAGCAAGCATCACCTTCACCATAGCAAGCATCACCTTCACCATACCAAGCATCACCTTCACCATACCAAGCATCACCTTCACCATACCAAGGATCACCTTCACCATACCAAGCATCACCTTCACCATAGCAAGCATCACCTTCACCATACCAAGCATCACCTTCACCATACCAAGCATCACCTTCACCATAGCAAGCATCACCTTCACCATAGCAACATCACCTTCACCATAGCAAGCATCACCTTCACCATAGAAAGCATCACCTTCACCATAGCAAGCATCACCTTCACCATAGCAAGCATCACCTTCACCATAGCAAGCATCACCTTCACCATAGCAAGCATCACCTTCACAATAGCAAGCATCACCTTCACCAGAGCAAGCATCACCTTCACCATAGCAAGCATCACCTTCACCACAGCAAGCATCACCTTCACCACAGCAAGCATCACCTGCACCACAGCAAGCTTCACCTTCACCACAGCAAGCATCACCTTCACCACAGCAAGCATCACCTTCACCGTAGCAAGCATCACCTTCACCGTAGCAAGCATCACCTTCGCCGTAGCAAGCATCACCTTCACCATAGCTAGCATCACTTTCACCGTAGCAAGCATCACCTTCACCGTAGCAAGCATCACCTTCACCGTAGCAAGCATCACCTACACCATAGCAAGGATCACCTTCACCATAGCAAGCATCACCTTCACCATACAAAGCATCACCTTCACCGTAGCAAGCATCACCTTCACCGTAGCAAGCATCACCTTCACCGTAGCAAGCATCACCTTTACCGTAGCAAGCATCACCTTCACCGTAGCAAGCATCACCTTCACCGTAGCAAGCATCACCTTCACCGTAGCAAGCATCACCTTCACCGTAGCAAGCATCACCTTCACCGTAGCAAGCATCACCTTCACCGTAGCAAGCATCACCTTCACCGTAGCAAGCATCACCTTCACCGTAGCAAGCATCACCTTCACCGTAGCAAGCATCACCTTCACCGTAGCAAGCATCACCTTCACCGTAGCAAGCATCACCTGCACCGTAACAAGCATCACCTTCACCATAGCAAGCATCACCTTCACCATAGCAAGCATCACCTTCACCATAGCAAGCATCACCTTCACCATAGCAAGCATCACCTTCACCATAGCAAGCATCACCTTCACCATAGCAAGCATCACCTTCACCATAGCAAGCATCACCTTCACCATAGCAAGCATCACCTTCACCATAGCAAGTATCACCTTCACCGTAGCAAGCATCACCTTCGCCGTAGCAAGCATCACCTTCACCATAGCTAGCATCACCTTCACCGCAGCAAGCATCACCTTCACCGTAGCAAGCATCACCTTCACCGTAGCAAGCATCACCTTCACCGTAGCAAGCATCACCTTCACCGTAGCAAGCATCACCTTCACCGTAGCAAGCATCACCTTCACCGTAGCAAGCATCACCTTCACCGTAGCAAGCATCACCTCCACCGTAGCAAGCATCACCTGCACCGTAGCAAGCATCACCTGCACCGTAGCAAGCATCACCTTCACCATAGCAAGCATCACCTTCACCGTAGCAAGCATCACCTTCACCATAGCAAGCATCACCTTCACCATAGCAAGCATCACCTTCACCATAGCAAGCATCACCTTCACCATAGCAAGCATCACCTTCACCATAGCAAGCATCACCTTTACCATAGCAAGCATCACCTTCACCATACCAAGCATCACCTTCACCATACCAAGCATCACCTTCACCATACCAAGCATCACCTTCACCATACCAAGCATCACCTTCACCATACCAAGCATCACCTTCACCATAGCAAGCATCAGCTTCACCATAGCAAGCATCACCTTCACCACAGCAAACATCACCTTCACCATAGCAAGCATCAGCTTCACCATAGCAAGCATCACCTTCACCACAGCAAACATCACCTTCTCCACAGCAAGCAACACCTTCGCCATAGCAAGCAACACCTTCGCCATAGGAAGCATCACCTTCACCATAGCAAGCATCACCTTCACCATAGCAAGCATCACCTTCACCATAGCAAGCATCACCTTCACCGTAGCAAGCATCACCTTCACCGTAGCAAGCATCACCTTCACCGTAGCAAGCATCACCTTCACCGTAGCAAGCATCACCTTCACCGTAGCAAGCATCACCTTCACCGTAGCAAGCATCACCTTCACCGTAGCAAGCATCACCTTCACCGTAGCAAGCATCACCTGCACCGTAGCAAGCATCACCTGCACCGTAGCAAGCATCACCTTCACCATAGCAAGCATCACCTTCACCATAGCAAGCATCACCTTCACCATAGCAAGCATCACCTTCACCATAGCAAGCATCACCTTCACCATAGCAAGCATCACCTTCACCATAGCAAGCATCACCTTCACCATAGCAAGCATCACCTTTACCATAGCAAGCATCACCTTCACCATAGCAAGCATCACCTTCACCATACCAAGCATCACCTTCACCATACCAAGCATCACCTTCACCATACCAAGCATCACCTTCACCATACCAAGCATCACCTTCACCATAGCAAGCATCACCTTCAGCATAGCAAGCATCACCTTCACCACAGCAAGCATCACCTTCTCCACAGCAAGCAACACCTTCGCCATAGCAAGCATCCCCTTCACCATAGCAAGCATCACCTTCACCATAGCAAGCATCACCTTCACCATAGCAAGCATCACCTTCACCATAGCAAGCATCACCTTCACCATAGCAAGCATCACCTTCACCATAGCAAGCATCACCTTCACCATAGCAAGCATCACCTTCACCATACCAAGCATCACCTTCACCATACCAAGCATCACCTTCACCATACCAAGCATCACCTTCACCATACCAAGCATCACCTTCACTATAGCAAGCATCACCTTCACCATACCAAGCATCACCTTCACCATACCAAGCATCACCTTCACCACAGCAAGCATCACCTTCACCACAGCAAGCATCAGCTTCACCATAGCAAGCATCACCTTCACCATAGCAAGCATCACCTTCACCATAGCAAGCATCACCTTCGCCATAGCAAGCATCACCTTCACCATAGCAAGCATCACCTTTACCATAGCAAGCATCACCTTCACCATAGCAAGCATCACCTTTACCATAGCAAGCATCACCTTCGCCATACCAAGCATCACCTTCACCATACCAAGCATCACCTTCACCATACCAAGCATCACCTTCACCATACCAAGCATCACCTTCACCATACCAAGCATCACCTTCACCATAGCAAGCATCACCTTCACCATAGCAAGCATCACCTTCACTACAGCAAGCATCACCTTCTCCACAGCAAGCAACACCTTCGCCATAGCAAGCATCACCATCACCATAGCAAGCATCACCTTCACCGTAGCAAGCATCACCTTCACCATAGCAAGCATCACCTTCACCATAGCAAGCATCACCTTCACCATAGCAAGCATCACCTTCACCATAGCAAGCATCACCTTCACCATAGCAAGCATCACCTTCACCGTAGCAAGCATCACCTTCACCATAGCAAGCATCACCTTCACCGTAGCAAGCATCACCTTCACCATACCAAGCATCACCTTCACCATACCAAGCATCACCTTCACCATACCAAGCATCACCTTCACCATACCAAGCATCACCTTCACCATAGCAAGCATCACCTTCACCATAGCAAGCATCACCTTCACCATAGCAAGCATCACCTTCACCATACCAAGCATCACCTTCACCATAGCAAGCATCACCTACACCATAGCAAGCATCACCTTCACCATAGCAAGCATCACCTTCACCATAGCAAGCATCACCTTCACCATAGCAAGCATCACCTTCACCATAGCAAGCATCACCTTCACCATAGCAAGCATCACCTTCACCATAGCAAGCATCACCTTCAACATAGCAAGCATCACCTTCACCATAGCAAGCATCACCTTCATCATAGCAAGCATCACCTTCACCGTAGCAAGCATCACCTTCACCATAGCAAGTATCACCTTCACCGTAGCAAGCATCACCTTCGCCGTAGCAACCATCACCTTCACCATAGCTAGCATCACCTTCACCGTAGCAAGCATCACCTTCACCGTAGCAAGCATCACCTTCACCATAGCAAGCATCACCTTCACCATAGCAAGCATCACCTTCACCATACAAAGCATCACCTTCACCGTAGCAAGCATCATCTTCACCGTAGCAAGCATCACCTTCACCGTAGCAAGCATCACCTTCACCGTAGCAAGCATCACCTTCACCGTAGCAAGCATCACCTTCACCGTAGCAAGCATCACCTTCACCGTAGCAAGCATCACCTTCACCGTAGCAAGCATCACCTTCACCGTAGCAAGCATCACCTTCACCGTAGCAAGCATCACCTTCACCGTAGCAAGCATCACCTTCACCGTAGCAAGCATCACCTTCACCGTAGCAAGCATCACCTTCACCGTAGCAAGCATCACCTTCACCGTAGCAAGCATCACCTGCACCGTAGCAAGCATCACCTTCACCGTAGCAAGCATCACCTTCACCATAGCAAGCATCACCTTCACCATAGCAAGCATCACCTTCACCATAGCAAGCATCACCTTCACCATAGCAAGCATCACCTTCACCATAGCAAGCATCACTTTCACCATGTAGCAAGCACCACCTTCACCATGTAGCAAGCACCACCTTCACCATGTAGCAAGCACCACCTTCACCATGTAGCAAGCACCACCTTCACCATGTAGCAAGCACCACCTTCACCATGTAGCAAGCACCACCTTCACCATGTAGCAAGCACCACCTTCACCATGTAGCAAGCACCACCTTCACCATGTAGCAAGCACCACCTTCACCATGTAGCAAGCACCACCTTCACCATGTAGCAAGCACCACCTTCACCATGTAGCAAGCATCACCTTCACCATAGCAAGCATCACCTTCACCATAGCAAGCATCACCTTCACCATACCAAGCATCACCTTCACCATAGCAAGCATCACATTCACCAAAGCAAGCATCACCTTCACCATGTAGCAAGCACCACCTTCACCATGTAGCAAGCACCACCTTCACCATGTAGCAAGCACCACCTTCACCATGTAGCAAGCACCACCTTCACCATGTAGCAAGCACCACCTTCACCATGTAGCAAGCACCACCTTCACCATGTAGCAAGCATCACCTTCACCATGTAGCAAGCATCACCTTCACCATGTAGCAAGCATCACCTTCACCATGTAGCAAGCACCACCTTCACCATGTAGCAAGCACCACCTTCACCATGTAGCAAGCACCACCTTCACCATGTAGCAAGCACCACCTTCACCATGTAGCAAGCACCACCTTCACCGTGTAGCAAGCACCACCTTCACCATGTAGCAAGCATCACCTTGACCATGTAGCAAGCATCACCTTCACCATGTAGCAAGCATCACCTTCACCATGTAGCAAGCATCACCTTCACCATGTAGCAAGCATCACCTTCACCATGTAGCAAGCATCACCTTCACCAAGTAGCAAGCATCATCTTCACCATGTAGCAAGCACCACCTTCACCATGTAGCAAGCACCACCTTCACCATGTAGCAAGCATCACCTTCACCATGTATCAAGCATCACCTTCACCATGTAGCAAGCATCACCTTCACCATGTAGCAAGCATCACCTTCACCATGTAGCAAGCATCACCTTCACCATGTAGCAAGCATCACCTTCACCATGTAGCAAGCATCACCTTCACCATGTAGCAAGCATCACCTTCACCATGTAGCAAGCACCACCTTCACCATGTAGCAAGCACCACCTTCACCATGTAGCAAGCACCACCTTCACCATGTAGCAAGCATCACCTTCACCATGTAGCAAGCATCACCTTCACCATGTAGCAAGCATCACCTTCACCATGTAGCAAGCATCACCTTCACCATGTAGCAAGCATCACCTTCACCATGTAGCAAGCATCACCTTCACCATGTAGCAAGCATCACCTTCACCATGTAGCAAGCATCACCTTCACCATATAGCAAGCATCACCTTCACCATATAGCAAGCATCACCTTCACCATATAGCAAGCATCACCTTCACCATGTAGCAAGCATCACCTTCACCATGTAGCAAGCATCACCTTCACCATATAGCAAGCATCACCTTCACCATATAGCAAGCATCACCTTCACCATGTAGCAAGCATCACCTTCACCATGTAGCAAGCACCACCTTCACCATGTAGCAAGCACCACCTTCACCATGTAGCAAGCACCACCTTCACCATGTAGCAAGCACCACCTTCACCATGTAGCAAGCACCACCTTCACCATGTAGCAAGCACCACCTTCACCATGTAGCAAGCACCACCTTCACCATGTAGCAAGCACCACCTTCACCATGTAGCAAGCACCACCTTCACCATGTAGCAAGCACCACCTTCACCATGTAGCAAGCACCACCTTCACCATGTAGCAAGCATCACCTTCACCATGTAGCAAGCATCACCTTCACCATGTAGCAAGCATCACCTTCACCATGTAGCAAGCACCACCTTCACCATGTAGCAAGCACCACCTTCACCATGTAGCAAGCACCACCTTCACCATGTAGCAAGCACCACCTTCACCATGTAGCAAGCACCACCTTCACCATTTAGCAAGCACCACCTTCACCATGTAGCAAGCACCACCTTCACCATGTAGCAAGCACCACCTTCACCATGTAGCAAGCACCACCTTCACCATGTAGCAAGCACCACCTTCACCATGTAGCAAGCACCACCTTCACCATGTAGCAAGCACCACCTTCACCATGTAGCAAGCACCACCTTCACCATGTAGCAAGCATCACCTTCACCATAGCAAGCATCACCTTCACCATACCAAGCATCACCTTCACCATACCAAGCATCACCTTCACCATAGCAAGCATCACATTCACCAAAGCAAGCATCACCTTCACCATGTAGCAAGCACCACCTTCACCATGTAGCAAGCACCACCTTCACCATGTAGCAAGCACCACCTTCACCATGTAGCAAGCACCACCTTCATCATGTAGCAAGCACCACCTTCACCATGTAGCAAGCACCACCTTCACCATGTAGCAAGCACCACCTTCACCATGTAGCAAGCATCACCTTCACCATGTAGCAAGCATCACCTTCACCATGTAGCAAGCACCACCTTCACCATGTAGCAAGCACCACCTTCACCATGTAGCAAGCACCACCTTCAGCATGTAGCAAGCACCACCTTCACCATGTAGCAAGCACCACCTTCACCATGTAGCAAGCACCACCTTCACCATATAGCAAGCATCACCTCCACCATACAGCAAGCATCACCTCCACCATATAGCAAGCATCACCTCCACCATATAGCAAGCATCACCTCCACCATATAGCAAGCATCACCTTCACCATGTAGCAAGCATCACCTCCACCATGTAGCAAGCATCACCTTCACCATATAGCAAGCATCACCTCCACCATATAGCAAGCATCACCTCCACCATATAGCAAGCATCACCTCCACCATATGGCAAGCATCACCTTCACCACAGCAAGCATCACCTTCACCACAGCAAGCATCACCTTCACCATAGCAAGCGTCACCTCCACCATAGCAAGCATCACCTTCACCACAGCAAGCGTCACCTTCACCATAGCAAGCATCACCTTCACCATAGCAAGCATCACCTTCACCATAGCAAGCATCACCTTCACCATAGCAAGCATCACCTTCACCATAGCAAGCATCACCTTCACCACAGCAAGCATCACCTTCACGATAGCAGGCATCACCTTCACCACAGCAAGTATCACCTTCACCATACCAAGTGTAACCTTCACCATACCAAGTGTCACTTTCACCATACCAGGTGTCACCTTCACCATACCAAGCGTCACCTTCACCATACCAAGCGTAACCTTCACCATATAGCAAGCGTCACCTTCACCATATAGCAAGCGTCACCTTCACCATATAGCAAGTGTCACCTTCACCATATAGCAAGCGTCACCTTCACCATATAGCAAGCGTCACCTTCACCATATAGCAAGCATCACCTCCACCATATAGCAAGCATCACCTCCACCATATAGCAAGCATCACCTCCACCATATAGCAAGCATCACCTCCACCATATAGCAAGCATCACCTCCACCATATAGCAAGCATCACCTTCACCATATAGCAAGCATCACCTTCACCATATAGCAAGCATCACCTCCACCATATAGCAAGCATCACCTCCACCATATAGCAAGCATCACCTCCACCATATAGCAAGCATCACCTTCACCACAGCAAGCATCACCTTCACCACAGCAAGCATCACCTTCACCATAGCAAGCGTCACCTTCACCATAGCAAGCATCACCTTCACCACAGCGAGCGTCACCTTCACCATAGCAAGCATCACCTTCACCATAGCAAGCATCACCTTCACCATAGCAGCATCACCTTCACCACAGCAAGCATCACCTTCACCATAGCAAGTGTCACCTTCACCATAGCAAGCATCACCTTCACCACAGCAAGCGTCACCTTCACCATAGCAAGCGTCACCTTCACCATAGCAAGCATCACCTTCACCAAAGCAAGGATCACCTTCACCATACCAAGCATCACCTTCACCATATAGCAAGTGTCACCTTCACCATATAGCAAGCGTCACCTTCACCATATAGCAAGCGTCACCTTCACCATATAGCAAGCATCACCTTCACCATATAGCAAGCGTCACCTCCACCATATAGCAAGCATCACCTCCACCATATAGCAAGCATCACCTCCACCATATAGCAAGCATCACCTCCACCATATAGCAAGCATCACCTCCACCATATAGCAAGCATCACCTCCACCATATAGCAAGCATCACCTCCACCATATAGCAAGCATCACCTCCACCATATAGCAAGCATCACCTTCACCATATAGCAAGCATCACCTCCACCATATAGCAAGCATCACCTCCACCATATAGCAAGCATCACCTCCACCATATGGCAAGCATCACCTTCACCACAGCAAGCATCACCTTCACCACAGCAAGCATCACCTTCACCACAGCAAGCATCACCTTCACCATAGCAAGCGTCACCTTCACCATAGCAAGCATCACCTTCACCACAGCAAGCATCACCTTCACCACAGCAAGCATCACCTTCACGATAGCAAGCATCACCTTCACCACAGCAAGTATCACCTTCACCATACCAAGTGTAACCTTCACCATACCAAGTGTCACCTTCACCATACCAAGCGTCACCTTCACCATACCAAGCGTAACCTTCACTATATAGCAAGCGTCACCTTCACCATATAGCAAGCGTCACCTTCACCATATAGCAAGCGTCACCTTCACCATATAGCAAGTGTCACCTTCACCATATAGCAAGTGTCACCTTCACCATATAGCAAGCGTCACCTTCACCATGTAGCAAGCACCACCTTCACCATGTAGCAAGCACCACCTTCACCATGTAGCAAGCACCACCTTCACCATGTAGCAAGCACCACCTTCACCATGTAGCAAGCACCACCTTCACCATGTAGCAAGCACCACCTTCATCATGTAGCAAGCACCACCTTCACCATGTAGCAAGCATCACCTTCACCATGTAGCAAGCATCACCTTCACCATGTAGCAAGCATCACCTTCACCATGTAGCAAGCACCACCTTCACCATGTAGCAAGCACCACCTTCACCATGTAGCAAGCACCACCTTCACCATGTAGCAAGCACCACCTTCACCATGTAGCAAGCATCACCTCCACCATCGCAAGCATCACATTCACCATAGCAAGCATCACCTCCACCATAGCAAGCATCACCTCCACCATAGCAAGCATCACCTTCACCATAGCAAGCGTCACCTTCACCATAGCAAGCGTCACCTTCACCACAGCAAGCGTCACCTTCACCATAGCAAGCGTCACCTTCACCACAGCAAGCGTCACCTTCACCATAGCAAGCGTCACCTTCACCATAGCAAGAGTCACCTTCACCACAGCAAGCGTCACCTTCACCACAGCAAGCGTCACCTTCACCATAGCAAGCATCACCTTTACCATAGCAAGCATCACCTTCACCATAGCAAGCATCACCTTTACCATACCAAGCATCACCTTCACCATACCAAGCATCACCTTCACCATACCAAGCATCACCTTCACCATACCAAGCATCACCTTCACCATACCAAGCATCACCTTCACCATACCAAGCATCACCTTCACCATACCAAGCATCACCTTCACCATACCAAGCATCACCTTCACCATACCAAGCATCACCTTCACCATACCAAGCATCACCTTCACCATACCAAGCATCACCTTCACCATAGCAAGCATCACCTTCACCATAGCAACATCACCTTCACCATAGCAAGCATCACCTTCACCATAGAAAGCATCACCTTCACCATAGCAAGCATCACCTTCACCACAGCAAGCATCACCTTCACCACAGCAAGCATCACCTTCACCATAGCAAGCATCACCTTCACCACAGCAAGCATCACCTTCACCACAGCAAGCATCACCTTCACCATAGCAAGCATCACCTTCACCACAGCAAGCATCACCTTCACCATAGCAAGCATCACCTTCACCATAGCAAGCATCACCTTCACCATAGCAAGCATCACCTTCACCATAGCAAGCATCACCTTCACCATAGCAAGCAACACCTTCACCATAGCAAGCATCACCTTCACCATAGCAAGCATCACCTTCACCATAGCAAGCCTCACCTTCACCATAGCAAGCGTCACCTTCACCACAGCAAGCGTCACCTTCACCACAGCAAGCGTCACCTTCACCACAGCAAGCGTCACCTTCACCATAGCAAGCATCACCTTCACCATAGCAAGCATCACCTTCACCATAGCAAGCATCACCTTCACCATAGCAAGCATCACCTTCACCATAGCAAGCATCACCTTCACCATAGCAAGCATCACCTTCACCATACCAAGCATCACCTTCACCATACCAAGCATCACCTTCACCATACCAAGCATCACCTTCACCATAGCAAGCATCACCTTCACCATACCAAGCATAACCTTCACCATACCAAGCATCACCTTCACCATAGAAGCATCACCTTCACCATAGCAAGCATCACCTTCACCATAGCAAGCATCACCTTCACCATAGCAAGCATCACATTTACCATAGAAAGCATCACCTTCACCATACCAAGCATCACCTTCACCATACCAAGCATCACCTTCACCACAGCAAGCATCACCTTCACCACAGCAAGCATCACCTTCACCATAGCAGGCATCACTTTCACCATAGCAAGCATCACCTTCACCATAGCAGGCATCACCTTCACCATAGCAAGCATCACCTTCACCATAGCAAGCATCACCTTCACCATAGCAAGCATCACCTTCACCATAGCAAGCATCACCTTCACCATAGCAAGCATCACCTTCACCATAGCAAGCCTCACCTTCACCATAGCAAGCATCACCTTCACCACAGCAAGCGTCACCTTCACCATAGCAAGCGTCACCTTCACCACAGCAAGCGTCACCTTCACCATAGCAAGCGTCACCTTCACCATAGCAAGCGTCACCTTCACCACAGCAAGCGTCACCTTCACCATAGCAAGCGTCACCTTCACCACAGCAAGCGTCACCTTCACCATAGCAAGCATCACCTTCACCATAGCAAGAGTCACCTTCACCACAGCAAGCGTCACCTTCACCACAGCAAGCGTCACCTTCACCATAGCAAGCATCACCTTTACCATAGCAAGCATCACCTTCACCATAGCAAGCATCACCTTTACCATAGCAAGCATCACCTTCACCATACCAAGCATCACCTTCACCATACCAAGCATCACCTTCACCACACCAAGCATCACCTTCACCATACCAAGCATCACCTTCACCATACCAAGCATCACCTTCACCACAGCAAGCATCACATTCACCATAGCAAGCATCACCTTCACCACAGCAAGCATCACCTTCTCCACAGCAAGCAACACCTTCGC